>NC_137016.1:22217406-22428902 GCF_032717465.1 Coenobita brevimanus | reverse complement strand
GTTGCCTTCACTGTGCAGACCTCTTTCTCCTTCCACTTGAGACAAACCCTCGAGGAAGTCGAGTGAGCATCCTTGCAGTGAAAGCAGCATTCAGTCTCGGATGTACAGTTGTCAGCAGAGTGACCTTCAGCCGCGCACTTGCCACACACAATGTTGGAAGCCCGACAAGTCTTTTCGTGGTGTCCATAGAGTTGACACTTTGCACAACGAAGGGGTTTCGGGATGTATGGTCTGACATTTACTATTTCATATCCAACTTTCACATTGGTTGGGAGAGATACCTTTCCAAAAGTCAAAACAACAGTTGCTGTCTTCGTCCTTATGCTTTCTGAAAATCTTGTGATGAATCTGGCCTCTGTTAGATCTTGCTGAGAAAGTTCCTGTACGATTTCTTCCTCCTCCATAAGCACAAGATCCCTGCAGGTGATAACACCCTTGCAGGAATTCATGGCGTGCGGGATCGTTGTTTTGACATCGTGACAGTGGAACTTCCTCAGTTTCAGCAAATCCTTGACCTGGGCAGAATTCATGGTTTTTACGAGAAGGTCTCCACTCGCAAGTTTTTTCACTTCTTCCACCTCACCTGCACACCCATCAATCACCTTCTTGATGATGAAGGGATTAAGGCTGGACAGGGGAGTGGAACCAACCGCATGAATATGTACAAACGCCGTTTTTTACGTTGATGTCAAAGCGGGTACGTGTCTGGGGCCGTTCAGTCTGGGGCAGTCCGTCTGTGCAGCAGTCGGGGGGTCGGTCAGGACTACCTCCTCCCCTGAATGGGGGGGAGGCAGTAGTGGCGTCCGCCAGAGAAAACCAAGGGAGAAATTGCCCGGGGAAAACACACCTAGTCTGAGATTACCCTCTCAAACCACTCTCGGGAGGACGCGCCTGTGTGTCACTCACACCCCAGAGCAATCAGTGGGGGGTACACTCCAGAGGTGAGTAAGCGAAGGCAATCTCAGTAATTAGATATAGACACCAACTATATCTACTAAGGCCAGGGAGGAAAATGAGGTCTAGCTAACCTAATTTTATTGAAAAACGCCCTAGTGGCGGACAAAAAGCTAACGCCGGTGAGGCAACCCTGCAGCTAGAGGAGAGCTCAGAAACACGTCTTCCCTCTCCACGACCATGCATAAAAGTCCCCTCCCCAGCTAACGACTTTTTTTTTTTTTTTTTTTTTTTTTTTTTTTTTTTTTTTTCCGGCCTATCAACCATCGGGGCCGAAGCCCCTGGTTATTAAGGCCATGGATATATATATATATATATATATATGTATATACATTTAAATATATATACATATATATACAAACATATATATATATATATATATATATATATATATATACAGACATCCATGCATATGAACATACTCATGCACACGTCCACACAACAAAACTATCGCTACACCTGCGTGATATAAAATGACACGAATGAAGGTTTTTGATAACAGCCTCCTCCACTGGTATCCCTGTGTGTGTTTGTTGCATATTTATTATAAGCTATATCCATTGCTTCTCCCATGCATATTTCTACCTCGTCCTATTTGGCAACTCACCCACTGCCAGGCTTACCAACCCTAGCGAGACAGCCAGGTTGTTCAGTATGAAACACATCAGACCCCCCTGTAACGATAGTTTTTTTTTATGTGTGTACAGACGTCGGAATGTTCGTTTCCTTTTCTGTGGACTAAGGCGTTTGTAACACTGCTCGATGGAGAGCTATCCCCTCCTCCTCCCTTCCTCATAGTCCCACACTCCCTCCCAACCCGCCCACTTTTCTCTCCGACCCCATAACGCCACCCGGTACCCTCCATGCTCTCGCTACAGGTAGCCCCACCACCCACCTCACTTAAACAATGCACGAACCCCACTCCACCCCAATTAACCAGCCCAACAACCCTTTCCCTCCCTCTCGCCCACTCACTCCACTTAGTCGGCCTGTGAAACAACCAGCCTACACTAACCAATCCACCCACTCAGTTACCAACCTACCAATCCGCATATCATGCTCCACAAGTCAGATGACTCTCAATTCAAAACACACACACACACACACACACACACACACACAGGCGGGGTGGATTTCCTTACACAAAAGATGAGACTCACCGCTTAACTCTGTCGATAGGAAATAGTACCCGGTACTCTTTACAGGGAGTTTGCCAGGCTTCATTCCGGCTACATACACATGATTTTATGCGATATGAGTAAATATGGTGCTCAAACTAAGAAGGGAATTTTTCCTTTCGCTGATGACGGAGTTTCTTTATCACAGGATAACGTCTCGTCGGACAAAATGAAAAATGGGTTTTATTCTGGGTAACGCCAGTTGACAGTCAAATAATTTGGCAGGCTGCGTAACTTCTCTTAGATGCCTTATGTTCGCACTTTTTTCTCTCTCTGGTGGTTGGCACCTGGAGATTATTGGCGAACTCATAAGTATTTTTCTCATTAACTGGATATTTCTCTCTGGACAGAGGCAAATTAATTTCTTAAGCACAGCTTTTTGTTAAATCAACAGCATTTATCTCCTAATTCATTATTCCAACGAAAGCAATCCTAAATATATAAATATATATATAAATATATATAACAAAAGCAAGGCAAGTTTTAGTGACTGATGGAAGAATTACACTGTGGCCTGTTTTCATTGGATTACAGGAATCCAGGGTTTTTCATCCCTTGCATTTCCCTACGCCAGTCTGCCTCCACCTCATTATTCCAAAATTCACAGTTACCTACCATACACTCTCTCTCTCTCTCTCTCTCTCTCTCTCTCTCTCTCTCTCTCTCCCTCTCTCTCTCTCTCTCTCTCTCTCTCCTGTTAACAAATGAATGCTTCGAACTTGTTCACTCTGTGTTCGCTGGTTCAGACCTACAGGAAGTCGTGGAGTGGAACAAAATATACATATTTATCACTTGCTTGGCTCTATACGAAAAACAAGTATGATATATTCGTGTTATCAGAGTCAAACCTTCAAAGTAAATATTACTATTGCTTTATCCATTAGTACAAGCCCAAAGCTGAAGGAATATTTTACGACAAATGCATGGAAGGCAACTTCTGTGCTCGTGAATGCGGCGCTGCCACAGACACAGGTTGGCTGGACGAGGGTGGTTAAGAACTACTGTCCGCAATAGTACATTACGATTAGTGAACACTATAGCGGCACACTTACGTACGGAAAACTTAAATCCCCACTGCAAGGCCCATTGGTGGACGGAGTCAAGGGCTGCTTGAATCCGCCCAGCCGAAAATTGTGCATTACGGGAAGAGTGCCATATTGCACAATCGTCAGCGTAGAGCGAGTATTTAAGATTCCTCGGGATGGGAGCTGATGACAGGGTATCATTGATCATAATACTAAATAAAGTAGGACTAAGCACACTTCCCTGCGGCACCCCGTTTTCCTAGATAATTATATCCGATGTTACGTTATGGGGCAATTTGACAGAGAAAGTTGTCCCTTAAGAAATTTGAAATAAAAACAGGCAAATTTCCTCTTAAACCATAAGCATAGAGCTTCATTAGTATACCGTGTCGCCAGGTCATGTTATAGGCTTTATGGATGTCCAAGAACACCCCTATCATGAATTCTTTATTGGCAAATGCCTCTGCAATACAATGCTCCAAATTCATTAAATGATCTAGTGAACTGTATTTACGGAAGCCACATTGTTGATCATTTAACAAATTCTTCGACTAAAACAAAAAGAAGCCTATTGTTAACCATACGTTCCATGACCTTACATAGGCAAGAAGTCAACACAATAGGACGAAATGAAGTGGGATTCATAAGACGACCAGCCTCTTTAGGTATTGGTATGACGTGCGCAAAGTGCCATGAGTTTGGGAACGTTCGAGACGCCCAAATCTCATTGTACAATGCTAACAGTCGTGGCCATAAATAATCACCTATTCTCCAGTACCCCGTGCCTCAGGCTGCCTCATTTATGAGCGACGTCACAGTGGAGCAAGAGGGGCTGAGAGGGAGGGGCCAGAGAGAGAAGGGAAGGTGAGGGAGAGGGGGACGAGTGATGGTGTGGGGGTGAACTGAGGGAAGGGAGGGAAAATGAATGCGAGGTGGTGGTCATATTATTTGTCTATTTTCTTTCATTCAGGACATAATATATGTGAATTAATATTCGGTAGATAATGATGCACTTCATCTTATTACCGGCGTCAGATAACAAGCTTTAGATAGGTGGTAATATCAAGGGCTAGCTCGTGTGGGAAATATACTGACGACATCAAATATATATTAGTGCTGAGCCCTATATTTCTGTTTATCAGTATATTTGGACTTCGGACGCAGAATGGAATCTGGATGGCTTTGACTTCCTTGATGTTTAAGAAATGTCCTTTACCGTTACATGTAATTAATTTTGAAACTAAATATCATGTGCAACCTGTAACATGGCTGTGTCCACAGTAAATATGATCATCCTCTTGTATACACTCACTCTATACAGCCACCATCATGTCAACTATTTTATGGCATCTCTGTATGAAAAGGCTGTTTAAAATAATTGTGCACAAAGGTAAATGAATCTGATGTCTGTGCATATGGGTGGATATAATAACGATGGCTCTCATAAAATGTTAGAAAGAAAATGAAACAAAATCCTACTCAGACTTCCAAAATATATGAGGCAATGTTTACCGACATTGGTAAAGCCAAAGCAACCAGGAAGGGAAGGTGGGTGGGGGATGAGTGATGGTGCGAGGGTGGAGTGAGGGAGGGGAGGTAGGGAAGGAAGGGGATGGGAGAACGAAATGCGAAGTGGTGGTCACATTATTTGCCTGTGTTCTTTCATTGAGGGCATGATATAAAGGAGTTAATATATATATATATATATATATATATATATATATATATATATATATTTTATGTGCTCGACTCTGGGTACAGGCTTCTTAGCCTACTCCCAAGGCCCAGTAGTCCTCCTACATATCGTACACCTCTACATGTCACCACTTCGGCGCTAACACCCACCGTCCATATTGAATACATGCTAGGGCTGTCTCATACAGGACTGGTGTATTGGTATTAGCGGAAGTATTTTTACATGTCGACGAGTCTTCTGGTAGATCGGTAAAGTCTGCCGTAATGAAATTCAAATCCTTAAACTGTTCCCTGCTCCAGCGGAGATTTGAACCTGGGTCCGATAGGACAGCAAGCCACCTCTCTACCGATTGATAATGCTGACTTCTTGTATAGCGGCATCAGGTAATAATTTTTAGATAGGTGGTCATATCAAGGTGGCTCGTGAGAGAAATATACTGACGTGACATGAAACATCAGTGCAGAGCCATCGATACTGGCCCAGATTGTCAACGCCTGGGAACCAAAAAACGAGAGGACACGGGCCCGCCTCCTCCAGCAAGCCAAGGACGAGTGCGAGCTCTGTTCAGACGAAACCAGCAAACCATCGATAACATTGTTTCCTCGGTGCCGCGAAGATTGCAAGAGGTTATTGAAGCAGGAGGCCACTGGACTACTTACTCAGGCTTTCATTGCCACAGATATATTTTGGGAGTCTGAATAGGATTTTTTCATTTTCTTTCTAACATTTTATGAGAGCCATCGTTATTATATCCACCCATATGCACAGACATCAGATTCATTTACCTTTTGTGCACAATTATTTTAAACAGCCTTTTCATACAGAGATGCCATAAAATAGTTGACATGATGGTGGCTGTATAGAGGGAGTGTATACGAAGAGGATGATCATATTTACTTGTGGACACAGCCATGTTACAGGTTGCACATGATATTTAGTTTCAAAATTAATTACATGTAACGGTAAAGGACGTTTCTTAAACATCAAGGAAGTCAAAGCCATCCAGATTCCATTCTGCGTCCGAAGTCCAAATATACTGATAAACAGAAATATAGGGCTCAGCACTAATTTGTATTTGATGTCACGTCAGAATATTTCCCACACGAGCTAGCCCTTGATATCACCACCTATCTAAAGCTTGTTATCTGACGCCGGTAATAAGATGAAGTGTATCATTATCTACCGAATATTAATTCACATATGTCCTGAATGAAAGAAAATAGACAATATGACCACAACCTCGCATTCATTTTCCCTCGCCTACCCACCCTCCCTCCCCTCCCCCAGTTCACCTCCACACCATCACTCGTCCCCCCCTCCCCCACCGTCCCTTCTCTCTTGCCCCTCCCACTCAGCCCCTCTTGCTCCATTGTGACGTCCCGCATAAATGAGACAGCCTGGAGACACGGGATACTGGAGGATAGGTGATTATTTATGACCACGACTGTACGTGATGGTGTCTGGTCCAGGGCTGGTGTCTTTACAGGATTTAAGGGCAAGGAGCAGTTCATCTAGCGTAAACTCTTGGTTGTACAGGGAGTCTACGTCTTCTGTGGCAAAGTCTAATATCTGTAGCTCAGTCGTGCGTTTAAGATTTTGGAAAAGCGGGTCATAATTGGCTGAGCTACTTACATGAGAAAAACTCTTGGCAAGGATGTTAGCAACTTCCACGGGCTCGTCATATGTGGTGTTATTCACCTGCAAGGTGGTCACAGGGAAGAATGGGCGTTTATTATTTAACAATCTTATAGTGGACCAGAAATTACTTAATGTTGTTGTACTAGTCAACGTGGAAAAAAAGTACCGCCAGCAGTCACGTTTGGCCATTCTTATTATTCTCCTTGCCTCAGCTCATGCCAGTTTGTGTGCAATAAAGTTTTCCTCAGTGGGCTGACTATCAAAAATCCTGTATCTCCTATTGCGTTTTCTTAATGCTTGTCGGCAATCCGGCGTCCACCAATGTGCTCTATGCTTCGCATGAACTGTAGAAGTCTTGGGAATAGCAGCCTCAGCTGCGTGTAATATGGAAGTAGTTATATTTTCGACCTTAACATCTATGGTCTCCCCAGATATATCTAAATTGGCGATCCTTGAGAAGGATCCCCAATCTGCTTTCTTATAGTTAAATTTTGGAGGTGGAGGGTCCGAAACGATGTCGTGTGTATAAGAAAGACAGATGGGTAAATGATCACTTCCCAAGGAGTCGTCGTAAGGGTCCCACGAGAGATCTTGATGTATACCAGGGGAGACCAAAGATAAGTCAATGGCCGAAAAGTTACCAGTACGATCATCTACACGAGTCGCTCTACCATCGTTCAGAAGACAGAGGTTGGACTGTAGTATTAGGTCGGCTACTTGCTCCCCACGACCATCGATCTTCAAGCTACCCCATTGATAGTGATGGGCGTTAAAGTCGCCCAACACTAACTTATTCCCAGGAAGATGTTCAACTAGTGAATTTAAAGCATCACTATCAATGAGGTCATGTGTAGGACAGTACAGAGAGCAAATAGACAGATATCTGTTATTAAATTTTACTCTGCACGCAACAGCTTCCAGAGTAGAATTTAGAATCACTTCCGTTTGTGGATGTGATTTGTGTGTGTATATGGCAAGTCCGTGACCTTGATATCTTGTATAAGAGTGATAGTGTTTGAACTGTGGAGGATCAGGATGATCTTGCAGGCATGTCTCCTGTAAACAAACAACGTCTGGCCTGTGTATTGACAGCAAGATTCCTATATTTTGTAACTTATTCCCGACACCTCTCCAATTCCTCTGTAATAGAGTGAATGCGGCGGTTTAAGATTTACGAAGGTGGCCAGTATGCTTAGTGTTTTTATCCCCCTGCGTCCAGGCGAGTGGCTACCGAGGGACCTTTCCCGGTTCTTACTCAAGGAAACCTCCATATTTTCATCAATAACTAGGCTCCCAGAATCCACCGAGGAAGAGCTAACCTTAATCTCCCTCGCTGGACCAGGAGCGTGAAGGACATGAGGACGTGACTGTTTAGTGAGGGTGGTCAAATTAATCTTAGTCAGACTTGTCTGGCTTCGATTGTGGCCGCACTGACTGCGAAGAGGCAGCGGCAGCCTGGGAGTATGAAGAAGCAATAGGGATGTCCGTCAGAGAGTTGGAACGGACACAGGAGCCTTAGACTGAGAGGTAGGGCGTGGGGCATGAGGAGCGAATGTAAGGGTCAGTCTGTGTCTCAACAGTTCACATCACGGGACGGGACACAACCGCCGATGCATAGGAGATATTAGGCTTGGGAGTTGCATGCAACTCCTTCACCTTTTTCCTAGCTTCGTAGTAGGAAATACCCTCAGTTGCCTTCACTGTGCAGACTTCCTTCTCCTCCTTCCACTTGAGACAAACCCTAGAGGAAGTCGAGTGAGCATCCTTGCAGTGAAAGCAACGTACTGTCTCTGATGTGCAGTTTTCAGCAGAGTGACCTTCAGCTTGCACACTTGCCGCACACTGGCTTGGAAGCCCGACAAGTCTTTTCGTGGTGTCCATAGAGTTGACACTTTGCAGGCAACGCAAGGGGTTTCGGGATGTACGGTCTGACATTTACTATTTCATATCCAACTTTCACATTGGTTGGGAGAGATACCTTTGGCAAAAGTCAAAACAACAGTTGCTGTCTTCGTCCTTATGCTTTCTGAAAATCTTGTGATGAATCTGGCCTCTGTTAGATCTTGCTGAGAAAGTTCCTGTACGATTTCTTCCTCCTCCATAAGCACAAGATCCCTGCAGGTGATAACACCCTTGCAGGAATTCATGGCGTGCGGGATCGTTGTTTTGACATCGTGACAGTGGAACTTCCTCAGTTTCAGCAAATCCTTGACCTGGGCAGAATTCATGGTTTTTACGAGAAGGTCTCCACTCGCAAGTTTTTTCACTTCTTCCACCTCAGCTGCACACCCATCAATCACCTTCTTGATGATGAAGGGATTAAGGCTGGACAGGGGAGTGGAACCAACCGCATGAATCTGTACAAACGCCGTTTTTTACGTTGATGTCAAAGCGGGTACGTGTCTGGGGCCGTTCAGTCTGGGGGCAGTCCGTCCGTGCAGCAGTCGGGGGTCGGTCAGGACTACCTCCCCCCCTGAAGGGTGGGGGAGGAAGTTGTGGCGTCCGCCATTGTTACCACTTCCCCAGTGAGGGGGAAGTGGGAAGAAAGAGAAAAACAACCAAGGGAGAATTTGCCCGGGGGAAAAACACCAAGTCTGAGATTACCCTCTCAAACCACTCTCGGGAGGACGCGCCTGTGTGTTACTCACACCCCAGAGCGATCAGTGGGGGGTACACTCCAGAGGTGAGTAAGCAAAGGCAATCTCAGTAATTAGATATAGACACTTACTATATCTCTAAAGGGCTGGGAGGAAAATGAGGTTTAGCTAACCTAACTTTATTGAAAAACGCCCTAGTGGCGGAGAAAACAAAGCTAAAGCCGGTGAGGCAACCCTGCAGCTAGAGGAGAGCCAGAGAAACACGTCTGCACACTCCACGACCATGCATCAAAGTCCAGCTAACGACAATGCAAGCCTGGCTTATATACACGAACTAAGAGAGGCAAGAAGAGCAACTCAGTGAAGATAGAAGCGAAACAAAATGATCCAGCAATAACAGAACACACTCTCAGGAGGTCAAAACCACGAGCAGACGAGCAAATGCTGGAAGGAGCATCGAAAAGCCCGTCGTCGTCGTCGTCGTCGTCCTCGTCCTCGTCCTCGGCGTCGTCGTCGTCGTCGACCTATTCGTCGTCGTCGTCATCCTCGTTGTCGTCGTCGTCGTCTGGAACAGATTACTCTCAGATACCGTGAACAGTATCTCAATTGAGACTTTCAAAAACAAATTAGACAAGTATTTGCACGAGAATCCTCAGCTGACTTTTTCTGTCCAAATAACTTGCTTTTATAGCTATGGTACATGTAAGTTCATGCCCCTTTTGTATACAAGACACCCCGTAAACAATGTACCCGTACATAGTGTTGCGTCACGTTATTATACGTTTTCAATTTATTCAATGCAAACAAAGCAATATAAGCACAGATTAGGATCTGCACAGATAACCCTGAGTTAACGGTCACTACTCTTACTTTCGACCTGTGATGGGCTGTGGATCACTGAGGGTCCCTGTTAGTCAAGCGACCACCATCGGGATTTTTTTTAATGTACCAGGGGTCACTGCTTCAGAATGAATCATGTACTTGTCCCATATGAGAGAGTTCCCTGTCTCAGTGGAGTGAACGGAGCTAGGGCCTGATTGACTGCTGCCTACCTTAAAAGAGCCAGGCAAGGCTGCCGCACCACCTCTAAACATCCACACTGTGCAGTCCCCTCGTGTCTACAGGACACCCCGTAAACTTAAAATAGCGTCACGTCACATCATTATACGTTTTTCGATTTACCCAAAGCACATGAGGTAATATACAGTAAGCACAGATTAGGATCTTGTTACGGAACAGCGAAAGATAATGCACACTTTAAGTGAGAATACTAAAAATCACCACTGTCCCGCAAAGTTCCAGGTTCAAAACAAAAGAGTTAGGTAAAATTACAAGTTAAAGTTTAATGCTCAAACTAACAACAAAACATTCAGGACTCATAAGGATAGTGTAATGGCAAAAAACAGGTTAAATATATGGTTAACTGCAATAGCCTCTATTAACACGAAATTAGCAAGAGTAGATTTACCTTAGTCAGCCCTGATAAAATAAAAATACACTGGGTAATGGTCAGTTAATGCAAGATAAATTATTACAGATACAAAATATTATTAAAAATGATGGCTGACAACAAGAACCCCTACATAAATTACAAAAACCCTACTAGGCCTAAGAATTAAACTTATGCTACACAGTACAAGAAAAAAATACAACAATAGTTATACTCAAATTACACAGCTGCTAGATGGTTGGAGACTTCCTGAGTACTCACAATAATAATAACTGTACAGGGGAGGACAGAGATGTGAGCAAAATGAGGAGTAGATCTAAGTGGCAATGATGCAGAGACTGAGCTCATTATATAGGGGCCAGCAGAGTTTGATACAACTTGTAAGAAGGACGCGCAAATGAAGCCATGGGGACAAAGAGCTGAAAATCCTGCTCTGAACAACAGAAAGAACGACTTTACTATAACTGTAGAAGGGGGGGAATGAGGCAGAACACGCTCGTGCTCAAACATGCAGCATACTGTGCGTTAAAATTACACAAAGGATGATGAAGTCATAGTCTATGTAACACCTCCCCACAAAGAAAAAGAAATTTACAAAGGAAATTTCTTATTACTCTAAAACAATCTGTCTAAAGTCTAGATAAGCAATCTGCAATAACATTTTCTTTCCCCTTGACATGTTGTATGTCTAATGAATACTCCTGAAGAAGTAGACTCCATCTTGTCAACCTCTGATTTTTATCTTTAAACTTACTAAGGAATTTCAGTGGGTGATGATCGGTATAAATGACTATGGGGTCAAAACCAGAACACAAATAAAATGAAAAATGCTGTAAACCCAAAATCAAGGCCAAAAGCTCTTTCTCAATAGTTGAGTAGTTATTTGAGGTGGAGTGAACTTCTTACTGTAATAAGATACAGGATGTTCAATACCCTGATCATCCTCTTGCAGCAAAACAGCCCCAGCTCCTGTATCACTTGCATCAACAGCCATCTTAAAAGACTTAGCAAAATTTGGAGTAGAGAGCACTGACTGACAATAGAATAGCTTTAAGTTTGTTGAAAGAGGATTCACAGTTATCGGTCCAGACAAATTTAACTCCCCTTTTCAGTAGGTCTGTAAGTGCTGATACAAGAATAGAAAAGTTAAGAATAAATCTCCTTTAATAACCTATCATTTCCAAAAATCTTTGTAGCTCTTTCCTACTTTTAGGTCTGGGAAGATCACTTATAACCTGAACCTTAGCTCCTGGTGGTGCAACATGTCCATCACCAATTACGTACCCAAGGTACTGAACTGTAGCTTGACCAAACTCACACTTTGATAAATTAGCTACAAGATTAGCCTGAACTAAACGCTCAAGAAATTTACTGACATGGCATAGGTGATCTTTCCAGTTGTCACTGAAGATTAATACATCATCAATATAAACAACACATCCTGCCAAACCCTCTGTTACAACATTCATGAGCTTCTGAAATGTGGCTGGTGCATTCTTCATACCATACGGCATTACAGAACATGCAAAAGCCTTTCCTAGTGTTACAAAACATGAGATCTCCCTAGCACGTTCAGTCATAGGTACTTGCCAGTATCCCTTTAACAAATCAAACTTATTTATGTGCCTAGCCTTTCCGATCTTGTCTGTGCAATCTTCCACACGAGGGAGAGGGTAAGTGTCTGTTTTGGTTATCTGATTAACACGTCTGTAGTCAATGCAAAGCCGCTGTGACCCACCTGGCTTAGGGACTAGAGTGACAGGAGAACTCCACTCGCTCTGACAGGGCTCAATCATCTTGTGGTCCAACAGGTAGCCAAGCTCCTTCTGGATGAGAGGAACTTTCACCGGGTTCACACGGTGAGGAGGCAATTTAATTGGCTTTGCGTCTCCAACATCGACATCATGCATCAACACAGTGGTTCTTCCTGGAGTGGCATGGAACACTTGCGGGTACTCCTGCAGTAATGCCGAAAACTCCTGCCTTTCCTTGGGTGGTAGATGAGAAAGCTTAGTCTGGAGATCATTCATGATATCAGGATTCTTCCCCAAACTATCACTCAGGCTCATACTGCATGGGAGAACTTCACTTGCAGACTCGGGTGGAACAGCTACAGTGCAGACTGGATTATCTTCGTCCCGCCTGTGATATAAATTTAGCATGTTGATGTGACAAAGTTGCTTGTTCTTTCTACGATCTGGTGTGGCGATGACATAGTTGACATCACTGAGTTTCTTCTCCACGAAATAAGGACCACTAAACTTGGCTTGAAGAGGTTGCCCATGCACTGGTAGCAGAATCAAAACCTGATCTCCTGGCTGAAAGTGGCGTAACCTGGACTTCTTATCATACCAAGTCTTCATCTTCTCCTGAGCAGCTCTTAAATTCTCTCTCGCCAGCTGTAAAGCAGTGGACAGCCGTTCTTTGAACTTCATCACATACTCCAGCAGGTTGACGTCATCTTCCTCCGACAGCCAGCATTCCTTGAGTAGCTTAAGGGGTCCTCTTATTTCATGGCCAAACAGTAGTTCAAAAGGTGAGAAGCCCAGTGATTCATTCGGAGATTTTCTTGCAGCAAACACAACGAATGGAAAACCTTTATCCCAGTCTTTCTGATGTTCCAAACAGTATTTCTTGAGCATCGATTTGAGTGTTTGATGATATCTCTCCAACGCTCCTTGGGTCTGGGGATGGTAAGCTGAAGACGTGATCTGGGTGATGCCCAACTATTTCAGAGTGCTTGAAAACGTTTGACATGAAATTATTTCCCCGGTCTGACTGTACCTCCTTGGGCAGACCAAACTTTGTGAAGAACCCTAGCATTTCCTTAACCACGTTCTTTGCTGAGATATTTCTAAGTGGAATGGCTTCACGATAACGAGTAGCCATATCAATGAGGGTCAACACATAAGAAAATCCTGAAGAAGTCTTAGGAAGAGGGCCCACAATATCCACCAACACACGGGTGAAAGGCGCCTCAAAACGAGGAATGGGAACTAGAGGTCTGATTACACTTCCCCACAACTTGACAGGTGTGACATGACTTACAATACCAGGAAACATCCCTGAAGATACCTGGCTAGTAGAAGTGTTTAAAAATGCGTGCCACATTCTTCCTCAATCTAAGGTGTGCTGCCAAACTGGAATCATGAGCCACTCTAATGATATCCTGCCTACAAACACGAGGGATGACAACTTGATGTACAACCTCCCATTCACAGTCGGCTGATGCTGTTGGGGGTCTCCACTTCCTCATAAGTACTCCTGACTTTACATAATAACAAGTAGAAGCACCGGCTGACTCTTCCTCGCTGCAAGCAGAGTTAGCTAGACCTTTCAACTCAGGGTCAGCAACCTGCAACTCAATCAACTCTTGATGAGACAAATTATCAACACTACGGGGTACTGCCTCATCTGGTGAGTGGTCCAAATTAGCAAGAAAAGTGTCAGCTAGGATAACATCATCATCATCCTCTAAATCACCAGTAACTTTAGACTTAGCCCTAGTGACAGCACATGCAGGGAACACATCAGGGACATCACAATCCCGGGTCGCAGCCACTGGCTCACTAGACAACTGAGGAGCTGGACACACTTGACTTCCACCAATATCATTTCCAAGTAAGAAAGTTACACCTGACATTGGGAGTGTCTCAACCAACCCAACCATAACGGAACCATTAACAAAACCAGACTCTAAATTCACTCTGCACAAAGGGACAGAGAAGTAATTATTCCCTACACCTTGTAAGATTAGTTTCATCAGAGGAATTAAAATTATAGCCTAGAACACTGGTCAGCATGAGGGATTGGCAAGCACCTGTCACGATATATTTTAACTGATTTCCTGTCATTACTGTCCAGAGGACTGACAAAACCATCAGACAGGAAATTAGCACATGAACTCGAGAGTGTCACCCACGTTACTGCTCAAAAGAGGAGCTCCATCATGAGAATTTAATTTACCCCTCAAAGCAGGTTCAGTTAACTCAGTTAAAGAATTCTGGGAACTCTCAAGGGTGGACACTAGACCAATTGACTGAATATTTAAAGACTCCTTTTTGTTCACATCACGCTGTCTCTTGAAACATTTCTCCGTAGTATGACCAAGCTAACTACAATAAGTACATTTACTTTTCTGAAATCTAGAGGTGAAGCTGGTATTTACTTCCTGAGAAACTTCATCTCTATTCTCCTTCCTGTTACCTGTACTTTTTCTCTAGAATATCTCTTGTGAGTGAGAACATATTCATCAGCTAAAACTGCAGCATCAGACAAATTACCTATTCTTCTCTCATCAAGATATAGGCTTACATCTTTACTAATACACCTTTTGAAGTCCTCCAGCAAAATCATCTGCTTAAATTTACCAAAATCAGAATCCACGTTCTTAGAATTTAACCACTGCTCTAACAGATCTTCTTTGATTTTTGCATACTCAACATGGGATTGCTTATCTTGCTTGTAAGTTGTCCTAAATTTTACTCTATAGGCTTCAGGAACAAGCTCATAGGCCTTAAGAATCAAGCTCTTAACTACATCATAATTATCAGATTGATCCTGAGGCAAAGATTCATAAGTTACTTGAGCTTTACCGGTGAGAACAGTTTGAAGGAGTACTGTCCCATACTCCTTGGGCCAATTAAAACCTGTATCTACCCTCTCAAACAACTGAAAATACTTTGTTAAATCAGATTCATTAAAAGGAGGGACAAGTTTAACATTTTTAGCCACATCAAAATCATCAGAGCTAGATGATCCAGTTCCACCTTGTTTCATGCGATACTCATGGTCTGCCTGAATCCTGGCAAGTTCAACTTGTGCCTGTATCTGTGCCTCCTGAATCCGAACCTGAGATTCAGCCTTCTTTGCATTTGCTTGAAATTCAGCCTCCTTAACACAAGCCTCCTTAGCCTGAGACTCAGCCTCCTTAGCACGTGCTTGAAATTCAGCTTCCTTCACACGAGCCTCCTGCAGGGCTAGCTGTAACTTAGCTAATTCAATCTGCGTTTGCTCATTTGGAGGAGTTACATTAAACAAGCTTTCTTTAATCATGTCAACAATTTGATCTTTAGAATGATGAGAGCGAACAGCAATTCCCAATTGTTGAGCAACAAGCTTAAGTTCGTTCTTTGTTCTGTTTTCTACATCCAACACTGTTTGCACATTTGACAAAAACTCTTTGGCTTCATCAATCGTAGTAATAGTAGACATCATGAATAAGTAAGTTACAAAATATCGAGCAATATTCTTATAATATCCTGACTATCCTGATAAGAGGTCGCTAAATTTATGTTACAGAGAAATATAATGTACACTTTAAGTGAGAATGCTAAAAATCACCACTGTCCCGCAACGTTCCAGGTTCAAAATAAAAGAGTTAGGTAAAATTACAAGTTAAAGTTTAATGCTCAGACTAACAACAAAACATTCAGGACTCATAAGGATAATGTAGTGGCAAAAAACAGGTTAAATATATGGTTAACTGCAATAGCCTCTATTAACACGAAATTAGCAAGTAAATTTACCTAAGTCAGCCCCGATAAAATGAAAATACACTGGGTAATGGTCAGTTAATGCAAGATAAATTATTACAGATACAAAATATTATTAAATATGATGGCTGACAACAAGAACCCCTACATAAATTACAAAAACCCTACTAGGCCTAAGAATTAAACTTATGCTACACAGTATAAGAATAAAATGCAACAATAGTTATACTCAAATTACACAGCTGCTAGATGGTTGGAGACTTCCTGAGTACTCACAATAATAATAACTGTACAGGGGAGGACAGAGATGTGAGCAAAATAAGGAGTAGATCTAAGTGGCAATGATGCAGAGACTGAGCTCATTATATAGGGGCCAGCAGAGCTTGATACAACTTGTAAGAAGGACGCGCAAATGAAGCCATGGGGACAAAGAGCTGAAAATCCTGCTCTGAACAACAGAAAGAACGACTTACTCTACTATAACTGTAGAAGGGGGGGACTGAGGCAGAACACGCTCGTGTTCAAACATGCAGCAACTGTGCGTTAAAATTACACAAAGGATGATGAAATCATAGGCTATGTAACAATCTGCACGGATATCCCTGAGTTAACGGTCACTACTCTTACTTTCGACCTGTGATGGGCTGTGGATCACTGAGGGTCCCTGTTAGTCAAGTGACCACCATCGGGATTTTTTTAATGTACCAGGGGTCACTGCTTCAGGATGAAACTTGTGTACTTGTCCCACATGGGAGAGTTCTTTGTCTCAGTGGAGCGAACGGAGCTAGGGCCTGACTGACTGCTGCCTACCTTAAAAGCGCCAGGCAAGGCTGCCGCACCACCCCTAAATATCCACATTTTACACCCGGAAGCACTAATCTCTCCCCCGCTGGTAGCCGGAGCCGCGGCCAATGAGCTACCAGGCGATCGAACACCCCACATCCAGAGCCCCTCTCCAACTCAATGAAAGCTTTGTTGGAAAGATGTGGAACGGCTAAAGCTGGTGATGTTACAGTGTCATGATCGTTTTTACTGACAATTAGAACCAGTCGTGGTAAGTATATAAGGGCTTTTAATGTGTAATACTGTGCTATTATCCACAGCATATGAGAACGGCACGAATATGTAGTATGTGTTACTGTCTATATACTTATGAGTATACAAATGAGTATAGAATAATGAACAGCATCTGTTGAAAGATATGATGGCTTTTCTCATGCATTCTCTCTCCAACCCCCACCATACATTCTCATTCCAACCTCCACCATCCTTCTTTCTGGGTTGCTGTCTCCACCAAATGCCTGTCATACCCTATTATCCCCCACTCCTACCCATTGTTAACCATCATAGAGATAATGATGAAATGATCCGTCAGGTATTGATCATATATTATCATACACCTCTGTATGAAGCAGGAGCAAATAAATAACATACAATTCTCCGGTATACCTGCCAACCATTTCTCTATGTTGTAAGCTGTTACGTGACATACACACTGCAAGTTGGACCTTGTGTAACAAGGACATAAGTTTGTTTATCGTTAATACAGGTTGTGTGGTTTTGGACGTCCATTAATTCATAATTATGAGCGTGGCAATTTAAGCCTTACGTTATCAACACGTAAGGTTATGTTCCTGTCATTATTAGATGAACGAAACGACTCTGGGATCGGCTCCGACGAACCACAAACTCTCTGTTTTAATGAAAGTATACCGACCTCTTGTCACAACAGTGACACAATATCACTAGGTATATGACTGATGTGGGTCAATTGTATATATAATGACATTGTATCACTGTTGTGTCAAGAGGTCCATACATTTTCGTTAAAGCAGAGAACTTGTGGTTCGTCGGAGCCGATGTCTGATTCGTTTCCTTCAGCCAGTAATGAAAGGAACATAAACCTTATGTGATTATACTGTAAGGCTTAAACTGCTACATTCATATGAGTTAATGGACGTTCAAAACCACACAACCTGTATTAACAATAAACAAACGTATGTCCTTGCAACACAAGGTCCAACTTGCAGTGCGTTTGTCATGCGACAGCTTTCAACAGGATGAAATAGCTGGCAGGTATACCGGAGTATTGTATGTTTTTGATTTATTTGTGCTTAGTACAAAGCTGTATGATAATATCAATATGACCAATAAATGACTGATCATTTTATCATTATCATTGTTTATGTTGGTTAACAATGGGTGGGAGTGGGCTACGAGAGGGTACGAGAGGCGTTTGGTGGAGAAAGCAACCCAGAGAGAAAAGTGGAGGTGGTGGGAGCGAGAATGTATGAGAAACATCATATTCTTTATCAGAGGCTGTTCACTGTCCTAGACTTATTTGTAATATTATAATATAGTATGTAAGTATATAGACAATAATACAATACATCGTAGATATTCTTTCATTTTCGTGCCTTTCTCATATACTGTGGATAACAGCACAGTATTACACATTAAATGCCTTTTTACACTTACCCCTACTGGTTCTGATTGTCTATATAAACGATCATGACACTACAACATCAAAGCTTTAGCCGTTCCACATCTATCCACCAAAGCTTTCACTGGGGCTGTGAATGTGGGGTGATCGATCGCCTGGTCGCTCACTGGCCGCGGCTCCGGCTACCAGGGGGAAGAAATTAGTGCTTTCGGGTGTACAGTGTGTAGCTTCCACGTTATGTCCACAGACTTCCCATTAACTCAATGTACCGGTTTATAATGTCATGCCGTAACTATTATTATATTTGTTTACTTTCTCTTTCGGGTTACTCAATCGGGTATTATAGAATGTGACTTTTCCTTTCCAGTGTTCCCTATAAAATTTCCATGCCAGTTTTTCCATGCAGCATGGTGGTTTTTCTCAATTTTTCCTGGAGGGTTTGGTGGTGGGGGGAGCCTTCTTGCTTTACAATCCTTATCCTTCAGCATGTAGAGTAAGATCTTGTAGTCATAGTTTTCTCTAACAAGCAGCCTTGAAAGGACCATAAGGTCTGTCGCTGTTTGCTTTCCTGTGTAATAACGTGTAATCCTCCTCCTCCTCCTCCTCGTTGTTTGTTGTTGTATTTGCTGCTGCTGCTGGATTACTATCTTAATCACCATTCGCTTCCAGTTCAACCTCCTCCTCTAGGGGGATAAGTTGTGGCTGGAGGACGTTTGTATTACTAGCCAGTTTAACTGCCAGATTACATCTGTATCACAGGTTGGAGTCATCCCTGTGAGGCACCCCTATAGAATGTAAACTAATTATTGACCTATATTAAACTGTCTTCCGTAGATTCCATTGTGCTGAGGAGAGTGATAGTTTTGTCTAGATTAGCTTTCACTAATTCTTTTCCACCTGAAGATCTTTAATACCCTCAGTAAAATCGTATGGTACCTGACTAAATATGTAAAATAGCCGCGGCATTGAGGTGTAGAGGTAAAGTTAGGAATATTTAATATGTGAAACTATAATGGAAGTTTGAACTGTCTGATTCACATAGCAAGTTTTGCTGAAAAGTACAAGGTATGTATCGGCAAAAGAGTTACGTCAACTTTTTTCACTTTTCGGATCAAGTTCATTGTTTATAGTTCTCGACTGTTAAACTACTTTGTATTGTTCGGATGTTTTCGTTAGGCTGAGATTTAAGCAATTAACAGATTCCATGAAAATTTCATTCTTCCAACAAAATGTGCTGTTTAGGATACAGCCTTGTCTGTAAGTGAAATTGATAGGGAAGCTAGGAAGAAGACAAAGTGATTTCTACGAATGGAGAGGGAAAGACGTGTTAGAAGACAAGTGAGGAGACCGGCAGGTAGGGAATGATCCTAAATACTGAGTCCTGACTTAGGTAGATCTGACGTATATTCAGTTTGGACGATGGGTATTACCGTCGAAGTGGTGATTTGTGATGCTATGGGGTGCGTGGGACTGCTGAGACGAGTAAGTGTCCACTTACTCGTTAGGGAAGAAATAGAACAAAAACACAAACAAAAAATCAAACATTAACACAAACACAAACAGAAAAACAAACACAAACACACACACACACACACACACACACACACACACACACACACACACACACACACACACACACACACACACCGCTCGCTGGTGCAGTGGTAACGTTCTCGCTTGCCAACTGGTGGACGGGAGTTCGCGCCTCGCTCAGGTTGCGAAAAATTTCACTGACGAAGTGGGTGGTTACTGTCCCCCTAGAGCAAGGGGACGGGTGTGTGCGTGTGTGAAGGTCACAGCCGTGCCCTTAGATCGGACTATATGAGCTCCCAGCTCTCTTCCGGGAGGGTAAAAGCTGACAATCACGACCATCAAGTGATCCTGACCGACCCGGTGAATTACATGCAAAGCCGAAGAGGAACAGGTTCATCATTTACTGACATTTAATAAACAGAAGCACAAAAACACTAACACAAACACACCCACCCACCCACACACACATGCAAAGCCGAAGAGGTACAGGTTCATCATTTACTGACACTTATTTAATAAACAGAAGCACAAAAACACAAATACAAACACAAAAACACGCACAAACAAACTCAAACACCCACACACCCACACCCACCCACCCACACACACACACATGCAAAGCCGAAGAGGTACAGGTTCATCATTTACTGACATTTAATAAATACTAACTCAAGTGAGATTTCTTACTATATTCATAAAATCCCTGCTGCAGAGCACACCACCAGACTGGTCTAAATCCATCCAAAGTTTCCATGAGAATAGAGTACATTTGTGGAAACTGAATATTTAATGTTATTGCCCTCATCAATGAGGTTTTTAGAATCCCACTAATTTAAAGCTTTCAGTTACTCTTAAAGATGATGATTTCACGAAAAACAAATGAAAAGAACGTAGCAATTGTTTATCGTGAAGTTAGCATTAAAATGAATAAACGTAGCAAACGACAATGCTCCAAACACAAAAATCCAAAGATTCTCCAGACGACATTAACACAGTTTATTCATTGTTCCTTGAACCTTCAATTTCTTGTAGCTATCATCAACTATATTTCTATGGAAATGAATATAGTTATAAATTGTAATCATTTATATATCGATATTGCGGTATTTTTAATGCTTTCCCATATCATGTGAATGAAAAGTTCATACATTTTTCGTATCATGAGTTAAAACTGCTTTGAGAGATTTTACCTAAGAATATGAGTCTTATCATGTAATACGAACCTTCTTAATATGGAAATATTTTTCTTTTTTATTTTATTGTCAGGATGCTTGACGAGGTTTTAAAGTGCTTTAATGCAGATAAAAACGAATACGATAATGATAATCAATACCTAAACAATTTCCTTTTACAAGATTTGCCTTCCGTAGTGATTTTACCACGTAATTAAGAATAATAATATCACAAAAAACGTCATATGGGGCAAATATTCGTTTTTTGAAAATTTAACGGGTCCCTCGATACCACTTTTAATCCTTAGTTATACAGTTAAAAAATAATATCCGTATATCAAAATTTTCAAACAGTTTACTTATGTAGTCAGCTCAAACTCTCTCGGTATAAACTCCGCAAATGCCACCAATCTTTTCCTAGGAAACGATTTCATCCAAAGTTTTACTTCATCTAGGCTGTTTAATGATCTTTTACCGTGGCGATATTTTTTTTTTTTTACAATCAGAAATGTTTTCTAAATTCAAGAAAATTGGTAATGTTTTCCAGCTAATTTGTAGTACATTTGTGGAAGTTGCATAATAAGTGTTTCTGTTATCATTAATGCAGTTTTTAGGATCCTTCATGAAAAAAAATTTAATAACTCTTAGAGCGGATAGTTTTTTACCGTTAGGGAATTGTACCAATTGTTTATCAGTTTATTTCTATAAATAAAAAAAACACTACAGTTAATTCAGTGTTCCTTCAACCCGCGTATTTTTTTTTTTTTTTTGTCATGCACTATATATCTACGGAGATGAGAAATAAAGTAATAAAGAAATTAACAATACATGTTGGTACTGTGATAGTACTTTCTCGCATTAATTTTTGTCACAAACAAAACCTCATCAATATTCCTTCTCACGAGTTATCACAGGTTTGACAGAATTTACTTATAGAATGTGGCTTTTTGTGAGACATTAACCATCATAATGTGCAAATATTCTTCTTAATTCTTTTTACATTTAATCAGGAGGATCGACAGTGCATCTGCTTCGAATAAAAGAGAAAACGTTCCTAATTAAAAACTTCTCCCTTCATTCAATGACCCATTCATCTTTTGGAATTTATTGTTCTTCAACAACACAGATGCCCGATATCTCTACTTGTCAACCAAATTATTATATGTTTCATTAGGATGATATTTTCACCTTCAGAAATGTGTCCTGTTTTGGAAATTATTGGGAGTTCACATTTTCATGCTAAATTGCATATTTTGCGATTTCGCCCAAAAATAAATGTATACAGCCATCACCCCAGAACAATAGTCCTGACTTACCATCAAAGCGGATGTTCTCAGCCAAAATAAGTTCAGAATCTGCACTAATATTTATCCTTGAGATCACAGCTATGAGGAATTCTAGAAAAAAAAATAGCCAATAGGCTCATCGGAATGTAAAAATCCAGTTAATCTCAACGCGACAGACACAACAGATCAGGTTGACGCTTCTGTAACCTGATATATTAAACATCAATTCATGAACACTAAAACTGTGTACATGAGATACCAACTTTTACATCTGACTACGCTATGGTATTGATAATCAATACCAGAAGTTTTGCTTTAAACGTTTCATTGCCTTAATGAGATAATTTTCCTTGGAAAATATGGTTATTAATATCACACGGTATCATACATTTCTATTTAGATGAAGTTATAAAATGTATTCATTTAAATATCTCCATATTCCGGTATTGTTTTTTTCTCATATTAATCTCTACATTAGCATCAAAAGCTAATACATTCTCTTTATCACGAGTTATAACAGCTTTAAGAGATTTTTTACCTAAGATTATGGGGCTTATCATGTAATACGACCCGGTATTGGGAAAATATTCCATTTTTTTAATTTGATGTATTCTCTCTAGATGCCACTATAAAACCCTATTGATACAGATAAAAAAATAATATTCGCTACTTTAAATTTTCAAGCTGCCTACTCGTCTCTAATCCACTGACACTTAGGGCTTAAGCTCAATGGCCCGCGTGATACCTATTTTTTTTTTTTTTTTTTTTTTTTTTTTTTTTTAAAGGGGAATACTCTCTTCCTAAGAAATGTTTTTGGTTTATGATTCTGTTAGGAGTGTTTCCAAGTTGAGTATGTGGAAACTAAATATTTAATGTTTTTGCCCACATTTATGCGGTTTTTGGAATCCCCCTGTTTAACAGCTTTGTTACTCCTAAAGATGATGTTTTCACCAAAATCAAATAAAAAGAAACGTAGCATTTGATTATCGTGCAGATACCACTAAAATGATGTCACAAACGACCATGGTCCTAACGTAAAAATCCAAAGAATCTCCAGACGACATTAAGATTGTTTATTCTTGAACCTGCATTTTTTTTTTTTTTTGTAGCTTTCGTCATCTATATTTCTATGAAAATGAGGAAAAAACTAACAAATTGTAATAATTTAAATACCTCGATATTGGGAATTGTTAATGCTTTCTCATATCAATCTCTACATGGGCGTCAAAAGCTAATACATTTTCCGTATCACAGATTTGAGGGAGTCATGTAATACGAACCATCGAAATAAGAAGGAATAGAAAAAGGGAAAGACGAGAGAAAGTAGTTGCAAGGAGAGTGGAAAGGTTGCAAGAGGATGAGAAAAAAGCAGAGTATAAGAGAGAAGTGGAGGAACGATTGGGCAAATATGAATTGGAGCAGATGGGAGACGTGGAAGGTGTGTGTAGGATATTTACAGAAGAAATATGTGCATCATGTGATGTGGTGTGTGGAAGGAAGAGAAGACGAAGGGGGGTGCAAGGAACAGCGTGGTGGACTGAAGAGGTGAGACAGACTGTGACACAAAAGAAGAAAGCATACAATGAATGGATGAGAAATAGGGGCGTGGAACAAGTTGAGAGGCGGTAGAGTTACATGTAGAAAGAGACAGGTGAAAAGATTAGTAAGAGTAAGAAGAGAGTGGATGAGGAATTTGGAAGGAATTTGAGTGTAAAGTGGAGGGACTGTAAAAATGTTCCGGAAAGAGGTGAAAACAGTAAGACAGGGTGGAAGTGAAGTTAGCAGGGGAGTGAAAGATAAAAATGGAAGATTACTAGTGGAGAAGGGAGAAAAAATGAGCAGATGGATAGAACACTTTAAAGAATTTTTGAATACAGGATGGAAGTAATGCGAGTATAAGTGGCTGGGGAATGGCTGGGAGAAGGAGGGAGGTGAGAAGACAGGAAGAAATCAGTAGGATAGAAGTTGTGGGAGCAATGAAGAAAGTTAAATCGGGGAAAGCCCCAGAAATTGATGGAGTGTGTGGTGAAATGCTGAAGCATGGTGGAGAGATAGTAGTAGAATGGATATGGAAGATGTGCAGATTGGCCTGGGAGGAAGGTAGAGTCCCTGAGGATTGGAACTCAGGTATAATTATTCCCTTGTACAAAGGAAACGGGGAAAAAGAAGTGTGTGGTAATCATAGGGGCATTTGTCTTCTTAGTAAAATAGGAAAAGTGTATGGTAGGATACTTATGGACAGAGTTTGAGAAAGAACAGAGGAATTAGTTGGAGAAGAACAGGGAGGCTTTAGGAAGGGAAGAGGTTGTGTAGATCAGATATTCATTCTTAGATCTTTAGTGGAAAAGTTTCTGGAGAAGGGAAAGAAGTTGTATGCGGCTTCCATGGATTTGGAGAAAGCATATGACAAGGTGGATAGACAAGGATTGTGGAAAGTATTAAGAATATATGGAGTAGATGGGAAGTTGCTGAATGCTGTGAAGAGTACGTACAGCTCCGGACAGATGAAACGGCTACACCCCATCCACCAGCGACTTGGTTTGGGTCTCAGTGGTTCTGGTAACAGTTGCAGTTGGAGGGAGGGGGGATGTGGGAGGGTGAGGAGGGGAGAAATGTGGGCGGAGTTATATAGGGGGTAGTGTGGGAGGGTGAAGAAGCAGCACAGTCTGGCTGGTGGGAGGGGGAGACGAATGGTTGGGTGAAGAAGCAGCACAGTCTGGCTGGTGGGAGGGGGAGACGAATGGTTGGGTAGCGGAGACGGGAGTCTGCTGGAGGGTAAGACAGGTGAGTGTGATTAGATGAAAAGAAATTACAAAAAATGAATTATTATAATATCTGCTGCATATATTGCATTTTATCTACTAAATAAAAACACTGTCTATTATTCACCACCGTATTTGGGTATCCTACTCATTATTATTATCCTTTGGATATTAGGCAATAAATAAAGATATTGGACGGTCTTTCGGACCCGAACCAATTTTTTCATAACTTTTTTCTTCAGCTATTTCCGTATTCCTATTATCCCTCGTGCTTGAAGTCCCCCTTTTTACCACTTTCTCCTACGCCCTACATTTTTTTTTAGGCATAAGGCAGTTTAACTTTCTCTTTAAATAACCATATTTGTCAACAAATATTCCTTTCATTAATCTATTTAATTACCTGTTTTCTTTCAATATGCATTTGTCTATAATGGGTGTTACACCTTAATTGGCGCCGCTATTTGACGTTTTGAATAAATTTGGTCTAAATTTTCGCATATATTGCAGTCTCTCTCAAGTAGGCTGGCAACCTCACACATCCTCCCCCCTGCTTTCTCCTTCTCTCGCTACCCGTTCCCTCCTTTTTTTTTGTAGTACTGTTTATCTATTTTTTCTCATATTTTTAACCTCATTCCTTCTTACAAACTTTTAGTGCCATAGGAATTTCTCCCTTATCACCTACAGTCCTACTACATGAAAGTGGAAAAAAACTGCCATCGGGAAAAGAATAACTGGAAATTTATGGCGAAGGTTACGATATTAATTATTTAGAAAGGAAATGTTGGCAGATACGCATTCTTGACGTGATTATCGCAGCCACAGCATTTCGCCTTCATAAAACAGAAGGACTATAGGTTTCATGCATTACCTCCTTACTTCCAGCATTACTGTGCAGAACGCCATGTATAACACATTAAGGACCACAAGGACAGTACTGGTAGTCATCGTGATTCTCATGAATCTCTCCATAGGCTATTGAAAACAGTGCTTTATGCTCAACTTCAGAATTATGTTATCATGGCAATGATAGGCAAAGATAATAAAAACAATATATACAACCAAATTATCATTTATTATACAACAAAGCTCAAACTGCCTCCGTGCTACCTGTGATGCAACCCTGCTTCGTGCAATACTCTTCTCATAGTCCTTTCGCTGATATCATGGTCTGTGCATCGGTTTCTGTGGCGTGTAGTGCACCATGGTGGTTTCCGTGTGGTAGGTTGCCATGCTAGTTAGTGTCCTCTGCTTTACCCAACACAATAAATTTTAGATCAAACAGTGTTGTTCATGGTTATTAATATATATATATATATATATATATATATATATATATATATATATATATATATATAGGATCATGTATTTAATTTCATCAGGTTACATGTGATTGTGTGAGCTGGTTACACCCTTGAGACTGCAGCACGGAGGCAGTTTGAGCTTTGTTGTATAATAAATGATAATTTGGTTGTATATATTGTTTTTATTATCTTTGCCTATCATTGCCATGATGAGAACATAATTCTGAAGTTGAGCATAAAGCACTGTTTTCAATAGCCTATGGAGAGATTCATGAGAATCACGATGACTACCAGTACTGTCCTTGTGGTCCTTAATGTGTTATACATGGCGTTCTGCACAGTAATGCTGGACGTAAGGAGGTAGTGCATGAAACCTATAGTCCTTCTGTTTTATGAAGGCGAAATGCTGTGGCTGTGATAATCACGTCAAGAATGCGTATCTGCCAACATTTTCATTCTAAATAACTAATATCGTAACCTTCGCCATAAATTTCCAGTTATTCTTTTCCCGATGGCAGTTTTTTCCACTTTCATGTAGTAGGACTGTAGGTGATAAGGGAGAAATTCCTATGGCACTAAAAGTTTGTAAGAAGGAATGAGGTTAAAAATATGAGAAAAAATAGATAAACAGTACTACAAAAGGAAAGGAGGGAACGGGTAGCGAGAGAAGGAGAAAGCAGGGGGGAGGATGTGTGAGGTTGCCAGCCTACTTGAGAGAGACTGCAATATATGCGAAAATTTAGACCAAATTTATTCAAAACGTCAAATAGCGGCGCCAATTAAGGTGTAACACCCATTATTAGACAAATGCATATTGAAAGAAAACAGGTAATTAAATAGATTAATGAAAAGAATATTGTGGACAAATATTTATTTAAAGAGAAAGTTAAACTGCCTTATGCCTAAAAAAAATGTAGGGCGTAAGAGAAAGTGGTAAAAAGGGGGACTTCAAGCACGAGGGATAATAGGAATACGGAAATAGCTGAAGGAAAAAGTTATGAAAAAATTGGTTCGGGTCCGAAAGACCGTCCAATATCTTTATTTATTGCCTAATATCCAAAGGATAATAATAATGAGTAGGATACCCAAATACGGTGGTGAACAATAGACAGTGTCTTTATTTAGTAGATAAAATGCAATATATGCAGCAGATATTATAATAATTCATTTTTTGTAATTTCTTTTAATCTAATCACACTCACCTGTCTTACCCTCCAGCAGACTCTCGTCTCCGCTACCCAACCATTCGTCTCCCCCTCCCACCAGCCAGACTGTGCTGCTTCTTCACCCTCCCACACTACCCCCTATATAACTCCGCCCACATTTCTCCCCTCCTCACCCTCCCACATCCCCCCTCCCTCCAACTGCAACTGTTACCAGAACCACTGAGACCCAAACCAAGTCGCTGGTGGATGGGGTGTAGCCGTTTCATATGTCCGGAGCTGTACGATGGTGCGAAGGCTGCAGTGCGTGTGGATGGTGAACTGTGAATTTTTCTCTTGGAAAGTTTGGTTGAAACAGGGATGTGTCATGCCTCCATGGTTGTTCAGTCTGTACACCCGCCAACCAAAGTTTCGGTACCCCCCTCGATGGAAGGAAGTGGAAGTCAGGGTTAGAGAGAGGGCAGGTGAACGGACAACCGTGAGTGGTACTTTGGAACTGAGCTACGAGGCGAATAGTGAGAAACCTAATGACACTGGATTTGAAACATTTCCATGCAATTTAATGGATGTCAGTGAAACGTCACAGGTGTATTTTAATGGGTTGTAGGCATGTTGTGCGCTGTTAATTATCCCAAACATGTGTAGTGATCTCACAAAGGACTTCAGTGGGTTGTATTATTATGGTGAAGTGCTACGGGTAAGGTCCAGTGGCAATGAGAGGAACAGTCTGTGGTCGGTTCTGTGGTTAATATATCAGAGCTCCGTAATATAGGCACGTTTGGGTCTGCGACTTTTATAATTATGTAATGTTCGGAATACTGCAGATGTATGTTGTTGCTGTCAATTTTATAATTATTCTGATTAATGCATGCCACGTGTATTCACCGGTAAAAGGTGAACAACAGGCCTGGTGGCCCAAGAAGGAGGTGAGGGGTAAAATGGTTAGGAGTGGGGGAGGAATAGAGCTCATGGCGGGTGGGAAAGAGGGGGGTGGGGTGCAACTGGGGTAGCAGTGCGGGGCAAGTGACGAGTTGTCGACCTTCAGGAGGGAAGGTTATGGTGTGGTTGTATTACTAGTCATCGTTTTCCCGATGAATTGTTGGAACCTTCGTGTGCTTATCGTCGGGAGGCCCCCCCCACCCGAAGGTGACTTCCCGATGTAAAAAAGTAGTGTTATTTTTATCTGTTATGTAAACAAGACGAAATTGTTGCAATCACATTTATTAGAAAAAATAATGATTAACCAATGGATCAACAAATAACCATCGGGAAGAAGTATTTATTATATTTGAGGAATATGTGGATACCCATGAAAATGTACGACCATAACAACAACTCCTCCACCCGAATGGCGTACATATTTGAATAAGACAACCTTCTAAGCATAATTTGAAGGCATATTGTAACATCTACTGTTTACCTGCATCATTTTTATATGGCAATACTTCATCTGACAGTGCACTTTCAATATTAATACCATCGTGAAGCTCACATCATGGGTAGCCAAGTACAGCTTCCCTGCTCTCGATTTTTTGCCCTAGCATGCAACCAAATATTATTATTACTAGCCAAGTACGAAATCTAAGCAGAGCAGGACCACTTAAAGAATTAACTGTGAGGCTAGAAAATACGCTTGTCTCCAAGAATGAGCTCTCCAACATCTATTTAATTATTGTAGTGGGCACTTACTCTAGTATCAACCAGAGGGGCCAAAATTTGTCACAAGGAAAAAATAAAACTACTTCAAATGCTGTATAGGTGTAGGAATTTTTTTTTTTCTCATGAATGTAATGGGTGTCTGTGATGCTAATATGAAATTTACAGTTTAGCAGTGAATTGGGCAGGCAGTGCACATGATTCAAGGATTTTTTTCCAAAAGCAGACTAACTACCACATTGGAGATAGGTAATTACAGAGGGTTCTTTGTAGGTGACAGTAGCTATGCTTGCCTTTCTATTAACTTCATTTTTGGCTCCTGCTACTGATACGGAAAAACGTTACAGTGCCTCCCATGCTCGAACAAGAAACTTAATAAGAGCGTACTTTGGGGATCTCAGGAAGAAGGTTTGCTGTATTATGGAAGCCAGTCCGTACCAAATGAGGAATCGCACAATATATGTATTAGTTTGCTGTATTATCGAAGCCAGTCCGTACCAAATTAGCAATCGCACAGTATATATATTTTAGCCTGTGCGGTTCTGCATAATAAAGCTATCATGAACTGCCTTCCTGTTGATGAGCCACAGAAATTTGGTGCATTGGCTCTTGAGGATCCTAAATCAGTACAGAAAATAACCAGGCAGGTCAGCAACGTAGGGCAGATATTGCTGACCGTTTCTTTTGGAAGATACTGTATGTTGAAACATGGAAATCTCACGTCAGTATGACTGATCATTGAAAGCTGTTTTGCACATGTCAGTTTGACTGCTCAATGCAAACTGCTTTGCACATGGCACTTGTAAATATTGATAATTTCTTTTACTCTAAATCCATGTTTGAGAGTAGTGGTCAACATGCACAAATTCCCATGTACAAATTCCCATGTAAATGTGTTTCCTCCACTGATAGACAAAATTTTGAACTACCAACAGTTCTTCTATTGAAAGTGTAGCTACATACAGTAATTAAGCCTAGCAGATTTGTGACAAAACCTGTACTGATGACCTGGACTTGTCATATTGTTTCCTGTCACAAACACACGCACACATTTATATACATTGTTACATAGCCTATGATTTCATCATCCTTTGTGTAATTTTAACGCACAGTTGCTGCATGTTTGATCACGAGCGTGTTCTGCCTCAGTCCCCCCCTTCTACCGTTATAGTAGAGTAAGTCGTTCTCTCTGTTATACTTTGCGGGATTTTCAGCTCTCTGTCCCCATGGCTTCATTTGCGCGTCCTCTTACAAGTTGTATCAAGCTCTCCTGGCCCCTATATAATGAGCTCAGTCTCTGCATCATCGCCACTTAGATCTGCTCCTCATTTTGTTCACATCTCTGTCCTCCCCTGTACAGATATTATTATTGTGAGTGCTCAAGAAATCTCCAACCATCTAGCAGCTGTGTGTAATTTGAGTATAACTGTTGTTGCATTTTTTCTTGTACTGTATAGCATAAGTTTAATTTGTAGGCCTAGTGAAGTTTTTGTAATTCGTGTGGGGTTCTTTATGTCAGTCGTTTTTGATAATAGTTTGTATCTGTAATTATTTATCTGGCATTCACTGAGTATTATCTGGTATCTCATTTTATCAGGGCTGACTTAGATAAATTTACTCTTGCTAATTTCGTGTTAATAGAGGCTATTGCAGTTAACCATATATTTAACCTGTTTTTGCCATTACATTATCCTTATGAGTCCTGAATGTTTTGTTGTTAATTTAAGCATTAAACTTTAACTTGTAATTTTACCTAACTCTTTTGTTTTGAACCTGGAACTTTACGGGACAGTAGTGATTTTTAGCATTCTCACTTAAAGTGTACATTATCTTTCTCTGTTCCGTAACATAAATTTGGCGACCTCTCATCAGGATATTCAGGATATTATCATAAGGATATTGCTTGATATTTTGTGACTGTTACTTATTCATGATGGCTACTATTACTACACTTGATGAAGCCAAAGATTTTTTGTCAAATGTGCAAACAGTGTGTGATATAGAAAACAGAACAAAGAATGAACTTAAGCTTGTTGCTCAACAATTGGGAATTGCAGTTCAATCTCATCATTCTAAGGATCAAATTGTTGGCATGATTAATAAAAGCTTGTTTAATGTAACTCCTCCAAATGAGCAAACGCAGATTGAATTAGCTAAGTTACAGCTAGCTCTGCAGGAGGCTCGTGCTAAAGAAGCTGAATTTCAGGCAAATGCTAAGCAGGCGGAGTCTCAGGCTCGTATTCAGGAGGCTGAATTTCAAGCACGTGCTAAGGAGGCTGAGTCTCAGGCTAAGGAGGCGGAATCTCAGGTTCGGATTCAGGAGGCACAGATACAGGCTCAGGCACAAGTTGAACTTGCCAGGATTCAGGCAGACCATGAGTATCGCATGAAACAAGGTGGAACTGGATCATCTAGCTCTGATGATTTTGATGTGGCTAAAAATGTTAAACTTGTCCCTCCTTTTAATGAATCTGATTTAACAAAGTATTTTCAGTTGTTTGAGAGGGTAGCTACAGGTTTTAATTGGCCTAAGGAGTATGGGACAGTACTCCTTCAAACTGTTCTCACCGGTAAAGCTCAAGTAACTTATGCATCTTTGCCTCAGGATCAGTCTGATAATTATGATGTAGTTAAGAGCTTGATTCTTAAGGCCTATGAGCTTGTTCCTGAAGCCTATAGAGTAAAATTTAGGACAACTTACAAGCAAGATAAGCAATCCCATGTTGAGTATGCAAAAATCAAAGAAGATCTGTTAGAACAGTGGTTAAATTCTAAGAATGTGGATTCTGATTTTGGTAAATTTAAGCAGATGATTTTGCTGGAGGATTTCAAAAGGTGTATTAGTAAAGATGTAAGCCTATATCTTGATGAGAAAAGAATAGATAATTTGTCTGATGCTGCAGTTTTAGCTGATGAGTATGTTCTCACTCACAAGAGATATTCTAGAGAAAAAGGGAAAGCTGAGAGTAAGTACGTTGCCTCTACTCAGAGTACAGGTAACAGGAAAGAGAATAAAGATGATGTTTCTCAGGAAGTAAATACCAGCTTCACCTCTAGATTTCAGAAAAGTAAATGTACTTATTGTAGTAAGCTTGGTCATACTACGGAGAGATGTTTCAGGAGACAGCGTGATGTGAACAAAAAGGAGTCTTTAAATATTCAGTCAATTGGTCTAGTGTCCACTCTTGAGAGTTCCCAGAATTCTTTAACTGAGTTAACTGAACCTGCTTTGAGGGGTAACTTAAATTCTCATGATGGAGCTCCTCTTTTGAGCAGTAACGTGGGTGACACTCTCAAGAGTTCATGTGCTAATTTCCTGTCTGATGGTTTTGTCAGTCCTCTGGACAGTAATGACAGGAAATCAGTTCAAATATATCGTGATACAGGTGCTTGCCAATCCCTTACGCTGACCAGTGTTCTAGGCTCTAATTTTAATTCCTCTGATGAAACTGTAATCTTACAAGGTGTAGGGAATAATTACTTCTCTGTCCCTCTGTGCAGAGTGACTTTAGAGTCTGGTTTTGTTATGGTTCCGTTATGGTTGGGTTCGTTGAGACACTCCCAATGTCAGGTGTAACTTTCTTACTTGGAAATGATATTGGTGGAAGTCAAGTGTGTCCAGCTCCTCAGTTGTCTAGTGAGCCAGTGGCTGCGTCCCAGGATTGTGATGTCCCTGATGTGTTCCCTGCATGTGCTGTCACTAGGGCTAAATCTAAAGTTACTGGTGATTTAGAGGATAATGATGATGATGATGTTATCCTAGCTGACACTTTTCTTGCTAATTTGGACCACTCACCAGATGAGGCAGTACCCCGTAGTGTTGATAATTTGTCTCGTCAAGAGTAGGTTGAGTTGCAGATTGCTGACCCTGAGTTGAAAGGTCTAGCTAACTCTGCTTACAGTGAAGAAGAGTCAGCCGGTGCTTCTACTTGTTATTATGTAAAGTCAGGAGTACTTATGAGGAAGTGGAGACCCCCAACAGCATCAGCCGACTGTGAATGGGAGGTTGTACATCAAGTTGTCATCCCTCGTGTTTGTAGGCAGGATATCATTAGAGTGGCTCATGATTCCAGTTTGGCAGGACACCTTGGAGTGAGGAAGACTGTGGCACGCATTTTGAAACACTTCTACTGGTCAGGTATCTTCAGGGATGTTTCCTGGTATTGTAAGTCTTGTTACACCTGTCAAGTTGTGGGGAAGTGTAATCAGACTGAAAAGGTTGCACCTCTAGTTCCCATTCCTCCTTTTGAGGCGCCTTTCACCCGTGTGTTGGTGGATATTGTGGGCCCTCTTCCTAAGACTTCTTCAGGATTTTCTTATGTGTTGACCATGATTGATATGGCTACTCGTTATCCTGAAGCCATTCCACTTAGAAATATCTCTGCAAAGAACATGGTTAAGGAAATGCTAGGGTTCTTCACAAAGTTTGGTCTGCCCAAGGAGGTACAGTCAGACCGAGGAAGTAATTTCATGTCAAATGTTTTCAAGCAGTCTCTGAAAGAGTTGGGCATCACCCAGATCACGTCTTCAGCTTACCATCCCCAGACCCAAGGAGCGTTGGAGAGATATCATCAAACACTCAAATCGATGCTCAAGAAATACTGTTTGGAACATCAGAAAGACTGGGATAAAGGTCTTCCATTCGTTGTGTTTGCCGCAAGAGAATCTCCAAATGAATCACTGGGCTTCTCACCTTTTGAACTACTGTTTGGCCATGAAGTAAGAGGACCCCTTAAGTTACTCAAGGAATGCTGGCTGTCGGAGGAAGATGACGTCAACCTGCTGGAGTATGTGATGAAGTTCAAAGAACGGCTGTCCACTGCTTTACAGCTGGCGAGAGAGAATTTAGGAGCTGCTCAGGAGAAGATGAAGACTTGGTATGATAACAAGTCCAGGTTACTCCACTTTCAGCCAGGAGATCAGGTTTTGATTCTGCTACCAGTTCATGGGCAACCTCTTCAAGCAAGTTTAGTGGCCCTTATTTCGTGGAGAAGAAACTCAGTGATGTCAACTATGTCATCGCCACACCAGATCGTAGAAAGAGCAAGCAACTATGTCACATCAACATGCTAAAGTTATATCACAGGCGGGACGAAAATAATCCAGTCTGCACTGTAGCTGTTCCACCCGAGTCTGCAAGTGAAGTTCTCCCATGCAGTATGAGCCTGAGTGATAGTTTGGGGAAGAATCCTGATATCATGAATGATCTCCAGACTAAGCTTTCTCATCTACCACCCAAGGAAAGGCAGGAGTTTTCGGCATTACTGCAGGAGTACCCGCAAGTGTTCCGTGCCACTCCAGGAAGAACCACTGTGTTGATGCATGATGTCGATGTTGGAGACGCAAAGCCAATTAAATTGCCTCCTTACCGTGTGAACCCAGTGAAAGTTCCTCTCATTCAGAAGGAGCTTGGCTACCTGTTGGACCACAAGATGATTGAGCCCTGTCAGAGCGAGTGGAGTTCTCCTGTCACTCTAGTCCCTAAGCCAGGTGGGTCACAGAGGCTTTGCATCGACTACAGACGTGTTAATCAGATAACCAAAACAGACACTTACCCTCTCCCTCGTGTGGAAGATTGCATAGACAAGATCGGAAAGGCTAGATACATAAGTAAGTTTGATTTGTTAAAGGGATACTGGCAAGTACATATGACTGAACGTGCTAGGGAGATCTCATGTTTTGTAACACTAGGAAAGGCTTTTGCATGTTCTGTAATGCCGTATGGTATGAAGAATGCACCAGCCACATTTCAGAAGCTCATGAATGCTGTAACAGAGGGTTTGGCAGGGTGTGTTGTTTATATTGATGATGTATTAATCTTCAGTAACAACTGGATAGATCACCTATGCCATGTCAGTAAATTTCTTGACCGTTTAGTTCATGCTAATCTTGTAGCTAATTTATCAAAGTGTGAGTTTGGTCAAGCTAAAGTTCAGTACCTTGGGTATGTAATTGGTGATGGACATGTTGCACCACCAGGAGCTAAGGTTCAGGTTATAAATGATCTTCCCAGACCTAAAAGTAGGAAAGAGCTACAAAGATTTTTGGGAATGGTAGGTTATTACAGGAGATTTGTTCTTAACTTTTCTCTTCTTGTATCACCACTTACAGACCTACTGAAAAAGGGAGTTGAATTTGTCTGGACCGATAACTGTGAATCCTCTTTCAACAAACTTAAAGCTATTCTATTAAGTCAGCCAGTGCTTGCTACTCCAAATTTTGCTAAGCCTTTTAAGATGGCTGTTGATGCAAGTGATACAGGAGCTGGGGCTGTTTTGCTGCAAGAGGATGATCAGGGTATTGAACATCCTGTATCTTATTACAGTAAGAAGTTCACTCCACCTCAAAAGAACTACTCAACTATTGAGAAAGAGCTTTTGGCCTTGATTTTGGGTTTACAGCATTTTTCATTTTATTTGTGTTCTGGTTTTGACCCCATAGTCATTTATACCGATCATAACCCACTGAAATTCCTTAGTAAGTTTAAAGATAAAAATCAGAGATTGACAAGATGGAGTCTACTTCTTCAGTATTCATTAGACATACAACATGTCAAGGGGAAAGAAAATGTTATTGCAGATTGCTTATCCAGACTTTAGACAGATTGTTTTAGAGTAATAAGAAATTTCCTCTGTAAATTTCTTTTTCTTTGTGGGGAGGTGTTACATAGCCTATGATTTCATCATCCTTTGTGTAATTTTAACGCACAGTTGCTGCATGTTTGATCACGAGCGTGTTCTGCCTCAGTCCCCCCCTTCTACCGTTATAGTAGAGTAAGTCGTTCTCTCTGTTATACTATGCGGGATTTTCAGCTCTCTGTCCCCATGGCTTCATTTGCGCGTCCTCTTACAAGTTGTATCAAGCTCTCCTGGCCCCTATATAATGAGCTCAGTCTCTGCATCATCGCCACTTAGATCTGCTCCTCATTTTGTTCACATCTCTGTTCTCCCCTGTACAGATATTATTATTGTGAGTGCTCAAGAAATCTCCAACCATCTAGTAGCTGTGTGTAATTAGATTATAACTGTTGTTGCATTTTTTCTTGTACTGTATAGCATAAGTTTAATTTGTAGGCCTAGTGAAGTTTTTGTAATTCGTGTGGGGTTCTTTATGTCAGTCGTTTTTGATAATAGTTTGTATCTGTAATTATTTATCTGGCATTCACTGAGTATTATCTGGTATCTCATTTTATCAGGGCTGACTTAGATAAATTTACTCTTGCTAATTTCGTGTTAATAGAGGCTATTGCAGTTAACCATATATTTAACCTGTTTTTGCCATTACATTATCCTTATGAGTCCTGAATGTTTTGTTGTTAATTTAAGCATTAAACTTTAACTTGTAATTTTACCTAACTCTTTTGTTTTGAACCTGGAACTTTACGGGACAGTAGTGATTTTTAGCATTCTCACTTAAAGTGTACATTATCTTTCTCTGTTCCGTAACAACATGTGTATATATATATATATATATATATATATATATATATATATATATATATATATATATATATATATATATATATATATATATATATATATATATATGCCTAGGCCAGTCCTGCAGCGAACACTCAAACGGCTAATGATGATTATATATATATATATATATATATATATATATATATATATATATATATATATATATATATATATATATATATATATATATAGGCCTAGGCCTATACATAATGTGTATGACTGTAATCATACTGATAATCAAAAAACATCATTTTTCAACATTTGGCCACTAGCCATAGGTTACCTCAATCAACACCCAATTCTGACAGTTTCATAGGAAGAAAAAGATTGAATGCAAAAATAACTAGGATCTTTATATAAAGAAAAAAATATATAACAATGCTGATACATGCATGCATAACCTAATGTACATTATAAACCATTACTATAATTTTCAACATGTAAAAAAGGAAAATGACAGTTGAACCATGAGACAAGAGTATTCAAAACAAAGTAAAAAACTTACATTAAAATACTTTTATAGAAAAAAAAATGCTCGAAACAACGTCCTAGCTGCTTGGCCGACCTGGGGTTTTGGTCGGGGTTAGAAGCGTTGAAGGATGTTGTCACATCCTCCCATGCCTTCCTCTTCCCTTCCAAGGCCGTAGCTCCTGTAGCTGTCTTGGATCCACTTCAGGAGCAGCACTTGTTGTGCAGAGGAAAGCGGTGGTGCTCTGTCCTGCTCCATATTGTTTATCTTGGCTACCAGAACTACCAACCTATAATATGTTGTTGTCATCATCCCAACCGCTAATTCGTACGGGAAGGAGTACTGGTACCAGTAACAAATGAATGATCCAAAGACACCTAATGAAATATAATAATCATTAACAAGTTATATAGCCATTACAACCACTTTCAGCCAGAATTTATTGGCCTATACATCTCTAACGCGCATAGGTTGGTACACATGATCGGGAAGCCTGGCTGGTTGCCTTTACGAAGCGCGTCGGGGTGTCTTGTAATACGACTTCCCCTAACCCGATCCCCTTTCACGATCACCATCACTTTCGGGTCCCGAAGGTGGTCGGGTGCGACTTGTAATACGGCCGTGAGGCCGAATGTCTCTCATCGGTATATGACAACCTGACAAAACTATTACGATCCTGCTTTGTAGGTGTCATCATACTTATAATAATAATAATAATAATCGTAGTAGTAGTAGTAGCATTAGTAGTAGTAGTAGTAGTAGTAGTTGTAATCACGTTAATATCCATGATACAGAGGAGGACAAACACCATAATCTCCCTGATAAAACAAGTGAAAACAGCTGTGACAAAACCAGTGCCATAATATGCTGTAATGGTAGGGTTATAGTAATAGTAAATTAATGTTTGACCGCAACCCAACCTTCTGTCATGGCAAACAGATTCTGCATTGCGTCGACACATGCTATTCCAGTGTGTGTCCTTCTCAGTATCGTGCCTAATAACATGATTAATTATTATTATTATTATTATTATTATTATTATTATTATTATTACTGTGATGATACCTGCAATGCAGGATCACAAGAGTTTTGTCAGGTCGTTACATTCCGATGCGAGACATTCTGCTTCTGTCTGTCCAGTCGTTTGTTTGTTTGTCCACTAACTTCTCCTAGGCTATTTGATGGATGTCAGTAAAACATTATTTGCTTATTTTTCCCAAACACGTGTAGCGATCTCACAGAGGACTACAGTGGGTTGTATTACCATGGTGAAGTGCTGTAAGGAAGGTGCAGTGGTAATGATAAGAACGGTCTGTGGTCGGTTTTGTGGTTAATATACCAGTGCTCCGTAATATAAGCACGTTTGGGTCTGCAGTTATTACTAACTGCTAAAGGTCAACTAGTTTTTATTGCCTGCCTTTAGCACCATTAAATCTCATAAATGGCTTGAGCTATCAACATAGAACCTTCATGGTATCAATATATGGCCTAAAATTTGGACTTGGCAAACAATATTTTAAAGGGCGATTACCCTTTAGCTCTCAAATGCCTTCTTTTTTATTATTAATGCATGCCACGTATATTCACCGGTAAAGGGTGAACAACAGGCCTTCTGGCCCAAGGATGAGGTGAAGGGTAATATGCTGTCGGAGTGGGCGAGGAGTAGAATACATGGTGGGTGGGAACTGGAGTAGCGGTGCCGGGTCAGTGACGAATTGTCGACGGTGGGACAGAGACAATAATAATGATTAACAGATACACAGGCATAAGGACAATCATATTTATTATTATACAGATTTATAGTGGAGTAGTAATAGGAGCAGCAGTAGTAGTAGAGGGAAATTAGACACAATAGGAAAAGGGGGATTACAGTAGTAGTGGCAGTGGCAATAATGGTATTAACAGATTCAGCAGTCTTGGGCTAACGTTGTTTGGGAATGATAATGCGAGGAATAATGTAATACAGTAGGGGTTATAAGGACCGGACGACAAGAAACCCTCCAAGGAATATGACGACTCGCAGTAAGAGGATACCGGGAAGTAAGAGTAATAAAAGAGGCAGAGACTGAAGGAAAAAATTGCACGTATGAGGTGAAGCCACAGTTAAGGCCTTCATAACAAGGCGGAGAAGGATACCACAGCTGTCTTCGTTGTCTCATATTTTGTTTTGTTTGCATCTAATTTCATCTGGTTGTAGTAAATTATTGGCGAATGCTCTCCGCTGTCCATCACAACGTGGTTCCACATAAAATAATTGGCACATTTATAATCATCCGCACAACTACTGTGAGAATCAACATTAAATTCACAATCTTTCTATATTATAGCTACAGACAATCCAGGGATAAGATTCACAAAAATTATGACTGCAGTTATAATGACAAGTTGCAACTTATATACAACTGTCTCGGTGCTTTATTTGTGTGATGAGGATCCGAAACAGAGGGGTCAGTATCACAGGACACCCTGATAACACAGTAGTCTATGTTATATGTTAGTATGTTACGAACGCATAATGTTTTGCAGGTGAATAGCATGGAAATGTATCGAATCCAGTGTCATTAGGTTTCTCACAATTAGCCTCGTAGCTCAGTTCCAAAGTACCACTCACGGTTGTCCGTTCACCTGCCCTCTCTCTAACCCTGACTTCCACTTCCTTCCATCGAGGGGGGTACCGAAACTTTGGTTCGCGGGTGTACATGGATGGGGTAATAAAAGAGGTACAAGGTAGGGTAGTTGATGTTGGAGTGGCCCTGGTGAGAGGATAGTGTTTGGAAACTCCCTGTACTGTTGTTTGCAGATGATACTGTGTTGTTGAGTGAAGACGAAGGGGAGCTGCAAGGCTTGGTGGATGAGTTTGGGAGAGTAAGAAACGGAATCTAAAAGAAGAGTAAAGTGATGGTCTTTGAGAGAGGTGAAGTCAGTGAATGTACAGCGTTTTTTTTTTTTTTTTTTTTTTTATGTGTGTCCGACTCTGGGCATAGGCTTCACAGCCTGCTATCAAGGCCCAGCAGTCCTCCTACATACTATACACCTCTACATGTCACCACTTCGGCGCTAACACACCGTCCATATTGAATACATGCTGGGGCTGTCTCATACAGGATTGGTGTATTGGTATTAGCGGGGGTATTTTTACATGTCGGCGGGTCTTCTGGTAGATCAGTAAAGCCTGATTTAAAATAATTCAAATCCTTAAACTGTTCCCTGCCCCAGGCGGGATTTGAACCTAGGTCCGTTAGGACCGCACGAGGTTGGATGGTGAGGAATTGGAAAATGTGAGTACGTTTAAGTACTTGGGTACTGTGATGAGTAAGGATGGAGGTTTGGAGGGTGAAGTGTTTGAAGGGGTACAGCAGGGAAGAAGGGTTGCTGGTTCCTTGAAAGCAATGATAAGAAACAGGGAAGTGAGCATGGAAGTGAAAAAGTTAGTACATGACAGTATTGTGATACCAACTCTAACGTATGGAAGTGAAGCTTGGACGTTGTTAGACACAAGTCAAGAGTGAGAGCAGTGGAAATGAGTTATTTAAGAGGAGCCTGTGGAGTCACATGTAGAGACAGGCTGACGAATGAGGATATAAAGGAGCGTTGTGGTGTGAATGTGGATGTGATAGCAAGCGTTATGAGGAACACACTGAGGTGGTTTGGCCATGTGGAGAGAATGGAGGGTGAAAGACTGACGAAGAGAGTGTATGTGAGGTGGAGGGGGGACGAGGGAGGGGGAGGCCGAGGATGAGATGGAGGGATTTGGTGGAGATGTGGGTGTGAGTTGGGAGCAGGACAGTGAAATGGCTGGGGACAGGGCGACTTTGAGGCCACCCCAACCGGGATTGAGGGGTCTGGCAATAGATAGATAGAAATATGCAAATATTCTTTCTTTTTATTATTTTTACTTTGAATCAGGGTGCTTGACAAGATTTTAAAGTGCTCATAGTGCAGATAAAAACGAATACTAAATTTCCCGCACGTATTTGTCATCACCACAAATTGAAACTTATTTCTCTCAGTCACAGATACCAGTTTACTTGTCATTCAGCATCTTGTTATATGTTTCCTAAATGCGATTTTTTCACGCTCAGAAATGTATTCAGAGTTTTGGACAATTATTTTCCCAATTAATTTTGAGTATATTATTGTATGTCGCATATTTAACGATTTCGGCCAAAAAGTGGTTTCTAAGCCATCCCTACAGTAGAAACAATTTTTACTACACAGAGATCGGATGCTATCAGATGTAACAAGATGAAAACTGGATCTGCTATGTATCCTTGACGGCACGGCTAAAATGAATTAAAGAAAACAAAAGCCAATACACTGATTGGAACATAAAAACCAGTTAATCACAACACGCCAGGAAGAGTGCAGGTAGACGCTTCTTCAACCTAATTTTTTTACACCTGTCGTGAACAATAAAACTGCTTATATGACGAGCAAAGTAATGTTTATACATTGTATATATCACTATTAACTTTTTACTAATAATATATATCTGATAATCAATACCTAAATTATTTCCTTTTAAAAGATTTATTGCCTTCCTCAGTGATTTTACTCTAGCATTTAAGGATAATAATATAGAAAAAAAACGTCATTCGGGGAAAATATTCCATTTTTAAAAATTGATCAGGTGCCTCAAGATAAAACTTTGAAGCCCTAGTTATACAGCAAAAAATAATATCAGCTATCTCTGTAAATCTTCAAGCAATTTAATCTGTAATCAACATCTCTCTCGGTATAAACTCCGCAAATGCCATCTTTGTTTACCTTGGAAACGATTTCATCCTACGTGATACCTCATCTGAGCTGGTTAATGACTTTGGTGTGGCGAAATTTTTTGACCCTTAGTAGTCTTTTCTGAGTTTATGAAAATTGGTAGAGTTTTCCAGCTAATTTATAGTACATGTATGGGAATTGTATATTTAGTGTTTCTTTAATTATTTATGCAGTTTTTAGGATCCTTCAAGAATAACAATTTTTAGTAACTGCTAGGGCGGATGTTTTTACCGTTAGGGTTTTGTACCATGTGTTTATCCTTAATTTACTTCCACAAATAAAGAAACACAAGACCCTCTCCGTAACGAAAAAATCTAAACAAGCTCATCACATTGCTACACTGCATTAAGTGTTCCTTCAACCCGCGTAGTTTTGTTTTTTTTTGTCTGTCCTCCACTATATATCTGTGGAGATTAGAAATACATTAATAAATGGTAATTATACATGTCGGTATTGCGATAGTACTTTCTCGTATTAATTTTTATGTAACACCCAAAACCTCATCAATATTCCTTCTCACTGGTATCACAGGTTTCATAGACTTCACTTATTGAATGTGGCTTCTTGTGAGACACGAACCTTTATAATGTACACCCGGCGGCAAAAGTCCTGTCGCCTCGGCCGCCTCACCGAGACCCGCGATATTCATAGACTCGAGAATGGTAGCAGCAGACAACGTGCATATTTCTGCCAACAGATGGCACATGGTGAGGTGTGTGGCGGCGAGGGTGGAGGACGATGGGGGAGAGGAGGGATTGTAGCTGTTGGGGGTCTAAAGGTAAGGGGAGGAGGGAACACTTTATTTGAATGTATTTTCCATTTCTTATAATAAACTGAAAATATAACTACGTTTGTAACACATTGGGCACAGCATGATAAACCACCAGACATTTTAAGCATTGTATGGAAATTTACGAAAAAACAAAATACCGTCGATCAAACTCTCTCTCTCTCTCTCTCTCTCTCTCTCTCTCTCTCTCTAGCGCAATAAACTGATGATGACGTGCCCCTGTGGGTTTGCCCTATCATATAATTACTGATAGGGCATCAATCAACGTGATTTGCTGATATGGTCGCCTTAGATACGAGAAACAACCATTAGATCAGTGGTCAGATCAATCATGGTGAGGCGGCTTGTTGAGGGTTCGGGATACAGGCCTAACCAACAGAAGTGATGTGTTGACGAACATCCTTCCACACGATCTACGCCATCACTCTTAACAGGTAAGACATGTTGTATAAGCACCGTCTATACTGCTTTTTTAAATGCAAACTATTCCTCTTATATTCTGTATGGAACTTTGATACAACTGTATTGTCACCCGTTATATTGATATAGTATATATTTATCTCCGCCAAGGAGGTAAAGTGACACCCTGCATGTGTGTGTGTGTGTGTGTGTGTGTTTAATAGATAACTCAAGAACTATCAAACAGATTTCGATGAAATTTTCAGGATATGTTGGAGCCAACCCTTGGCGGAGGTCTGTGCTCTCTAATCATACCCCCTCTAGTTATTAATGTAATAGCTGCATTCGAGCGTAGCCTGGAGGTTTGGTTGTTTATCTGGTGATCATCACAACTTCGCGTCCCGCTACCTAGCAGGTGGGGTGGTGCTCATCCTCTCTTACTCTAGCCGCAAATTATGGTTTCTTGAAATCTACAGCGTGGATTAATTTTCATGTCAGCTAAAAGTATGGACATATATATTTTACACTTATTATACGTCTACTTGTCCTGAGAGTACTGTAATTAAGAGGTGAAATAATGTTCGTTATTATTATTTGAAGAGCATATTCCCATTAAAATATTCATGTTGTTTGTGATTACTTGCCCATAGGCATGGCAACAGGGAGAGCTAACTCTGTGGAGGCAATACCTGAACGGGGATGAATTATTGGACTGTGGGAAAGTGGCAAGCCTACTAGAGATATTGTGACTACTACTGGAGTATCACAAAGGACCGTTCAGAGGTGGAGTGGAAGGCCAAGGGTAACAACACCTGACGATGATGGCCGTCTCCTCAACGCAGTGGAAAACCACCCATTAACATCGGCAGTTCACCACACCAGTAACCTTCAGCTGCCCTGCCATCCTAGCACAACAAGGCGGCGGATCCACGAGGCAAATATTCAATGCTGTATCCCCGCCAATAAAGAATTATTAACACCACAACAAAAGGAATGCCGCCTTGGATTTGTGCTTGAGTATCTATGTAGAGAACACTCCTTTTGGGAAAATGTCATCTTCACTGATGAAAAGTATTTTACATCGGTGGAAGCACGAGCACGGCACTGCAAGCATTGAATATTTGCCTCGTGGATCCGCGCCTTGTTGTGCTAGGATACACTTAAAGGAACTTAAAAACCAGTTAATCAAACACGACAGGAACAGGAGTACAGGTCGGCGCTTCTTCAACCTGATTTTTTTTACACCCATGAAAAATAAAACTGCTCATATGAAGAGCCAAAATTGTATATCTCAGTATTTACTTTTTGTAATAATATTTGTCTGATATTTCTTTTTGCACGATTTATTGGCTTCCGTAGTGATTTTACCTCCGTAAATAAGGGTATAATAGTACCACACAAACCTTCATACGGGGAAAATATTCCATTTTAAAAAAATAATCATACCTCAAGATATCACAAGCTAAAAGTAGTATCCGCTTTTTCTCCTAATTTTCAATCAGTTTACGTTTGTCATCAACCCAAACTCTCTCGGTATAAACTCTGCAAATGCAATCCTACGTGATACCTCATCTAAGCTGCTTAATGACATTTTTCCTTTTCGAAATTTTCATTCAATTTTTTTTGAATTTATAAAACAATTGGCTGTTTTTCAACTAATTTGCAGTACATTTGTGGAAGTTGCATATTTAGTGTTTCTGTTTTAATTTATGCAATTTTAAGGATCCTTAAAGTATAACAATTTTAAATGTCCTAGAAAGGATGTTTTTTAAGGTTAGGGAATTATAACATTTGTTTATCCTGTATTTACTTCTACAAGCAAAGTGACACACGAATCACTCCATGACGAAAAAATCTAAACATGATATTGATACAGTTCATGCAGTGTTCCATCAACCCGTTTTTTTTTTTTTTTTTCGAGGGGTTTCATGAAGATGAGAAAGTAATAAATGGTAATTGACTATACATTTCAGTATTAATTTTTATGTAATACACAAAAGCTCATCAATATTCCTTGTCACGAGTTAGCACAAGTTTGTGAAACACGAACCTTAATAATGTACAATTTTTTTTTTTTTTTTTTCAGTCAGGAGGATTGACATAATTTTAGAGTGAATCTCCTGAGAAAAAAAATATATATATATATATATATATATATATATATATATATATATATATATATATATATATATATATATATATATATATATATCCCTTCATTCAATGACCCTTTCATCAATTGGAAGTTATTGTTCTTGTCAATCAAATTATTGCATTATGTTTCCTGAAACTATGTTTTCACCTTCCGAAATGTGTCCCGAGTCTTGGAAATAATTGTTTTCCACATTTTCATGCTCAATTGAGGAAGTATCATATTTATCGATTTCGCCCAAAAACAAATTTATACACCCATCACCCCAGAACAATAGTTCTGACTTACTACCAAAGCGAATGTTTTCAGTCCTAATAATTTCAGAATCGGCACTCATATTTATACTTGTTATAGAGAAAAAAATCGTCAAATAGACTCATCGGAATGAAAAAATCAGTTAATCTCAGCACGATAGGTACAATAGTTCAGGACGACGCTTCTGCAATATGATTTTATAAAGATCCATCACGAAAACTAAAATTGTGTATGATATACCAACTAATGACAACGGCTATCATTTTACTTTTCCTAATAATCAATACCTGAACAGTTTTCCTTTAAACGTTTCATTGCCTTCCTGAGATAATTTTCCTTGGAAAATATGGATTATATCACAAAAATGGGAAAAATATTCCATTTTCTGTCTTCTCTCTAGATGCCAACTTAAAGCCAGATTTGTATTGATAAAAAATATCTTTAAATTATCAAGCTGTCTACACGTCTCTAATCCACTGACACTCAATGCCAGCCATCATTACCTATAAATCGATTTCTTCCTACGTGATACCTCATTTAGTGATTAATTTATTAATTTATTTATTTTGCAAAGTGGAATTTTCTCTTCCTCAGAAATGTTTATTGAGTTTCTGTTTCAGCTGGGAAGTTTTCGTAGTGAATTTTCAGTACATTTGTGGAAGAGGAACATTTAATATTTTTTCCTTCATTTTGCGTTTTTTTTTAATCCCCCTGTGTAGCAACTTTCAGTTAGTTTTAAAGATGATGTTTACAAGCACAAAAAAAAAAGTAGCCATGTTTTACAGTGAAGTTACCAGTAGAATGAAAAAGTCACAAACGATCATGTTCCTAACGTAAATATCCAAAGAATCTCCAGACGACATTAATATAGTTTATTCAGTGTTCCTTGAACCATCAATTTTTGTTAGCTATCATCAACTATATTTCTATGAAAAGGAAAAAAGTTATAAATAATAATCATTTAAATATCTAGAAATTGCGGTATTGTTTAATCTTTCTCATAAATCTCTACATGAGCGTCAAAAGCAAATACATTTCCCATATCACTAGTTATAACAGCTTTGAGAGATTTTACCTAAGAACATGAGGCTTATCATGTAATACGAACGTTCGAAATATGCACATATACCTTCTTTCTTATTTCTTTTTTTTTTTTGTACATTCAATCCGGATGCTTGACGAGATTTTAAAGTGCTTATAAAGCAAATATAAACGAATGCTAAATTTCTCTCTCATTTCGGAGATCCCCACCTCAATTGAAACATTGCTCTGTCACCTGTTATCAGTTAACTTTACGTGTCAATCAGCATCTTATGTTTCCTAAAAGCGATGTTTTCACGCTCAGAATTGTCTTCTTAATTTTTTATATAATTTTTTGTTTCCTAATTACTTCTGAGTATATTATGTCGCATATTAGACAATTTAGGCTAAAAATAGGTTTAAACAGCCATCTCTCCAGTAGAATCAATTCTAACTACACCCAAATCAGATGCTATCAGATATGATAGGTCCTCAACTGGATCTGCTTTCTATCCTTGACGGGACGGCTAAAATTACTTAAAGAAAACAAAAGCCAGTACACTGACAAGAACATAAAAACCAGTTAATCAAAACACGACATGAACAAGAGTTCAGCTCGACGCTTCTTAAACCTGATTTTTTTTACACTTTTGATATAATAAAACTGCTTATATTAGGCGCCGGGTAATGTTCATAAATTGTATATCAGTATTTACTTTTTGCTAATAATATATATCTCATAATCAATACCTTAACAATTTCCTTTTACACGATTTATTGCATTCCGTAGTGATTTTACCTTATTAATAAAGGATAATAATATCACAGAAACAGTAATACGTGGAGAATATTCCATATTTAAAAATAGATCCGGTGCCTCAAGATACAACTTCAATGCCCTAGTTATACAGCTAATAATAATATCCGCATTATCTCTAAATTTTCAAGCAGTTTACGTCTGTAATCAACCCAAACTACCTTTGTATAAACTCCGCAAATGCAACCCATCTTTACCAAGGAAACGAGATAATCCTGCGTGGTACCTCATCTAGGCTGTTTAATGACATTTTTCCGTGGCGAAATTCTTTCTCCCTCATAAACGTTTTCTGAATTTAAGAATCAAGAGCGTGTTTTCCAACTAATTTGTAGTACATTTGTGCAAGTTGCATATTTTGTGTTTATCATTTATGCAGTTTTAAGGATCCTTCAAGTATAACAGTTTTAAATAACTCCTAAACAGGATGTTTTTTACCGTTAGGGAATTGTACCACTTGTTTATCCTGAATTTACTTCTACAAATAAAGTGACACACGACCCTCTCCCTAAGGAAAGAATCTAAATCTCAACACGACATTAATACAGTTCATTCAGTGTTCCTTCAACCTGCGATTTTTTTTTGGGGGGGGGCGGGGGGGTTGGGGTTTCATGCACTATATATCACCGAAGATGAGAGTGTGATAAATGGTAATTGACATATATCTCGGTATTGCGATAGTACGTTCTCATATCACTTTTTATGTAATACTCAAAAGCTCATCAACATTCCCACGAATTAGCACAGGTTTGTGAAATACGAACCTTCATAATGTGCAAATATTTTTTTTTTTTTTTTTAAATTTAGATAGGAGGATCGACGTCATTTTACAGTGGATCTGCTGCGAATAAAAAAGAAAACCTTCCTAATAATAAACTTCTCCCTTCATTCAATGACCTATACATCAACTGGAGCTTATTGTTCTTCAACAAGATAGATCCCCTATCTCTCTACTTGTCAATCAAATTATTGGTTTATGTTTCCTAAAACGTGATGTTTTCACCTTCAGAAATGGGTCCTGTATTTTGAAAATCATTTGTTTAACACATTTACATGCTCAATTGGGGAAGTTTCATATTTAGCGATTTCTCACAAAAACAAATTTATACACCCATCACCCAAGAACAATTGTTCTGACTTACAATCAAAGCAGATGTTCTCAGACGTAGCAAGTTTAGAATCGGCTAAGAGGAATTCTGGCATAAAAATACCCAATAGACTCATCAGTAAATCTCAACACGACAGAAAAAACAGAACAGGACGACGCTTCTGCAACCTGATTTTTTTAAAGATCCATCCTGAACACTTAAAGTGTGAATGAGATACCAACTAATGTTATATCTCACAACGGCTCTTATTTTACTTTTCTTAATAATACATAATTGATAATATCTGAAGTTTTCCTTTAAAAGTTTCATTGCCTTGGAAAATATGGATAATAATCTCACGACGCAAAGTATTGCGAAAATATATTTCTTGAATTTAATAAATTTTCTCTAAATGCTACTTTAAATCCCTATTTATATAGATAAAAAATAATATTCGATATATGATTATTCAAGTTGTCTACAATTCCCTAATCCACTGACACTCTTAGGGCTTAAGCTCAATTGCCAGCCATCTTTACCTCTAAATCGATTTCCTCCTACGTGATACCTTATTTATTATTATTATTATTATTATTATTATTATTAATATTGTTATTATTGTTATTATTATTATTATTATTATTATTATTATTTATTATTATTATTTTGAAAAGAAAAATATTCTTCTCCTCAGAAATGTTTTTTGAGTTTCTGATTCAGATAGGAGTGTTTCCAAATGAATTAACAGTACATTTGTGGAAACTAAGTATTTAATGTTTTTGCCCTCATTTATTCGGTTTTCAGAATTTCCCTGTTTAACAGCTTTCAGTTACTCTTCATGAAGCTTTCACAAAAAACAAATGTAGCATTTGTTTATTGTGATGGTAACACTAAAATGAAAAAAGTGACAAACGACCATGTTCCTTACGTAAAAATTTAAAGAATCTCCAAACAAAATGAAAAAGGTAATTACTGAACCTACTTTTTTTTGTAGCTCTCATCATCTGTATTTCTATGGAGATGAGAAAAAGTTATAAATTGTAACAATTTAACTATCGATATTAATCTCATTAGCGTTAAAACCTAATACATTTTCCGTATTACTGGTTGTAACAGCTTTGAGAGATTTTACCTAAGAATATGAGGCTTATCGAGAAATAAGAGCGTTCGATATATACAATTTTTTTTTTTTTTTTTTTTTTTTTAATTCAGTCAGGAAGCTTGACGAGATTTAAAAGTGCTCATAGTGCAGATAAAAACGAATGCTCAATTTCTCTGCAGCATCTGTCATCCCCACATCAATTGAAACTTGTTGCACTCAGACACCTCTGTTATCTGTAATCTTTACCTGCCAATCAGAATCTTATTTTTCCCAAATGCGATTTTTTCCCGCCCAGAAATATCTTCTGAGTTTTGGATATATTTGTATGTTTCCCAATTAATTTTTAATATATTATTGTATGTCTCATATATAACGATTTCGGCGAAAATTAATTTATAAAGCCATCCCTTCAGTGGAATCAATTTTAACTACACCCAAATCGAATGCTATCAGATGTAACGTTCTCAACTGGATCTGCTTTCTATCCTTGATGGCACGGCTGAAATGAAAGAAAAACCAATACACTGATAGGATCTTAAAAACCGGTTAATCACAACACGTCACGAACAAGAAAGCTGGTAGGCTCTTCCTCAACCTGATTTTTTTACACCCATAAAAAAAAAATGCTTATATGAGGAGCCAAGTATTGTTTATAAATTGTATATTTCAGTATTTACTTTTTACTAATACTGTATATCTGATAATACCTAAACAACTTTCATATACGCGATTTATTGCCTTAGTGATTTTACCTCCGCAATAAAGGATGATTATATAAAAAAAACCGTCTTACGTGGAGGATATTCCATGTATAAAAATTGATCGGGTGCCTCAAGGTACCACTTTCGTACCCTAGACATTCACCTAAAACCCTTTTTTTTTTTTTCTTTTTTTTTTTTTTTGGCTGTCATTCACTAAATATCATCGTAGATGAGAAATAAAGTAAATGTTAATTAATTATACATTTATGTATTGCCATAGTACGTTCTCGTATTAATTTTTATGTAACACTCAAAAGCTCATCAATATTCTTTCTAAAGAGTTATCACAGGTTTGATAGACTTTACTTATAGACTAGAGCTTATTACGAGAAACGAACCATCATAATGTGGATTTTTTTTTTTTTTTTTTTTTTTAATAAGGAGGATCGGCGTAATTTTATAGTGCATCTGCTGCGAATAAAAAGATAACCTTCCTAATTTAAAACTTTTCCTTTCATTCAATTACCTATGCATCAATTGGAACTTATTGTTCTTCAACAATACAGGTGCCCGATCATTCTACTTGTCAGTCCTGAAATGTGATGCTTTCACCTTCAGAAATGTCCTGAGATTTAAAAATGGGAGTTTTCCACCTTTCCATGCTCAACTGGGGAAGTTTCATATTTAGCGATATCGCTCAAAAGTAAGTTTATACAGCCTCACCCCAGGTCAATAGTTCTTACTTACCATCAAAGCGGATGTTCTCAGCCTTCACAAGTTCAGAATCGACACTAATATTTACCCTTGAGATTACGGCTAAACGAAATTCTAGAATAATCAGCCAATAGATTCATCGGAATGTAAAAATCCAGTTAATCTCAACACGACAGACACAACAGTTCAGGTCGACTCTTCTGCAACCGGTTTTTTTTTTTAAATATATGAGATACAATGTTGAAACTTTTATATCTCACTACGACTACGCTTGTGCATTTTTCTTTTCGGAACCATGATCTATATTTCTATGGAGATGAGGGAAAATATTATAAATTGTGAACATTTAAATATCTCGATAAGATAAAAACAAATACAAAATTTCTCTCCCATCTCGGTGATCCCCACATCGATTGAAACATTGCTCTGTCACCTCAGATACCAGTTATCTTTACGTGTCAATCAGCATCTTGTTATATGTTTCCTAAATGCGACGTTATCAGTCTAAGAAAGTTTCTGAGTTTTTCACATAATCGTTTGATTTTCTCAATTTTGAGTATATTATTGTATGTCGCATATTTAACGATATCGGAAAAAAAAAATTATACAGCTATCACTCCAGTAGAATCAATTTTAACTACACCAGAATCTGATGCTATCAGATGTAACAAGTTCACAACTGGATCTGCTTTCTATCGTTCACGGCACGGCTAAAATGAATTAAGAAAAACACCAATACACTGGTAGAAACATAAAAACCAGTTAATCACAACACGACAGGAACAAGAGTGCAGGTAGATGCTTCTTCAACCTGATTTTTTACACCCATCATGAACAATAAAACTGCTTTTATGAGGAGCCAAGTAATGTTTATAAATTGTATATCTCAGTATTTAGTTTTTGATAGTATATATCTGATAATCAGTACCTTAACAGTTTCCTTTCCAAGATTTATTGCCATCCGTAGTGATTTTACCTACATAAATACGCATAATAATATCACACAAACCGTCATACGAGATAAATATTCCATGTTCAAAAATTGATCGGTGCCCCAAGATACCACTTTGATTCCGTGGTCATACAGCTAAAAATATCCGCTATATCAAAATTTTCAAGGAGTTTACGTCTGTAATAAACCCAAACTCTCTCGGTATAAACTCAGCAAATGCCACCCATTTTTACCTAGGAAACGATATCATCCTTCGTTATACCTCATCTAAGCTGGTTAATGACATTTTTTCGTTCCGAATTTTTTTCACCGTCAGAAATGTTTTCTGATTTAAGAAACAATTGGATGTGTTCTCCAGCTAATTTACAATACATTTGATTAAGTAGCATATTTAGTGTTTCTTTTATCATTTATGCAGTTTTTAGGATCCTTCAGGTATAATAATTTTGAATAACTCCTAGAGCGTATGTTTTTTACCGTTCGAGAATTGTACCAATTGTTTATCCTGAATTTACTTCTACAAATAAAGTCAAACACGAACCTCTCCCTAACGAAAAAATCTAAATCTAAACACGACATTAATACAGTTCATTCAGTGTTCCTTCAACCAGCGTAGTTTTTTTTTCCTTTGGGTGCCACACAGTATATATATATATATATATATATATATATATATATATATATATACGGAGATGAGAAAAAAAGCAATAAATTGTAATTAACTAAATATGTCGATACTGAATTAGTATGTTCTCGTATTAATTTGTACTCAAAAACTTATTAATATTCCTTCTTACGAGTTATCCAAGGTTTGAAGGTTTGATAGAATTTGGGCTTATTCTCCATTTTTTTTTTTAATTAATCATGAGTATCGACGTAATTTTAAAGTGCATCCGCTGCGAATAAAAAAGAAAACCTTCATGATTAAAAACTTCTTTCAATCATTCAATGACCCATTCATCAAATGGAACTCATTGTTCTTCAACAATACACATGCCCGATCTCTCTACTTGTCAATGAAATTATTAGTTTATGTTTCCTGAAATGTGATGTTTAACATTCAGAAATGTGTCCTGAGTTTTGAAAATAATTTGGAATTTTCCACATTTTCATGATCAATTGGAGAAGATGCATATTTAGCGATTTCGCCATATAGACAGTCATCACCCCAGAACAATAGTTCTGATGTTCTCAACCGTAACAAATTCAGAATAGGCACTAATAGATTTCGGCTGAGGAATTCTAGAAAAAAAATTGCCAGTAGACTCATTGGAATGCAAAAATCCAGTTAATCTCAACACGACAGACACAACAGTTCAGGTCGACTTTTCTGTAACCTGATTTTTTAAAGATCCATCATGAACACTAAAACTGTGTATATGAGATACCAACTATTATTATATCTTTCATATCTCACTACGGCAATGCTGTTACTTTTCCTAATAATTTGTAATTGATAATCATTACCTGAACAGTTTTCCTTTAAACCTTTCAATGTCTTGCTGAGATAATTTACCTTGGAAAATAAGGATAATATATCACACGATCCGAAGCATAAGGAAAATATTATATTTTTTGAATTTGATGTCTTCTCTCTAGATGCCAATTAAAAGCAATATTTATATAGATAAAAAATATTAAATTTTCAAGCAGTCTACATATCTCTAATCCACTGACACTCTTAGGGATTTAGCTCAAATATCAGCCATCATTACCTATAAATCGATTTCATCATACGTGATACCTGTTTTTTTTTTTTTTTTTTTTTTTCAGGGGGAATTTTCTTGTCCTCAGAAATGTTTTCTTAGGTTTCTGATTCTGTTGGAAGTTTCCAAGTGATTTTATGGTCCAAGTGATTTTATGGTACACCCACGCACCAAAGTTTCTGTACCCCCCTCGGTGGTGGGAAGTGGAAGTCAGGGTTAGAGTGAGGCCAGGCGAACGAACCACCGTGAGTGGTGGTTTGGAACTGAGCGAAGCAAATAGTAAGAAACCTAATGACATCGGATTCGAAACATCTGCGTACTATTCACCCGTAAAACATGCATTTGTAATATACTACTATGTTATCATGGTGTCCTGTGAAACTGGTCCAGACACAACCCATCTGTTTCGGATCCTCATCATACAAATAAAGCACCGACCCACTAGTATATAAGCTGCCACTGGTTATTATCACTGCAGTGATAATTTTTGTGAATGTTATTCCTGGATTGTCTGCAGCTATAATATAGAATGACTGTGAATTTAATGCTGATTCCCACAGTGTCTGTGTGGATGGTTATAAATATTGCAATTATTTTATGTGGACGATTAAACCACATTGTAATGGGCAGCGGAGAGCATTCGCCAATAATTTACTACAATCAGATGAAATTAGACGCAAACAAAACAAAATATTATGAGACTGAAGATACAGCTGTGGTATCCTGCTACGCCATGTTATCCTGGCCTTAAGTGTTGCTTCACCTCATACATGCATTATTTCAATTTAGTCTCTGCCTCTTTATTACTCTTACTTCCCGGTGTCCTCATACTGCGAGCCGTCATATTCCTCAAGAGGTTTCTAGTCGTTCGGTCGTATAACCCCTACTGTATTATAATATTCATCACATCATCATCATACCCACATAAACAACGTTGGCACAAGACTGCTGAATCTGTTACCTCCATTACTGGCACTGCCACTACTAATCCCCCTTTTCCCATTGTGTAATTTCTCTCAATACTACTACTGCTACTTCTACTACTACTCCACTATAAATCTGTATAATAAGATATATATGTCTTTATGTCTATCTGCTAAAAACATTGTCCCTGTCCCACCTTGGACAACTCGTCACTTTACCCCGCACCGCTACCCCAGTTGCACCCCCCTCTCTCCTACCCACCAAGGACCCTACTCCTCCCCCACTCCGACACCACATTACCCCTCACCTCGTCCTTGGGCCACCAGGCCTTTTGCTCACCGTTTACCGGTGAATATAGGTTGTAATAAAAGCTGCAGACCAAACGTGCCTATATTATGGACCTCTGATATAGCTACTACAGACCGTTCTTATCATTACCACTGGACCTTCCCATTTGCATTTCACCATGGTAATACAACCTATCGTAGTTCTTTGTGGGATCACCACAGCTGCTTGGGAAAAATAACTGCACGACATGCCTACAACCCACTAAAATACACATGACGTCCATCAAATAGCCTAGAAGTTAGCCGACAGACAAACAAATGACTGGACATAGAGGCCGAATGTCTCGGATCGGTATATGACGACCTGACAAAACTGTTACCATCCTACTATGCAGGTGTCACGATGATTGTAGGAATAATGTAATAATAATAATAATAATAGTAGTAGTAAGTAGTAGTAGTAGTAGTAGGCCTAGTAGTAGTACTAGTAATCACATTTTAATAGGCATGATAGAGATGGACAAACACCATAATCCCCCTGATAAAACACGTGAACACAGCTTTGACATGAAACCAACCAGTGCCATAATATGCTGCAATGGTAGGGTTATAGTAATACTAAACTAATATTTGACAGCAACCCAACCTTCTGTCATGGCAAACAGATTCTGCATTGCGTCGAGATATGCTGTTCCAGTGTTTGTCCTCCTCTGTATCGTTCCTAATAACCTATGATTATCAATATTATTACTGTATTATTATTATTATTATTATTATTATTATTATTATTATTATTATTATTATTACTACTAGAACTATGATGACACCTGCAAAGTAGGATAGTAACAGTTTTGTCAAGTCGTCATATACCGATGCAAGACATTCGGCCTCTATGTCCAGTCGTTTGTTTGTCCGCTAACTTCTCCCAGGCTATTTGATGGACGTCAGTGAAAAGTTACAAGTGTATTTTAGTGGGTTGTAGGCATGTCGTGCACTACTGTATGTTATTTTTCCCAAGCAGCTGTAGTGATACCACAAAGGACTACACTGGGATGTATTACCACGGTTAAGTGCTATAGGGAAGGTCCAGTGGTAATGATTAGAACGGTCTGTGGTCGGTTCTGTGGTAACTGTATCAGAGGTCCGTAATATAGGCACGTTTGGGTCCGCAGCTTTTATGTGTAATGTAAGGAATACTGCACATGTATGTTGTTGTTATTATTTTATTATCGCCCACATTTATATGGCGGAGCGGTAATGTTTTTGCATGCATCTGTGTGTGTGTGTGTGTGTGTGTGTGTGTGTGTGTGTGTGTGTGTGTGTGTGTGTGTGTGTGTGTATTCCTATTATATCTCATGAACAGCTTGAGCTATCAACATGAAACCTTTAGGGTATCAAGATATGGAGAAAATCTTGGACGAGTTCGTAAAAAGACACTCGGGGTCAAGGTCAAGGTCATCAAAATGACTGCCAAAGGTCAACTAGTATTTATCGGCCGCCTTTAGCACCATTGCATCTGATTAACGGCTTGATCAATGCACATCAAACCTTCAGGGTATCAAAATGTCCTCCTAAATTTTTAGACTTGTCCAAGAGCATATTACTGCGGGCGATTAGCACTCGGCTTCCAAATGCCTCTTTTTTTTTTTTTTTTTTTTTTTTTTTTTTGAATGCATACCACGTATATTCACCGGCAATGGGTGAACAACAGGCCTGGTGGCCCAAGGACGAGGTGAGGGGTAATGTGGTGTCGGAGTGGGGGAGGAGTTGGGTCCTTGGTGGGTAGGGGAGAGGGGGGTGCAACTTGGGTAGCGGTGCGGTGTAGTGACGAGTTGTCCAAGGTGGGACAGGGACAATGTTTTTAGCAGATAGACATAGAGACAATCATATATATTATTATACAGATTTATAGTGGATTAGTGGTAGAAGTAGCAGTAGTAGTATTGAGAGAAATTACACTCAATGGGAAAAGGGGGATTAGTAGTGGCAGTGCCAGTAATGGAGGTAACAGACTCAGCAGTCTTGTGTGGGAATGACAATGTGACGAATATTATAATACAGTAGGGGTTATACGACCGAACGACTAGAAACCTCTTGAGGAATATGACGGCTCGCAGTATGAGGATACCGGGAAGGCAGACTAAATTGAAATAATGCATGTATGAGGTGAAGCAACACTTAAGGCCAGGATAACATGGCGTAGCAGGATACCACAGCTGTATCTTCGTCTCATAATATTTTGTTTTGTTTGCGTCTAATTTCATCTGGTTGTAGTAAATGATTGGCGAATGCTCTCCGCTGCCCATTACAATGTGGTTTAATCGTCCACATAAAATAATTGCAATATCTATAACCATCCACACACTGTGGGAATCAGCATTAAATTCACAGTCATTCTATACTATAGCTGCAGACAATCCAGGAATAACATATTCACAAAAATTATCACTGCAGTGATAATAACCAGTGGCAGCTTATATACTTGTGGGTCGGTGCTTTATTTGTATGATGAGGATCCGAAACAGATGGGTTGTGTCTGGACCAGTTTCACAGGACACCATGATAACATAGTAGTTATGTTATATGCTGTATGTTACAAATGCATAATGTTTTGCAGGTGAATAGTACGCAGATGTTTCGAATCCGATGTCATTAGGTTTCTTATTATTCGCTTCGAAGCTCAGTTCCAAACTGCCACTCACGGTTGTCCGTTCGCCTGGCCTCACTCTAACCCTGACTTCCACCTCCTTCCACCGAGGGGGGTACAGAAACTTTGGTGCGTGGGTGTACTTCTATGGAAACTAAATATTTAATGTTTTGGCTCACATTTATAAGGTTTATTGAATCCCCCTCTTTAACAGTTTTCAGTTACTCCTAAAGATGATGGTTTCATCAAAAACGAATAACAAACGTAGCATTTGTTTGTCGTGAAGTTACCACTAAAATGAAAAAAAGGCACAAACAATCATGTTCCGAACGTAAAAATCCAAAGAATCTCCAGACGACATTAATACAGTTTTTTACGTACCATCATCTATATCTTTATGGATATGAGGAAAAAAGTTATAAATTGTAATCATTTAAATACATCGATATTGCTGTATTGATTATGCTTTCTCATATCAATCTCTACATGAGCGTCAAAAGCTAATACATTTTCTGCAATACGAGTTATAACAGCTTTGATAGATTTTCCCTAATGATATTGGGATTATGTAATTCGAACCTTCGTAATATGCAAATATTCTATTTTTTTTTTTTTTTTTTTACATTCAATCAGGATTTTGAGGAGATTTTATAGTGCTCATACTGCAGATAAAAACGAATATAAAATATCAGTTAAACTTATTTCTCTCAGTTCCCTCAGATATCAGTTATCTTTACTTGTCAATTGACATCGTTATGTTTCCTAAATGCGACGTTATCAGTCTAAGAAATGTCTTCTGAGTTGTTCATATAATTGTTTGTGTTTTTCCCAATTAATTTTGAATATATTATTGTATGTCTCATGTTTAACGATTTCTTCCCAAAATAGATTAATACAGCCATCACTCCAGTAGAATCACCCAAATCGGATGCTATCAGATGTAACAACTTCACAACTGGATCTGCTTTCTATCCTTGACGAAACGGCTAAAATTAATTAATGAAGGCAAAAGCCCATACACTGATAAGAATATAAAAACCAGTTAATCACAACACGACAGGAACAAGAATGCAGGTAGACGCCTCTTCAACCTCATTTTTTTACACCCATCATGAACAATAAAACTTCTTTAATGGGGAGCCAAGTATTGTTATTGTATAACTCAGTATTTATTTTTTGATAAAATATATCTGATAATCAGTACCTAAACAATTTCCTTTTGCACCATTTATTGGCTTCCGCGGTGATTTTTTTCTCCGTAAATAAGAATAATAATATCACACAAACCGTCATACGGGGAAAATATTCCATATTTAAAAATTAATCGGGTGCCTCATTATACCACTTTGGTTCCATAGTAAAACAGCTGAAAATAATATCCTCTATATCTCTAAATTTTCAAGCAGTTTACGTCTACATGTAATCAACCAAAACTCTCGGTATAAACTACGCAAATGCCCCTCATTTTTACCTTCGAAACGATTTCATCCTACGTTATGCCTCATCTAAGCTGGTTAATTACTTTCTTCCGTGGTGAAATTTTTTCACCCTCAGAAATGTTTTCTGAATATAAGAAACAAATGGATTTGATTTCCAGCTAATTTGAGTACATTTGATGAAGTTGCATATTTAGTGTTTTATCATTCATGCAGTTTTAAGAATCCTTCAAGTATAACATTTTTGAATAACTTCTAGTGCGGATGTTTTTTACCGTTAGGGAATTATACCATTTATTTATCCTTAATTTACTTCTATAAAAAAAGAAAGACAAACGACCCTATCTCTAACGAAAAAATCTAAACAATCTCGGCACGACATTAATACAGTTCATTCAATGTTCCTTCAACCAGCGCCCTTTTTTTTTTTTTTTTTTTTTTTTTTTTTTGTCTACGAAGATGAGAAATAAAGTAATAAATGTTAATTAACTGTACTATTGGCCACAGATTTTTCGTTCCTCTCGTTGTGGGCGATTTGATGAATGTGGCAGCGTTGCATTCTCCCCCTCTACACCCCCTCCCTCCTCCCGTCTCCCCAGATAGCTTCTGAGGTTTATGAATCGCGTTGTGAAGCACCTGAACGTCCGCGTTTACTGCATGTTACTCTATATGATGGGCATGATATATAATGCCTGTTGCTAATGAAAATTTGCGAGTTTCATGACTGTCTTCATTTTTGCAGGTTATTAGAATGTATAAATGTGTCATGCCATTTGTACCAAATCAGTAGTACTACCACATACTAAAGCATCTGGAGTTACTTCCGACATTCTTCCAGTGTTATTAATGACTACACTTATAATCTGCTTAGGCCGACCAGTGCTACTGTACCCCCTCCACAATATGTCTACCCCCGATGTATATATGTCCCCCCCCAATGCATACATGCCCCCACTAAATTTGCTAGGTCAGCATGCTTTCCCACTCCTGAAGACGGTGTTATTGCATCAGTTGATAGCAGACATCCTAGCCGGGCAGACTGTTTTACTGTGAGCTTGTAATAAACTCCTTATCTAGCTGTTTGTACACGGAGTTTCTATCACCAAAGTATTGCAAGTTACACTACGAACAAGTTACATTTTTTTTTCTCATATATTCATTCATTTATGAATTCATTAATATCGAAAGAGTGAGAGCAACAGATTTAAAATAGAAATTAAGAATACACACAAGTCTGTCAAAGTGATAAACACATTAGAAACTGGCAACATCCAAGGGTGAACATACTAGATGAAGTAATATTGTAATAAAAATTAAAGAAGATTACCCGACAGAACACTGACAACCAGATAATTAGATCGTGTCGATAATATAGGTGATATGGCAGCCCTATCACAATCTAGGGCTCAGCCATAAAATCCCTCGTTACGACAGTAAAATCGGTGTAATGTTTTACCTTTCTTCCATCTTGCGTTTCTCTGTAATACCAGTATCCACTAGAATAAGACCACTGATGAGGAGGGATCCAGCAATGAAGACATGTGAACGGATGTGTCACTCAGAACGCATGTACGAAAAATAAAGAAACGGCATCAGAAGTGTGACTGTAAAAAAGCATAATACGGCGCCGTCTAATAGGGGTGGAGGATGAAAAGGCTCACATAGGAAAAGATGAAAGGCAAATAAAAAGTGAACAATGATGAGTATGAAATACTCTACAGACAAAAGAAGAGACTGAGCGACGACAATAACATGTCGAAGGACAAGGATAGACGTGGAAAGGCAAGGTGAGAAGGCGAAGGATAGGAAGACTGAAACCAAGTATATAATTGATGAGTAAATATTTGTCGGTTGTAATAGTCATTCTATTTGTAATATATATTACTGTATGCAGTTTAACAAAAGGAAAGGCAAGGTGAGAAGGGGAAGGATAGTTAGACTGAAGCCATGTATATAAAAGATAAATGGATATTGTCCGTACTAATGGTCATAATATTTGTAACATATTACTGTATATAGTTAAAAAGATATATGGGTAAACTATAATGAAATAACTAAGCATCATTTACTCTGCATTATTTCTTCGCATCTGTATATTTGTCCGTAGTAGTAGTCAGCGTATCTACCTATAACCTATATTACTGTAAACGGTTTGATAAAAATAAACGAGGAAAGAAAGTGAGAAGAGGAAGGATTGGCAGACTGAAATTATATATTTATATATATATATATATATATATATATATATATATATATAGAGAGAGAGAGAGAGAGAGAGAGAGAGAGAGAGAGAGAGAGAGAGAGAGAGAGAGAGAGAGAAAAGGGGGGTGGTGGAAAAAGAAAAACAAATTACCGAGAGAAACAATGATAGAGAGAAACTCTAAAATTATCCCGTAACCAAGTCAGAGGCAGCTCATGACAAATGACTATGTTTATGAAACAAATGTAGATAAACATTTTATTTTCCCAAATATACTGTATTATGGAAGATTATTCAGTTATGTATTACAGTTAACAATATGGCACGCATCGTGCATGAAAACCATTGAATCATCGTCACTAAGCTACATGTCAATGTAATAAGGGAAAATATGTAATACATAGTGTTTATTTTATAGTCATTACATGAAGTGACATTTTCCCTGCAAGGAGAACCTTAAAAGAAAACATATATTTTTTCCAATTTTGACCCGATACCTTTGGTTATTTACGCACGTTCATACATGTGTAAAAGGTCATGCATTTCATTTCATATATTCACAGGACAATCCTTAACTTCTCCCACCCGGTAAATAAATAAACTTAAATGATATTGATAGTCAGGTAACCAAACATGGTCACAATAAAAGTTTCAACCCGTTCAAAATTAAATCTAATATTTAGTCCACCCTCCATCGCATTCTATTACCTCTTGCAATCGCTGTGGCATAGATGAAACATCATTATATATGATGTGTGCATTGCGTCTGAATGTCTCCCACTCAGCCCTGCTGTGATCCAGTAACTGGCGGGAGGTTCTCTCCTGGCCAGGCACCCATGAATTAAAAATGTTTCCCCATACATTTTCTATAGGGTTGAGGTCACATCCCCTGCTAGGCCATTCCAGAAGCTCTAGATGTCGTTGCTCCTCAAACCAGCATCTGACAATTCTCGCTGTGTGGATGGGCGAATTATCCTAGGAATGGAGAGAAAACAGGACAGGTTAACGATTGTCTTACAGTGTTCACACGTGACCGGTAAAGTTCATTCCTACTGCTTGTAGGCAATGATTAAGACTAATTCCAGTAAAAAATCATCTATCGTTTAGTATAATGAATTTAGTAAGAGCCATTAAATACCCAAATGGTTGTCAAACTGGTCTTAAAATTACGATGAGAGTTCATATGAATAGGACCCCGATGCACTTATTTTTAATCATGAAAAAGTGTTTAATTGTAAAAGTGACTAATAGTATATGGCATATATATTTACTATAAACAACAAACACGCACACCTGCATATAGATGATCTGCTCAGGATAAGGCAGGGCAAAACTTCGTACACTAGGCAGCATTACCTCTTCCAGGATCTCTATGTATTTTTCAGAGTTGAACCTCCCGTCTATTTCTCCCATTTCTCCAATTCCATAGAGGTGTATCCAACCCCACACATTGGCCGTCACATAGCCACTTCTGGCCACCTCGTAGATGTTGCGCCTGTTATACCAAGTGCCGTTTACCCTCCAACAGTGAAGTCGGCCATGGGTTGACGAAGAAAATGACTTCTCATCTGAGAAGATAACTCGGCCCCAGAATGATAAATCTTTGTCAACATGCTGGTGAGCAAAGCGAAGCCTGGCCTCACGATGTCTATCGTCAAGTAGCCCTTTCACTGCAGGAGTTCGGTGATGATGTCCTGTTTCGTGAAGTCGCCTCCTAACAGTTTCTGCAGACACATTCATATGCAGCCTTTCCTGGATAGCAACTGCGTTGGTGAAAGGATCGTTTTCAACTTAGCTAATTATTTGTCTGTCCTCTTGAGGGGTGGTTTTTCTCGGTGCTCCACACCTAGGGCGATCTAGTAGACAGGCAGATTCCTCCCATCTTTGAATCCACCGTCGCACAGTTGGCTTAGATAAACCGAGGTGTGCTGCTATCTCTGCTGCAGTGTAGCCTGCTTCCTTCATGCCAATAATTTGGCCGCACTTTGCTAACTTATCTTGAGGTGGATCCATTGCTTAAGGTTGTCATTTCCTGGCGGTGGTGCAACGGGTTATGAGAACAAAACTCGTGCCATGAGATATCAGAACACCTCGGATTCTGAGGAGTAAATCCTGGAGGGAGGGGAGGGGGAGGAAGAGGGTGCATAAACGCCTTCCTTACAGATGGTTCGGAGAATTCGCACTTTACAATTTGAATTCTTCTTTCCCCCCCCCTCTCTCTCTCTCTCTCTCTCTCTCTCTCTATATATATATATATATATATATATATATATATATATATATATATATATATTGTTACATAGCCTATGATTTCATCATCCTTTGTGTAATTTTAACGCACAGTTGCTGCATGTTTGATCACGAGCGTGTTCTGCCTCAGTCCCCCCCTTCTACCGTTATAGTAGAGTAAGTCGTTCTCTCTGTTATACTTTGCGGGATTGTCATCTCTTTGTCCCCATGGCTTCATTTGCGCGTCCTTATTACAAGTTGTATCAGGCTCTGCTGGCTCCTATATAATGAGCTCAGTCTCTGCATCATGGCCACTTAGATCTGCTCCTCATTTTGTTCACATCTCTGTCCTCCCCTGTACAGATATTATTATTGTGAGTGCTCAAGAAGTCTCCAACCATCTAGCAGCTGTGTGTAATTTGAGTATAACTGTTGTTGCATTTTTTCTTGTACTGTATAGCATAAGTTTAATTTGTAGGCCTAGTGAAGTTTTTGTAATTCATGTAGGGTTCTTTATGTCAGTCATTTTTTATAATAGTTTGTATCTGTAATTATTTATCTGGCATTCACTGAGTATTATCTGGTATCTCATTTTATCAGGGCTGACTTAGATAAATTTACTCTTGTTAATTTCGTGTTAATAGAGGCTATTGCAGTTAACCATATATTTAACCTGTTTATTTGCCATTACATTATCCTTATGAGTCCTGAATGTTTAGTTGTTAGTTTGTGCATTAAACTTTAACTTGTAATTTTACCTAACTCTTTGTTTTGAACCTGGAACTTTACGGGACAGTAGTGATTTTTAGTATTCTCACTTAAAGTGTACATTATCTTTCTCTGTTCCGTAACATAAATTTGGCGACCTCGCCAGGATATTCAGGATATTATCATAAGGATATTGTTTGATATTTTGTGACTGTGATATATTCATGATGGCTACTATTACTACACTTGATGAAGCCAAAGATTTTTTGTCAAATGTGCAAACAGTGTGTGATATAGAAAACAGAACAAAGAATGAACTTAAGATTGTTGCTCAACAATTGGGATTTGTTGTTCGCTCTCATCATTCTAAAGATCAGATTGTTGACATGATTAATGAAAGGTTGTTTAATGTAACTCCTCCAAATGAGCAAACGCAGATTGAATTAGCTAAGTTACAGCTAGCCCTGCAGGAGGCCCGTGCTAAGGAGGCTGAGTTTCACGCACAAGTTGAACTTGCTAGGATTCAGGCAGACCATGAGTATCGCATGAAACAATGTGGAACTGGATCATCTAGCTCTGATGATTTTGATGTGGCTAAAAATGTTAAACTTGTCCCTCCTTTTAATGAATCTGATTTAACAAAGTATTTTCAGTTGTTTGAGAGGGTAGCTACAGGTTTTAATTGGCCTAAGGAGTATGGGACAGTACTCCTTCAAACTGTTCTCACCGGTAAAGCTCAAGTAACTTATGCATCTTTGCCTCAGGATCAGTCTGATAATTATGATGTAGTAAAGAGCTTGATTCTTAAGGCCTATGAGCTTGTTCCTGAAGCTTATAGAGTAAAATTTAGGACAACTTACAAGCAAGATAAGCAATCCCATGTTGAGTATGCAAGAATCAAAGAAGATTTGTTAGAGCAGTGGTTAAATTCTAAGAATGTGGATTCTGATTTTGGTAAATTTAAGCAGATGATTTTGCTGGAGGATTTCAAAAGGTGTATTAGTAAAGATGTAAGCCTATATCTTGATGAGAAAAGAATAGATAATTTGTCTGATGCTGCAGTTTTAGCTGATGAGTATGTTCTCACTCACAAGAGATATTCTAGAGAAAAAGGGAAAGCTGAGAGTCAGTACGTTGCCTCTACTCAGAGTACAGGTAACAGGAAAGAGAATAAGGATGATGTTTCTCCGGAAGTAAATACCAGCTTCACCTCTAGATTTCAGAAAAGTAAATGTACAGTCGCCAAACTTTCCACCTGGGCCACCTGGTCGCGAGAGGTGGGTAAAGGGTGCTGGCAACAGTGTGTCTGTTCGTGTGTACATGCTCGACGAAAGTTTGAATCATCAACTCTCGTCTTCCGTAGTGAACCTCAGTCAGAGTTCAACCCAATATTCAGTCGATAATTTTTAGCCGATAGAATTTCAAAGGAACTCTTGAAAGTACTGGATAATGCGAGTATTGAAAACAAAACGTAAAACAATCTAAAATAATCGCATCTTTACATATATTAAAACGTATTCTTTTTCCATTGTTACATGATGAACCCATGGCTAAAAATTATCTACTGAATATTGGGGGTAAGAACCGTCATGTGACCGGTCCATACGGTAGAAAAACAGACACCGGTGTCTGACTGTTCGATTTGCATTTCGCCAGTTCTGGGCCGGTCTCGATTAAACCTATTGAAATACCATTCTTGATCCGAGACATGATAAGTTAGGTCATTACTCGTTACGGATTACTCACTGGGCGAATATTAATTTAAATTAAGTAGGAGAGGTAGGAAGTAGACGTCGGAGGTAGAAACTCGTTCGTTGAGGCAGAATACTGACTCGAGTCGGTTGATCCGTGTGACGTGGTTCCATCCCAGTCAGGAGAGAAGGGTTTCTCCTATTAAACACCAAGCCCTTATCTTATGACCTAGGTCTTAGTAGCAGCCAGACGACAACCAACATCACATATCCTCGCACACCGGGCCTCGGTCACGGCGCTAAAGCGCCTAGGTTCGTAATGATAATTTCATGTTTGTCATGTTGCATTTACCAATCACCAATGTAATATCACAGGCAATAGTGATATGAATGTCCCAACAATTCAGGAATCAATAGCAGTTGCACTTAATAAGACTGGAAGCTTTTGCATACTGTGGTGGAGAGGTGGTGTCTTCATCTTGCTGTAATGTGAGATAATGTTGTTCGGTGGATAATCGATGAGCTTGTAAATGTGTGACCTCACACATGCTGTAAGTGACACCGCTCACAATCAGTTTTCCTTGTAATGTGTAATTCAATCATTCGTTAGATGAATGGACTATAAAGGTATACTGTAATGACCATAGTCATATGAAATATGATACGGTAAGTCATTATCATAGTTGATATAATAGCCACATTCGACAACAGTATGCATAAACTCTGCCTGTTGAAGTGACAGTATTTTAACCTCCTACCTCTTCGTGGTGCACCACAGAACACTTGAAAACATCTACCTGAAGTACTATCAACGAGGAAATAAGCAACCGTTAACAGTGTCTGAGCACCATCCTAATTTTTATTGGCCAGTGTCATTCATGATGTGAATATGGCAGGTAATCTTACTTGCAACTGGACGTAGATGTTAGGTAAATGCATTCCTCTTCAACCTATACTGATATTGGTATCAAGTGATAACCCTGTGAAAGGGAATTACTGATAAAAGCAGGCAGTATGAAAGAGAAAGGCTTGGAGCGATTCCAGTACATAGTTATAGTGCATTAACATGTTATGGTAACAATATAAAACCAACATAGAAAATAAAATGTTTAGCATTGTTAAGCATGCAACTATTTACCAGAATGCTAATGGACCTCAAAAAATAGTTCGGCAATTATTGTCACTGGCGGTATGAATAACGAAACCCCTTCCCCCCGTCCGGGGCCTGCCCTGGCCTTCACTGTGCCAAGCTCTCCCCTTAAGCAGCTCTCCCATCAGCTTGACCTGTTGCAGGAAACCGGTCGCATGGTAATGTTGCGTGCCACAGGTTTCACAAACCAAGGCCAAATAAGTATAATATATATTATTGCATTATACATAATACTGCATGTTTATATCATAATATTATATATATTACCTTATTATAAATTAATATAGTCATATTTATTTGGCCTTGGTCACCGCGACCTGTGGCACACAACAGTCTTCCGTGCGACCAGTTTCATGCAACTGGCTGAGCCGATGGGAGAGCCGCCTTACTCCTGAGACATTTTTCTCCTAACCCAACTCCGTACCCAGCCATCTATGGGATAAACTTTGACTCCGACGGAGGTTCACTACGGACAAAAAGAATTGATGATCCGAACTTTCGTCGAGCAAGTACACACGAACAAACAGACTCACTGTTGCCAGCACCCGTTACCCACCTCTCGCTGCTAGGTGGCCCAGGTGGAAGGTTTGGCGACTGTACTTATTGTAGTAAGCTTGGTCATACTACGGAGAGATGTTTCAGGAGACAGCGTGATGTGAACAAAAAGGAGTCTTTAAATATTCAGTCAATTGGTCTAGTGTCCACTCTTGAGAGTTCCCAGAATTCTTTAACTGAGTTAACTGAACCTGCTTTGAGGGGTAACTTAAATTCTCATGATGGAGCTCCTCTTTTGAGCAGTAACGTGGGTGACACTCTCAAGAGTTCATGTGCTAATTTCCTGTCTGATGGTTTTGTCAGTCCTCTGGACAGTAATGACAAGAAATCAGTTAAAATATATCGTGATACAGGTGTTTGCCAATCCCTTATGCTGACCAGTGTTCTAGGCTCTAATTTTAATTCCTCTGATGAAACTGTAATCTTACAAGGTGTAGGGAATAATTACTTCTCTGTTCCTCTGTGCAGAGTGAATTTAGAGTCTGGTTTTGTTAATGGTTCTGTTATGGTTGGGTTGGTTGAGACACTCCCAATGTCAGGTGTAACTTTCTTACTTGGAAATGATATTGGTGGAAGTCAAGTGTGTCCAGCTCCTCAGTTGTCTAGTGAGCCAGTGGCTGCGTCCCAGAATTGTGATGTCCCTGATGTGTTCCCTGCATGTGCTGTCACTAGGGCTAAGTCTAAAGTTACTGGTGATTTAGAGGATAATGATGATGATGATGTTATCCTAGCTGACACTTTTCTTGCTAATTTGGACCACTCACCAGATGAGGCAGTACCCCGTAGTGTTGATAATTTGTCTCGTCAAGAGTTGGTTGAGTTGCAGGTTGCTGACCCTGAGTTGAAAGGTCTAGCTAACTCTGCTTGCAATGAGGAAGAGTCAGCCGGTGCTTCTACTTGTTATTATGTAAAGTCAGGAGTACTTATGAGGAAGTGGAGACCCCCAACAGCATCAGCCGACTGTGAATGGGAGGTTGTACATCAAGTTGTCATCCCTCGTGTTTGTAGGCAGGATATCATTAGAGTGGCTCATGATTCCAGTTTGGCAGGACACCTTAGAGTGAGGAAGACTGTGGCACGCATTTTGAAACACTTCTACTGGCCAGGTATCTTCAGGGATGTTTCCTGGTATTGTAAGTCTTGTCACACCTGTCAAGTTGTGGGGAAGTGTAATCAGACCGAAAAGGTTGCACCTCTAGTTCCCATTCCTCCTTTTGAGGCGCCTTTCACCCGTGTGTTGGTGGATATTGTGGGCCCTCTTCCTAAGACTTCTTCAGGATTTTCTTATGTGTTGACCATGATTGACATGGCTACTCGTTATCCTGAAGCCATTCCACTTAGAAACGTCTCAGCAAAGAACGTAGTTAAGGAAATGCTGGGGTTCTTCACAAAGTTTGGTCTGCCTAAGGAGGTACAGTCAGACCGGGGAAGTAATTTCATGTCAAACGTTTTCAAGCAGTCTCTGAAAGAGTTGGACATCACCCAGATCACGTCTTCAGCTTACCATCCCCAGACCCAAGGAGCGTTGGAGAGATATCATCAAACACTCAAATCGATGCTCAAGAAATACTGTTTGGAACATCAGAAAGACTGGGATAAAGGTCTTCCATTCGTTGTGTTTGCTGCAAGAAAATCTCCAAATGAATCACTGGGCTTCTCACCTTTTGAACTACTGTTTGGCCATGAAGTAAGAGGACCCCTTAAGTTACTCAAGGAATGCTGGCTGTCGGAGGAAGATGACGTCAACCTGCTGGAGTATGTGTTGAAGTTCAAAGAACGGCTGTCCACTGCTTTACAGCTGGCGAGAGAGAATTTAGGAGCTGCTCAGGAGAAGATGAAGACTTGGTATGATAAGAAGTCCAGGTTACGCCACTTTCAGCCAGGAGATCAGGTTTTGATTCTGCTACCAGTTCATGGGCAACCTCTTCAAGCCAAGTTTTGTGGTCCTTATTTCGTGGAGAAGAAACTCAGTGATGTCAACTATGTCATCGCCACACCAGATCGTAGAAAGAACAAGCAATTTTGTCACATCAACATGCTAAAGTTATATCACAGGCGGGACGAAAATAATCCAGTCTGCACTGTAGCTGTTCCACCCGAGTCTACAAGTGAAGCTCTCCCATGCAGTATGAGCCTGAGTGATAGTTTGGGGAAGAATCCTGATATCATGAATGATCTCCAGACTAAGCTTTCTCATCTACCTCCCAAGGAAAGGCAGGAGTTTTCGGCATTACTGCAGGAGTACCCGCAAGTGTTCCGTGCTACTCCAGGAAGAACCACTGTGTTGATGCATGATGTCGATGTTGGAGACGCAAAGCCAATTAAATTGCCTCCTTACCGTGTGAACCCAGTGAAAGTTCCTCTCATCCAGAAGGAGCTTGACTACCTGTTGGACCACAAGATGATTGAGCCCTGTCAGAGCGAGTGGAGTTCTCCTGTCACTCTAGTCCCTAAGCCAGGTGGGTCACAGAGGCTTTGCATTGACTACAGACGTGTTAATCAGATAACCAAAACAGACACTTACCCTCTCCCTCGCGTGGGAGATTGCATAGACAAGATCGGAAAGGCTAGGTACATAAGTAAGTTTGATTTGTTAAAGGGATACTGGCAAGTACCTATGACTGAACGTGCTAGGGAGATCTCATGTTTTGTAACACTAGGAAAGGCTTTTGCATGTTCTGTAATGCCGTATGGTATGAAGAATGCACCAGCCACATTTCAGAAGCTCATGAATGTTGTAACAGAGGGTTTGGCAGGGTGTGTTGTTTATATTGATGATGTATTAATCTTCAGTGACAACTGGAAAGATCACCTATGCCATGTCAGTAAATTTCTTGACCGTTTAGTTCATGCTAATCTTGTAGCTAATTTATCAAAGTGTGAGTTTGGTCAAGCTAAAGTTCAGTACCTTGGGTATGTAATTGGTGATGGACATGTTGCACCACCAGGAGCTAAGGTTCAGGTTATAAGTGATCTTCCCAGACCTAAAAGTAGGAAAGAGCTACAAAGATTTTTGGGAATGGTAGGTTATTATAGGAGATTTGTTCTTAACTTTTCTATTCTTGTATCACCACTTACAGACCTACTGAAAAAGGGAGTTAAATTTGTCTGGACCGATAACTGTGAATCCTCTTTCAACAAACTTAAAGCTATTCTATTAAGTCAGCCAGTGCTCGCTACTCCAAATTTTGCTAAGCCTTTTAAGATGGCTGTTGATGCAAGTGATACAGGAGCTGGGGCTGTTTTGCTGCAAGAGGATGATCAGGGTATTGAACATCCTGTATCTTATTACAGTAAGAAGTTCACTCCACCTCAAAAGAACTACTCAACTATTGAGAAAGAGCTTTTGGCCTTGATTTTGGGTTTACAGCATTTTTCATTTTATTTGTGTTCTGGTTTTGACCCCATAGTCATTTATACCGATCATAACCCACTGAAATTCCTTAGTAAGTTTAAAGATAAAAATCAGAGATTGACAAGATGGAGTCTACTTCTTCAGGAGTATTCATTAGACATACAACATGTCAAGGGGAAAGAAAATGTTATTGCAGATTGCTTATCTAGACTTTAGACAGATTGTTTTAGAGTAATAAGAAATTTCCTTTGTAAATTTCTTTTTTCTTTGTGGGGAGGTGTTACATAGCCTATGATTTCATCATCCTTTGTGTAATTTTAACGCACAGTTGCTGCATGTTTGATCACGAGCGTGTTCTGCCTCAGTCCCCCCCTTCTACCGTTATAGTAGAGTAAGTCGTTCTCTCTGTTATACTTTGCGGGATTGTCATCTCTTTGTCCCCATGGCTTCATTTGCGCGTCCTTATTACAAGTTGTATCAGGCTCTGCTGGCTCCTATATAATGAGCTCAGTCTCTGCATCATGGCCACTTAGATCTGCTCCTCATTTTGTTCACATCTCTGTCCTCCCCTGTACAGATATTATTATTGTGAGTGCTCAAGAAGTCTCCAACCATCTAGCAGCTGTGTGTAATTTGAGTATAAGTGTTGTTGCATTTTTTCTTGTACTGTATAGCATAAGTTTAATTTGTAGGCCTAGTGAAGTTTTTGTAATTCATGTAGGGTTCTTTATGTCAGTCATTTTTGATAATAGTTTGTATCTGTAATTATTTATCTGGCATTCACTGAGTATTATCTGGTATCTCATTTTATCAGGGCTGACAGATAAATTTACTCGTTAATTTCGTGTTAATAGAGGCTATTGCAGTTAACCATATATTTAACCTGTTTATTTGCCATTACATTATCCTTATGAGTCCTGAATGTTTAGTTGTTAGTTTGTGCATTAAACTTTAACTTGTAATTTTACCTAACTCTTTGTTTTGAACCTGGAACTTTACGGGACAGTAGTGATTTTTAGTATTCTCACTTAAAGTGTACATTATCTTTCTCTGTTCCGTAACAATATATATATATATATATATATATATATATATATATATATATATATATATATATATATATATATATATGCTTAATGGTGTATTATTTTTTAAACAGTATACAGTAATATATGTTATAGATATAATGATACTACTAGGGAAAATATATAAATATGATGAAATAATTCAGATTTAACGATGTTTACTTACTTGATGATACTTCCCAATATATCATTATTTTATAGACCTGGTTTCCGTCTTCCTATCCATCGCCTTCTCACCTTGCCTTTCCTTTTGTCAAACTGTATACAGTAATATATGTTACAAATATAATGACTATTACTACGGACAAATACTTAAACATAGATCATTTATATACTTGGTTTCCGTCTCCCTATCCATCGCCTTCTTACCTTGCCTTTCCTTTTGTTAAACTGCATACAGTAATATATATTACAAATACTTACAAATACTTACAAATACTTACTCATATATCATTTATATACTTGGTTTCAGTCTTCCTATCCTTCGCCTTCTCACCTTGCCTTTCGTCGTCTATCCTTGTCCTTCGACATGTTATTGTCGTCGCTCAGTCTCTTCTTTTGTCTGTAGAGTATTTCATACTCATCAGTGTTCACTTTTTATTTGCCTTTCATCTTTTCCTATGTGAGCCTTTTCATCCTCCACCCCTGTTAGACGGCGCCGTATTATTATGCTTTTTTACAGTCACACTTCTGATGCCGTTTCTTTATTTTTCATACATGCGTTCTGAGTGACATCCGTTCACATAATGTCTTCATTACTGGATCCCTCCTCATCAGTGGTCTTATTCTAGTGGATACTGGTATTACAGAGAAACGCAAGATGGAAGAAAGGTAAAATATTACATCGATTTTACTGTCGTAACGAGGGATTTTATGGTTGAGCCCTAGATTGTGATAGGGCTGCCATATCACCTATATTATCGACACAATCTAATTATCTGGTTGTCAGTGTTCAGTCGGGTAATCTTTAATTTTTATTAAAATATTACTTCATCTAGTATGTTCACCCTTGGATGTTGCCAGTTTCTAATGTGCTTATCACTTTGACAGACTTTTGTATATTCTTAATTTTTATTTTAAATTTGTTGCTCTCACTCTTTCGATATTAATGAATTCATAAATGAATGAATAGATGAGAAAAAAAAAATTCCTTAACTTGTTCGTAGCACTGGTCGGCCTAAGCAGATTATGAGTGTAGTCATTAATAACACTGGAAGAATGTCGGAAGTAACGCCAGATGCTTTAGCATTTGGTAGTACTACTGTGATTTGGTACAAATGGCATGACACATTTATACATTCTAATAACTCCTGCAAAAATGAAATCATGTAACTCGCAAATTTTCATTAGCAACAGGCATGCCCATCATATCGAGTAACATGCAGTAAACTCGGACGTTCAGGTGCTTCACAACGCTGTTCATAAACCTCAGAAGCTATCTGGGGAGACGGGTGGAGGGAGGGGGTGCAGAGGGGGAGAATGCAACGTTGCCACATTTATCAAATCGCCCACAATGAGAGGAACGAAACTTCTGTGGCCAATGGAACATGCCGGTATTGCGATAGTACATTCTCGTGTTAATTTTTATGCAACAAAAGCTCATCAACATTTCTTCTCACGAGTTATCACAGGTGTCTCACAATAAGCCACATTCTTATAGAATGTGGCTTATTGTGAGACACGAACCTTCATAATGTGCATTTTTTTTTTTTTTTTTTTTAATCAGGAGGATCGACGTAATTTTACAATGCTAAAAACTTATCCTTTCATTCAGTGACCCGTACGTCAATTGGAACTTATTGTTCTTCAACAACAAAGATACCCGATCTCTATACTTGTCAATCACATTATTGGTACATGTTTCCTAAATGTCATGCTTTCACCTTCAGAAATGAGTCCTGAGTTTTGGAAATAATTGGGAGTTCTACACATTTTCATGCTCAATTGGGGTAGTTGCATATTTAGATATATCCCCCAAAAATAACTATACGGCCATCACACCAGTACAATAGTTCTGACTTACTGTCAAAGCGGGTGTTCTAAGCCGTAACAAGTTCAGAATCGGCACTAATATTAGTCCTTGAGATCACGTCTAAGAGGAATTCTAGAGAAAAAACAGAAAATAGACTCATGGGAATGAGAAAATCCAGTTAATCTGAAAACGACGGAAACAACAGTTCAGGTCGACGCCTCAGCAACCTGATTTTTTTAAACAATAAAACTGTGTATGTGATACCAACTAATGTTATAACTGTTATATCTCACTATGGCTATGCTTTTACTTTTACTAATAATATATAATTGGCAATCAGTACATGATCAGGTTTCCTTTAGACGTTTCATTGCCTTCTTGATATAATTTTCTTTGGATAATATCGATAATTATCACACGAACTGTAGTATTGGGAATTTATTCCATTTTCAGAATTTGATGTCTTCTCTATATATGCCAATTTAATGCTCTATTTATATAGATAAAAAATGATAGTTGTCTTTAAATTTTCAAGCTGTCTACACGTCCCTAATCCAATGACACTCTTAGGGCTTAAGCTCAAATGCCAGCCACCTTTACCTACAAATCGATTCCATTCTATGTGATTCCTTATTTATAGATATGTATGTATTTATTTTTTTTTTTGCAAAGGGGAATATTCTCGTCCTCATAAATGTTATTTTTTTTAATCTATTGGGAGTGTTTCCGAGTGAATTAACAGTACATTTGTGGAAGCAAAATATTTAAAGTTTTTGCCCTCCTTGCGGTCTTTAGAATACCCCTGTCTAACGGCTTTCAGTTACTTTTAAAGCTGATGCTTTTACCAAAACCAAATAAAAAAGTAACGAAGCAATTGTTTTTCGTGAAGTTATCAGTAAAATGAAACAGTCAAAACGACCATGTTCATAATGTAAAAATCCAAAGAATCTCCAGACGACATTAATTTAATTCATTCAACGTTCCTTGAACCTTCATTTTTTTTTTTTTTTTTTTAGATATCAACTATACATTTCTATGGAGATGAGGTAAAAAGTTATATCATTCTCATTTAAATATCTCGATATTGCAGGATTCTTTATGCTATCATATCAATCTCTACATAAGCGACTAAAGATCATACATTTTCCGTATCACGAGTTATAACAGCTTTTAGTGATTTTACCTAAGAATATGAGGTTCAAGTAATACGAACCTTCAAAATATGCAAATATTCTTTATTCCTAAATTTTTTTAGGCAATCAGGATGCTTGAGATTTTAAAGTGCTCATACTGAAGATAAAAACGAATACTAAATTTCTCGTCCGTATCTGTCATCCCTACATTATTTGCAACTTATTGCTCACAGTCACCTCAGATATCAGAATCTTGTTATATGTTTCCTAAATGCGATATTTTCACGCTCAGAAATGTCTTCTGAGTTTTGGATATATTTGTGTGTCTTTCCCAATTAATTTTTACTATATTATTGTGTGTCTCATATTTAACGATTTCGGCCAAAAATATATTTATACAGCAATCCTTCCAGTAAAATCTATATTAACAACACCCAAATAGGATACTATCAGATGTAACACGTTCATAGCTGGATCTGCTTTCTATCCTTGACGGCACGACTAAAATGAATGAAAGAAAACCAAATCCAATACACTGATAGGAACTTAAAAACAGTTAATCACAACACAACAGGAACAAGAGTGCAGGTAGACGTTTCTTCAACCTGATTTTTTACTCATGAAAAATAAAACTGCATATATGATGATCCAAGTAATGTTTATGAATTGTTTATATCAGTATTTACTTTTTGTAATAATATATATCTGACAATAAATCCCGAAACAATTTCCTTTCGGACGATTTATTGACTTCCTTAGTGATTTTACCACCGAAAATAAGGATAATAATATCACGCAAACCGTCATCCAGGGAAAATATTCCTTTTTGAAAATTGATCAGGTGCCTCAAGATACCACATTTAAACCCTAGATATAGAGCTAAAAATAATGTCCGCTATATCTCAAAATTCTCAAGCAGTTTTCGTCTGTAATCAACCAAAACTCTCTCGCTATAAACTCCGAAATGACACCCTTCTTTACCTACAGAACGATTTAATCCCACTCGATACCTCATCTAAGATGATTAATGACTTTTTACCGTGGCAAAATTTTTTCACCATCAATGTTTTCTGAATTTAAAAAAAAAAAAAAATTGGGAGAGCTTTCCAGCTTATTAGTAGTACATTTGTGGAAGTTGCATATTTAGTGTTTCTGTTATCTTATATCCAGTTTTTAGGAACCATCAAATATAAAAATTTAGATAACTCCTAGAGCGGAAGTTTTTTACCGTTATGGAATTGTACCATTTGTTTATCCTGAATTTACTTCTACAAATAAAGCCAAACACGACACTCTCCCTAACGAAAAAATCTAAATAGTCTCCACACGACATTAATACAGTTTATTCTGTGTTCTTTCAACCCTTTTTTTTTTTTTTCTGGCTGCAATGCACTATATCAACGGAGAGGAGAAATAAAGATCTCTCTATTTGTCCATGAATATATTGGTATATGTTTTCTGAATGTTATGTTTTCACCTTCAGAAATGTTTCCTGAGTTTTGGAAATAATTGAGAGTATTCCACATTTTCATGCTCAATAGGGGAAGTTCCGGATATTTATGGATTTCGCCCCAAAATAAGATTATACTGCCATCACTATAGAACAATAGTTCTAACTTACCTTCAAAGAGGGTGTTTTCTGTCGAAACAAGTTCAGAATCGGCACTAATGTTTATCCTTGAGATAAAGGCAGAGGAATTCTAGAGAAAAAAATAGCCAATATACTCATCGGAATGTAAAAATCCAGTTCATCACAACAAGACAGACACAACAGTTCAGGTCGACGCCTCTGCAACCTGATTTTATAAAGACCTATCATGAACACTAAAGCTATGTATATTACAGTAGGTACCAACTAATGATACATCTTTTATATCTCAGTACGGCTATGCATTTACTTTTCCTAATAATATATAATTGACAATCAATACCTGATAAGTTTTCTTCTAAACGTTTTATTGCCTTTAGATAATTTTCCTTGGGTAATATGGATAATAATATCACACGAACCGTAGAATTGGGAAAATATTCCATTTATTGAATTTGATGTCTTCTTTCTAGATACCACTTTAAATCCTACTTATATAGATAAAAAACAAAATTCGTTATATCTTCAAATTTTCAGGCTGTCTAAACGTCTCTAATCCACTGACACTCAGACGCCAGCCATCTTTACCTATTAATAAATTTCATCCTACGTGATACCTCCTTTATATATATATATATATATATATATATATATATATATATATATATATTGTTACATAGCCTATGATTTCATCATCCTTTGTGTAATTTTAACGCACAGTTGCTGCATGTTTGATCACGAGCGTGTTCTGCCTCAGTCCCCCCCTTCTACCGTTATAGTAGAGTAAGTCGTCCTTTCTGTTATTCAGTGCGGGATTGTCGATCGTTTGTCCCCATCGCTTCATTTGCGCGTCCCTCTTACAAGTTGTGTCAGGCTCTGCCGGCCCCTATATAATGAGCTCAGTCTCTGCATCATGGCCACTTAGATCTGCTCCTCATTTTGTTCACATCTCTGTCCTCCCCTGTACAGATATTATTATTGTGAGTGCTCAAGAAGTCTCCAACCATCTAGCAGCTGTGTGTAATTTGAGTATAACTGTTGTTGCATTTCTTCTTGTACTGTATAGCATAAGTTTAATTTGTAGGCTTAGTGAAGTTTTTGTAATTCATGTATGGATCTTTATGTCAGTCATTTTTGATAATAGTTTGTATCTGTAATTATTTACCTGGCATTCACTGAGTATTATCTGGTATCTCATTTCATCAGGGCTGACTTAGATAAATTTACTCTTGCTAATTTCGTGTTAATAGAGGCTATTGCAGTTAACCATATATTTAACCTGTTTATTTGCCATTACATTATCCTTATGAGTCCTGAATGTTTTATTGTTAGTTTGAGCATTAAACTTTGACTTGTAATTTTACCTAACTCTTTTGTTTTGAACCTGGAACTTTACGGGACAGTAGTGACTCTTCGTATTCTCACTTAAAGTGTACATTATCTTTCTCTGTTCCGTAACATAAATTTGGCGACCTCGCCAGGATATTCAGGATATTATCATAAGGATATTGTTTGATATTTTGTGACTGTGATATATTCATGATGGCTACTATTTCTACACTTGATGAAGCCAGGAATTTTTTGTCAAATGTGCAAACAGTGTGTGATATAGAAAACAGAACAAAGAATGAACTTAAGCTTGTTGCTCAACAATTGGGAATTGCAGTTCACTCTCATCATTCTAAAGATCAAATTGTTGGCATGATTAATAAAAGCTTGTTTAATGTAACTCCTCCAAATGAGCAAACGCAGATTGAATTAGCTAAGTTACAGCTAGCTCTGCAGGAGGCTCGTGCTAAAGAAGCTGAATTTCAGGCAAATGCTAAGCAGGCTGAGTCTCAGGCTAAGGAGGCGGAATCTCAGGCTCGGATTCAGGAGGCACAGATACAGGCACAGGTTGAAATTGCTAGGATTCAGGCAGACCATGAGTATCGCATGAAACAAGGTGGAACTGGATCATCTAGCTCTGATGGTTTTGATGTGGCTAAAAATGTTAAACTTGTCCCTCCTTTTAATGAATCTGATTTAACAAAGTATTTTCAGTTGTTTGAGAGGGTAGCTACAGGTTTTAATTGGCCTAAGGAGTATTGGACAGTACTCCTTCAAACTGTTCTCACCGGTAAAGCTCAAGTGACTTATGCATCTTTGCCTCAGGATCAATCTGATAATTATGATGTAGTTAAGAGCTTGATTCTTAAGGCCTATGAGCTTGTTCCTGAAGCTTATAGAGTAAAATTTAGGACAACTTACAAGCAAGATAAGCAATCCCATGTTGAGTATGCAAAAATCAAAGAAGATCTGTTAGAACAGTGGTTAAATTCTAAGAATGTGGATTCTGATTTTGGTAAATTTAAACAGATGATTTTGCTGGAGGATTTCAAAAGGTGTATTAGTAAAGATGTAAGCCTATATCTTGATGAGAAAAGAATAGATAATTTGTCTGATGCTGCAGTTTTAGCTGATGAGTATGTTCTCACTCACAAGAGATATTCTAGAGAAAAAGGGAAAGCTGAGAGTAAGTACGTTGCCTCTACTCAGAGTACAGGTAACAGGAAAGAGAATAAGGATGATGTTTCTCAGGAAGTAAATACCAGCTTCACCTCTAGATTTCAGAAAAGTAAATGTACTTATTGTAGTAAGCTTGGTCATACTACGGAGAGATGTTTCAGGAGACAGCGTGATGTGAACAAAAAGGAGTCTTTAAATATTCAGTCAATTGGTCTAGTGTCCACTCTTGAGAGTTCCCAGAATTCTTTAACTGAGTTAACTGAACCTGCTTTGAGGGGTAACTTAAATTCTCATGATGGAGCTCCTCTTTTGAGCAGTAACGTGGGTGACACTCTCAAGAGTTCATGTGCTAATTTCCTGTCTGATGGTTTTGTCAGTCCTCTGGACAGTAATGACAGGAAATCAGTTAAAATATATCGTGATACCGGTGCTTGCCAATCCCTTATGCTGACCAGTGTTCTAGGCTCTAATGTTAATTCCTCTGATGAAACTGTAATCTTACAAGGTGTAGGGAATAATTACTTCTCTGTTCCTCTGTGCAGAGTGAATTTAGAGTCTGGTTTTGTTAATGGTTCTGTTATGGTTGGGTTGGTTGAGACACTCCCAATGTCAGGTGTAACTTTCTTACTTGGAAATGATATTGGTGGAAGTCAAGTGTGTCCAGCTCCTCAGTTGTCTAGTGAGCCAGTGGCTGCGTCCCAGGATTGTGATGTCCCTGATGTGTTCCCTGCATGTGCTGTCACTAGGGCTAAATCTAAAGTTACTGGTGATTTAGAGGATAATGATGATGATGATGTTATCCTAGCTGACACTTTTCTTGCTAATTTGGACCACTCACCAGATGAGGCAGTACCCCGTAGTGTTGATAATTTGTCTCGTCAAGAGTTGGTTGAGTTGCAGGTTGCTGACCCTGAGTTGAAAGGTCTAGCTAACTCTGCTTGCAGTGAGGAAGAGTCAGCTGGTACTCCTACTTGTTATTATGTAAAGTCAGGAGTACTTATGAGGAAGTGGAGACCCCCAACAGCATCAGCCGACTGTGAATGGGAGGTTGTACATCAAGTTGTCATCCCTCGTGTTTGTAGGCAGGATATCATTCGAGTGGCTCATGATTCCAGTTTGGCAGGACACCTTGGAGTGAGGAAGACTGTGGCACGCATTTTGAAACACTTCTACTGGCCAGGTATCTTCAGGGATGTTTCCTGGTATTGTAAGTCTTGTCACACCTGTCAAGTTGTGGGGAAGTGTAATCAGACCGAAAAGGTTGCACCTCTAGTTCCCATTCCTTCTTTTGAGGCGCCTTTCACCCGTGTGTTGGTGGATATTGTAGGCCCTCTTTCCTAAAACTTCTTCAGGATTTCCTTATGTGTTGACCATGATTGACATGGCTACTCGTTATCCTGAAGCCATTCCACTTAGAAACATCTCAGCAAAGAACGTGGTTAAGGAAATGCTGGGGTTCTTCACAAAGTTTGGTCTGCCTAAGGAGGTACAGTCAGACCGGGAAGTAATTTCATGTCAAACGTTTTCAAGCAGTCTCTGAAAGAGTTGGGCATCACCCAGATCACGTCTTCAGCTTACCATCCCCAGACCCAAGGAGCGTTGGAGAGATATCATCAAACACTCAAATCAATGCTCAAGAAATACTGTTTGGAACATCAGAAAGACTGGGATAAAGGTCTTCCATTCGTTGTGTTTGCTGCAAGAGAATCTCCAAATGAATCACTGGGCTTCTCACCCTTTGAACTACTGTTTGGCCATGAAGTAAGAGGACCCCTTAAGTTACTCAAGGAATGCTGGCTGTCGGAGGAAGATGACGTCAACCTGCTGGAGTATGTGATGAATTTCAAAGAACGGCTGTCCACTGCTTTACAGCTGGCGAGAGAGAATTTAGGAGCTGCTCAGGAGAAGATGAAGACTTGGTATGACAAGAAGTCCAGGTTACGCCACTTTCAGCCAGGAGATCAGGTTTTGATTCTGCTACCAGTTCATGGGCAACCTCTTCAAGCCAAGTTTAGTGGTCCTTATTTCGTGGAGAAGAAACTCAGTGATGTCAACTATGTCATCGCCACACCAGATCGTAGAAAGAGCAAGCAACTATGTCACATCAACATGCTAAAGTTATATCACAGGCGGGACGAAAATAATCCAGTCTGCACTGTAGCTGTTCCACCCGAGTCTGCAAGTGAAGCTCTCCCATGCAGTATGAGCCTGAGTGATAGTTTGGGGAAGAATCCTGATATCATGAATGATCTCCAGACTAAGCTTTCTCATCTACCTCCCAAGGAAAGGCAGGAGTTTTCGGCATTACTGCAGGAGTACCCGCAAGTGTTCCGTGCTACTCCAGGAAGAACCACTGTGTTGATGCATGATGTCGATGTTGGAGACGCAAAGCCAATTAAATTGCCTCCTTACCGTGTGAACCCAGTGAAAGTTCCTCTCATCCAGAAGGAGCTTGGCTACCTGTTGGACCACAAGATGATTGAGCCCTGTCAGAGCGAGTGGAGTTCTCCTGTCACTCTAGTCCCTAAGCCAGGTGGGTCACAGAGGTTTTGCATCGACTACAGACGTGTTAATCAGATAACCAAAACAGACACTTACCCTCTCTCTCGTGTGGAAGATTGCATAGACAAGATCGGAAAGGCTAGGTACATAAGTAAGTTTGATTTGTTAAAGGGATACTGGCAAGTACCTATGACTGAACGTGCTAGGGAGATCTCATTTTTTGTGACAGTAGGAAAGACCTTTGCATGGTCTGTAATGCCATATACAAATTGTTTTAGAGTAATAAGAAATATCCTTGGTAAATTTCTTTTTTCTTTGTGGGGAGGTGTTACATAGCCTATGATTTCATCATCCTTTGTGTAATTTTAACGCACAGTTGCTGCATGTTTGATCACGAGCGTGTTCTGCTCAGTCCCCCTTCTACCGTTATAGTAGAGTAAGTCGTCCTTTCTGTTATTCAGTGCGGGATTGTCGATCGTTTGTCCCCATCGCTTCATTTGCGCGTCCCTCTTACAAGTTGTGTCAGGCTCTGCCGGCCCCTATATAATGAGCTCAGTCTCTGCATCATGGCCACTTAGATCTGCTCCTCATTTTGTTCACATCTCTGTCCTCCCCTGTACAGATATTATTATTGTGAGTGCTCAAGAAGTCTCCAACCATCTAGCAGCTGTGTGTAATTTGAGTATAACTGTTGTTGCATTTCTTCTTGTACTGTATAGCATAAGTTTAATTTGTAGGCTTAGTGAAGTTTTTGTAATTCATGTATGGATCTTTATGTCAGTCATTTTGATAATAGTTTGTATCTGTAATTATTTACCTGGCATTCACTGAGTATTATCTGGTATCTCATTTCATCAGGGCTGACTTAGATAAATTTACTTTGCTAATTTCGTGTTAATAGAGGCTATTGCAGTTAACCATATATTTAACCTGTTTATTTGCCATTACATTATTCCTTATGAGTCCTGAATGTTTTATTGTTAGTTTGAGCATTAAACTTTGACTTGTAATTTTACCTAACTCTTTTGTTTGAACCTGAACTTGGGACAGTAGTGACTCTTCGTATTCTCACTTAAAGTGTACATTATCTCTTCTCTGTTCCGTAACAATATATATATATATATATATATATATATATATATATATATATATATATATATATATATATATATATATATATATTGTTACGGAACAGAGAAAGATAATGTACACTTTAAGTGAGAATACTAAGAGACACTACTGTCCCGTAAAGTTCCAGGTTCAAAACAAAAGAGTTAGGTAAAATTACAAGTTAAAGTTTAATGCTCAGACTAACAACAAAACATTCAGGACTCATAAGGATAATGTAATGGCAAATAAACAGGTTAAATATATGGTTAACTGCAATAGCCTCTGTTAACACGAAATTAGCGAGAGTAAATTTATCTAAGTCAGCCCTGATAAAATGAGAATACACCAGGTAATGCTCAGTTAATGCAAGATAAATTATTACAGATACAAACTATTATAAAAAATGACTGACATAAAACCCAACATTAATCAAAAACCTCACTAGGCCTAAGAATTAACATTATGCTACACAGTACAAGAAAAAATACAACAGTTATACTCAAATTACACACAGCTGCTAGATGTTTGGAGATTTCTTGAGCACTCACAATAATAATATCTGTACAGGGGAGGACAGAGATGTGAACAAAATGAGGAGCAGATCTAAGTGGCAATGGTGCAGAGACTGATCTCATTATATAGGGGCCAGGAGAGCTTGATACAACTTGTAAGAAGGACGCGCAAATGAAGCCATGGGGACAAAGAGCTGAAAATCCCGCTCTGAATAACAGAGAGAACGACTTACTCTACTATAACGGTAGAAGGGGGGGACTGAGGCAGAACACGCTCGTGATCAAACATGCAGCAACTGTGCGTTAAAATTACACAAAGGATGATGAAATCATAGGCTATGTAACAATATATATATATATATATATATATATATATATATATATATATATATATATATATATATATATATATATATATATATTTTCAAAAGGGTAATCTTCTCGTCCTCAGACATGTTTTTTTGTTTCTAATTCAGTTGAGAATGGTTTCAAATGAATTTACAGTAAGTTTGTGGAAACTAAATATGCGGTTTTAGAATCCTCTTTAATAGCTTTGTTACTTTTAAGAATGTTTTCACAAAAAAAAGAAATGTAGGAATTGTTCATCGTGACGGTACCGCTAAAATGAAAAAAGGCACAAGCGACCATGTTCCTAAAGTAAAAATCCAAAGAATCTCCAGACAACAATAATACATTTTATTGTGTTCCTTAAACCAGGAAAAAAGTTATAAATTGCAATCATTTAAATATCTCGATATTGCGGTATTGTTTATGCTTTCTCATATCAATGTCTACATTAGCGTAGAAAGCTAATATATTCTCCGTATCAAGAGTTATAACACCTTTGTGAGATTTTACCTAAGAATATGAGCCTCATGCAAAACGAATTTCGCAATTTGCAAATATTCTTTTTCGTTTCTCTTTTTTTTTTTTACATTCAATCTTGATGTTTCCCGATATTTAAACGTGCTTATACCACAGATAAAAAGCAATACTAAATTTCGCTCCCATTTCGGTGATCAACAAATCAATTGAAACATTGCTCTCAGTCACCTCAGACACCAGTTACCTTTACGTGTCAATCAGCATCTTATATATTTCCTAAATGCGATGTTTTCATGAACAGAAATGTCTTCTGAGTTTTGCATATATTTTTCCTAATTAATTTTGAGTATATTATTATGTCTCATAAAGATTTCGGCCAAAAATAGGTTTATACAGCCATCCCTCCAGTAGAATCAATTTTAACTACACCCAAATCGGTTGCTATCAGATGTAACTGGATCTGCTTTCTATCCTTGACGGCATGGCTAAAATGAATTAAAGAAAATAGTAACCATTATAATGACAGGAACTTTATAACCAGTTAATCACAAATCGACGAATAAAAGTGCAGGTCGACGTTTCTTCAACCTCATGTTGTTACACACATCATAAACAATAAAAGTGCTTATATGAGAAGCTAAGTAATGTTTATAAATTATATATCTCCCCCTGTGGGGGGGGGGACAATCTGGCCGCACTATTGGGTGGTACTACTACTCTGTGGCCAGGTTGTTAGGAAGAATAGTCACCGTATTCCCTGCGTGTCGTAAAAGGCGAATAAAAGGGGCGGGGTGAGGGGACAAGGGACCTCCTCCTCTGTTTTTTAGTTCCTAAAAAGAGACAGGTCAGAGAAAGGGATGGAGGATGGAGTTATCCCCGTACCCTGAAGATTGGGTCTATGAATGTGCGTTAATGTAGTACGATTAAGGTTAAAAGGGAGGAGATTGGGAGAATGTTTGTGAGAAGAAAGTTGGATATGTTAGCTTTGAGTGAAACGAAGATGAAAGGGAAGGGCGAGTCTATGTTTGGAAGTGTGAATGGAAGATTGTCAGGTGTTGATAGAGGAAGGGCAAGAGAAGGTGTGGCCTTGTTAGTGAGTCCGGAAGTACAGCAATGTGTGATTGAATGGAAGGTGTCATCGAGACTGATGTGGGTGAAAGCGATATTTGAACGTGTTGTGGGTGTTTGTGAGTGCATATGGGCCTGGTAGTGAAAGGGATGAAGAAAAGAGGGAGTCTTTCTGGAATGATGTTGATGAGTGTCTGCAGAGTTTTGGAGCGAAGGAGAATGTGGTAATGATGGGAGATCTGAAAGCTAGAGTGGGAAATGTAGCAGTTGAAAGTGTAGTTGGTATGCATTGTGTGCCTGGAAGAAATGAAAATGGGGAACGAATGATAGCGATATGTGTTGAGCGAGAGATGGTCATTGGGAATACGCTGTTTGAGAAGATATTTATAAGTATACATGGGTGAGACAGGAGGGTGGAAGGGTTGTTGATAGAGCTTTGATGGACTGTGTGGTTGTTAGGAAGATTGTTGTATGTGAGAGTTCTGAGGGAAGGGTGGAGGTATGTCTGACCACTACCTGGTGGAGGGAAAGTTAATAGTTAAGAGATGGGTGAGAGCTAGGAGGTATAGGTGTGGCAGGGAGGTTTTGAGAGTTGGATAAGAGAGAAAAAGACAGTATCAGGAGAAATTGAAAGATAAGTGGAACGCAGTGAAAGATCAGGAAAATGGCGGTGTGGAGGAAGAATGGCAGTTGTTTAAGAGTGCTGTGGTTGGGCATGCAGAAGAGGTGGGTGGTGTGAGACGTGTGGGTGGTGGTGTAAGAAAAGGAAGTGAATGGTGGTGCGAGGAAGTCAGTATGGCTGTGGCTGAGAAGAGACGTGCATATGAAGTGTGGCTGCAGAGGAGGGATATGTCATATGAAAGGTATAAGGAAAAGAGGAGTAGGGCGAGAATGGCTGTGTGATGATAAAGTGGCAGCAGATGAGAGGTGGGGTAGGCGGCTGACTGAGAATTTTCAACAATAAGAAAATTTTTGGGAAGGAGGTGAAAAGGGTGCGAAAGGGAGAGTCTGGGAAGGAAGAACAAGTAGAAGCAGAGGATGGAAGGATGTTAATTGAGAAGGATGCAGTAAGGAAGAGATGGGCAAAGTATTTTGGAAGATTGTTAAATGTAGAGGAGGAAAGGGTGGCTGAGATTGTGGCGGATGGAAGGGTACAATGAATAAATGTGTTGGGAGAGTTGAATGATTCTTTGATCACGAAGGAGGAAGTGGAGAAGGCAGCAAAGATGAAAACAGGGAAAGCTGCAGGTATTGATGGGTGTGCTGTGGAATGCCTGAAGGGTGGTGGTGACTATTGTTGACTGGTTAGTAAGATTGTTTAATGTGTGCTTTGTGAAAGGTATCGTACTAATTGACTGGCCAAGTGCTTGTGTGGTCCCGTTGTATAAAGGCAAAGGTGATAAGTATGTATGTACTAGCTTTAGGGGTATAAGTCTGTTGAGTGTTGTAGGTAAGGTTTATGGTAGAGTGTTAATTATGAGAGTTAGAGAGGGTACAGAGGGAGTGATTGGTGATGAGCAGTGTGGCTTTAGGAGAGGGAGGGGGTTTGCTGTGAGACAAGTTTGTGAAAAGTATTTAGCGAAAGGCAAGGATGTGTTTGGGGCGTTCATGGATTTAGAGAAAGCGTATGATAGAATTGATAGGGAGGCTTTGTGGACTCTTAAGATTGTATGGACTTGATGGTACAGTCGACAGCAGAAGTTCGTCCCTCTTAGCGTGCGTGATACGAGCCTGTTGATATGGTAACACTGTATGAGATAGAGTTGACAGGTACGCTTTAAATGGCTAATATTAAAGAAATGTTCGGAGATAAGAACACATTCCCTAATGATAATATTAATTTGCAGCAGGTGGGATAATGTTATTGTGAAATGTTTGACACTGGTGTATGAAGATTCTTCGTTACGGACTCAGACGCATAGGATTATTTGGACTGGACTGATGTTGCCAGCAAGTATTATATGAAATATTATAGAACGATTGCAGTCCTAAAGGTGAGGTTGCAAGAAAACACTAATTACGATGTCAGTTACTAAACAAACAGAAACTGACAGTTCGTGTTTCGCCAGTATGCGGTTTAGTGTATCACTTCCTTTTCCGACCTCTCTCCCCACCCGTCTCTTCTCTTCCTAATCATGCTCTGCCATCATCCACGTTTTATCGTTAATGCTGAATACCGTATGTCTGTAGATAAACAGTGGGAAACAATATAAAAGTGTCAAATGAGCTTCATTTCCTCCTCCATCGCTTGAAATGTTATCCATGAATATAAATGTTAGTAACATGAATAAATCGTCACTGTGGTGGTTAGGAGACATTACTCGTCACATTATATAACATTTATATAACCATCGTTAATACAGTGCTCCAAATACACTCCCTCTCCACCCCCTCGCCGTCTCCTCCCCTCCCCCTTCCACTGTCTCAATCACTTCTCCCCCCTCCTCTACCAGTACCCCTTGTTTCTCTCCCTCAACACCCCCAACCCTTCCCAAGGATTTCATTTAACTGACTCTGCTTCTGTTTACCTCCCTAACTAGATCGGTTCTTCATAATTTGAATACAGTTATTACCATTTACAGGACTTTGAGTCTTAATTGTAATGACATTATAAACACAATACTCGTGCATGTTATATTGCCAACTGTATTACACACAAGTAACCAAATTACTTACATAACAATATGTCCATCGTAACTATCAGTGTTCAATACCATCCCCCCCTTGTGGATTCCCTCCTCGCCTCCTTACCGCTTTCTGTATCCCTCACTCCTCCCTTCACGTTATAACATTTATCTGTGTCCCAGCTTGTAATATATGTAATCCCTTCCCTCACCAAAAGTATTCCTGCTTCCATAATCCCCTCCCCCCCCACACATTGTGTTCCGCACTAAAGTGAGACCTATGAGATACGTCTACTTATATATAATTTAAAACAATATGCCATCGACATACTTTGACCTGAACTCCCTCAACGCATGATCTTACAAGGTCAGAGAATGCAGTCAGCAAGATTATCCCTATCAGTCCCATTCCCATAGCTGCATTGCATGGTTAGAACAAAAGGTAACGGCATGGCTGTCCGTCAGCGCCCTGAACACCTGTTCTGCAACTGCCGATATTATCGATACAGGAGTGACAAGGACTCGGATGGATTGGAAGCGAACCTTTACCATAATTAACCCTTACACCGCGACAATCTCATACTTCCACTTACATCTGCCTGCTGTCCGGGCTCATGACAAGCATATTCCGATAAGGGCTTAATCTACTCATCCAGAGGGGTATAATCCCCCTTCATCGTATATTACGATGATTATGGTAGCCAAATGTATGAGGATACAGCTTTTGTGACTATCATCTATTTTGCTATATTTAATCGTAACTGATCTACAAATTATCACCAAGAATACTGACAGTACTTTTAAGAAAATATTTTCTGGATGCGTGTAGATCATACAAGATCTATCTATCTATCTATCTATAGCCCGACGCCCTAATCCCGAAAGGGTTGTCGCAGACAAAACGCCTCCAAGTCGCTCTGTCACCCACCATTTGACTCCCCTCCCCCCAAATCAACTCCATCCCTCCACCTCATCCTCGGTCTACCCCTCCCCCTCCCTCCCTCCCTCCACCTCACCTACATACACCCTCTTAGTCAGTCTTTCATTCTCCATTCTCTCCACATGTCCAAACCACCTCAGTCATACAACATACGCAATGATTATATTTCATTTTATACTTTCTTTGGGGAAAAGAAGGACGTCTGTGCTTCATATTTTATGTATGTTGGGATTTATAAAATAAGTGTAAGCAAGATATTAATGGCTAGAGAAGGAGAAATAAAATGATCATTAAACTGAGGCACTGACTCCCGTCCTTTGAACAGTTAATGCCTCTTGACCGCCATTGTCACGGTCATTATAATATTACACATTATTAAAGAATACTATACAAAAACATAACCCAAACATCGTTATGTTGTTCGATTCCCGAGACAAAAATGAAAAAGGGAGAGAAAAAGACATTTGAAATGACAAGGGAGAGAAGTTGGGCAGGGTCAATACAATAACACGGTGGGGAGGGATTCGGAGTGTTGCAGGCTAGAAACAAAGATTAGTGGAAATGGGGGCGGAGGGAGGGGGGAGAAGTGATGGAAACAGTGGAAAGGGGAGGGGAGGAGACGGCGAGGGGGTGGAGAGGGAGTGTATTTTGGGCACTGTAAGAACGATAGTTAGGTAAGTGTTACATAAATGATGAGAAATGTCTCCTAACCACCACAGTGACTATTTATTCATGTTACTAACATTTATATTCGTCATTGTTAACACTTCAAGCGATGGAGGAAAACAAGCTCATTGACACTTTTATTTCCCACAGTTTACCTACAGACATACGATTTTCAACATTAACGATAAAACGTGGATGATGGCAGAGCATGACTTGGAAGAGGAGAGACGGGTGGGGAGAGAGGTCGGAAAGGGAAGTGACATAAAACAAAATAGCATACTGGCGAAACACGAACTGGAAGTTCCTGTGTTTTAGTGTGTAACTGACATCGTAATTAGTGTTTTCTTGCAACCTCACCTTTAAGACTGAAATCGTTCTATAATATTTCATATAATATTTGCTGGCAACATCAGTCCAGTCCAAGTAATCCTAGGCGTCTGTGTCCGTAACGAAGAATCTTCATACACCAATGTCAAACATTTCACAATAACTTTATTATCCCACCTGCTGCAAATTAATATCATTAGAGAATGTGTTCTTATCTCCGAACACATTTCTTTAATATTAGCCATTTAAAGCGTATGTCAACTCTATCTCATACAGTGTTACCAGATCAAAAGGCTCGTATCACGCACGCCAAGAGGGACGAACTTCTGCTGTCGGCTGTACGTTACTAAAAGGGGTGAAAAGTTATGCAAATAGTATAACGTGTGTAAGAGTGGGAAATGCTGTGAGTGGTTTTCCGTGAGAGTGGGGCTGCGACAGGGATGTGTGATGTCGCCTTGGTTGTTTAATATTTACATGGATGGTGTTGTAAGGGAGGTGAATGCAAGAGTTTTAGGTGGAGGTCTGAGTCTTGTGAATGTTGATGGTGGAGAGTGGAATCGGAAGCAGCTGCTGTTTGCGGATGATACTACACTGGTGGTTGATTCAGAGGAGAGATTGAGACAGTTGGTAGAGGAGTTTGGAAAGGTGTGTGAAAGGAGGAAATTGAAAGTAAATGAGAATAAGAGTAAAGTGATGAGTTGGTGGATGGTAGGGGGATGAATATAGTTTTGAATGGCGAGTTGCTTGAGTAGGTAGTTTTAAATATCTAGGGTCACATGTTGCTGTGGATGGAAGAATAGATGCTGAAGTGAAGTTTAGAATAAATGATATAACAAAGGTGCTGGGAGGAATGAAAAAAATTGTTTAGATGCCATGCGCTTAGAATGGATGTAAAGAGAAGGCTGTATGAGGGTGTTGTGATACCGACTGCGTTATATGGGGCTGAAACATGGAATATGGGTGATCTTTCTACTTGTCAATCAAATTATTGGTATATGTTTCCTGAATATGATGTTTTCACCTTCAGAAATGTGTTCTGAGACTTAGAAATAATTGGGAGTTGTCCACAATTTCAAGTTCAATTGGGTAAGTTGCATATTTAGAGATTTCACTAAAAAATATATTTATACAGCCATCATCCCAGTGAAATAGTTTTGACAACTCCAAAGCGGATGTTCTCAGCCGTAACAAGTTCAGAATCGGCACTAATATTTATCCTTGAGGTCATGGCTAAGATATATTCTAGGAAAAAAAAAAAGCCAATAGACTCATCGGAATGTAAAAATCCTGTTAATCTCAGCACGACAGACAGCAATTCAGGTCGACGCTTCTGCAATCTGATTTTTTAAAGACACATCATGAACACTAAAACTGTGTATATGAGATACCAACTAATGTTATAACTTTTATATATCACTACGGCTATGCGTTTACTTTTCCTAATAATATATATTTGATAATCAATACCTGAACAGTTTTCCTTTAAACATTTTATGGCCTACCCCGGAAAATATGGATAATAATATCACACGAACCGTAGTATTGGAATAATTTTCCATTTTTGAATTTGATGTCTTCTCTCTAGATGACACTTTGAAGCCCAATTTATATAGATAAAAAATAATATTCGTTATATCGATATTTTTAACCTGTCTACACGTCTCTAATCCACTGACACTCTTAGGGCTTAAGCTCAAATGCCAGCCATCTTTATCTGTAAATCGATTTCATCCCACGTGATATCTAATTTAGTTTTTTTTTTTTTTTCAATTTGGAATATTCTCGTCCTCAGAAATATTTTTTTTGCTTCTGATTCAGTTCGGAGTGTTTCCAAGTATATTTAGAGTACATTTGTGGAAATGTTAATGTTTTTGCCCTCATTTATGCGGTTTTTAGAAAACCTCTGTTTAATAGCTTTTCTCCGAAAAAAAAAAAAAAAAAATGAACGTAGCAATTGTTTTTCGTGAGGTTACCACTAAAATGAAAAAAGTCACAAACGACCATGTTCCTAATGTAAAACCAAAAAAGAATCTCCAGACGACATTAATACATTTTATTCAGTGTTCCTTGAACCTGCAATTTTTGTATGGAGATGAAAAAAGTTTTAAATTGTAATCATTTAAATATCTCGATATTGCGGTATTGTTTATGCTTTCTCATATCAATCTTTACATCAGCGTTAAAAGCTCAAACATTTTCCGTATCACGAGTTATAACAGATTTGAGAGATTTTACCAAAGAATATGAGGCTTATCATATAATACGAACCTCTTTATAAGGAAATATATTTTGCTTCAATTTTTTTTTTTTTTACATTCAATCAGGATGCTTGACGAGATATTAAAGTGCTTATACTGCAGATAAAAACGAACACTAAATTACTCGCACGTATCTGTGATCCCCATATCATTTGAAACTTATTGCTCTGTCACTTCAGATACCAGGTACCTTTACATGTCAACCAGTATCTTATATGTCTCCTAAATGTGTTTTTTTTATTGCTCAGAAACATCTTCCGAGTTTTGGGTATATTTGTTTGTTTTCTAATTAATTTTTAGTATATTGTTGTATGTCGCATATTTAAATATGGAATATTCTTCACGTATTACGGTTTCTGTGATATTATTACCTTTATTAATGACGTAAAATCACTACGGAAGGCAATAAATCGTGTAAAAGGAAGTTGTTTAGGTATTGATGATAGTATTAGTATAGTATTAGCAAAAAGTAAATACTGAGATATACAATTTATAAACATTACTTGGCGCTTAATATAAGCAGTTTTATCATGTGTAAAAAAATCGGGTTGAAGAAGCGTCGAGTTGAACTTTTGTTCATGTCGTGTTTTCATTAACTGGTTTTTAAGATCCTATCAGTGTATTGGCTTTTTTTTTTTTCCTTTAATTTTACCCGTCCCGTCAAGGATAGAAAGCAGATCCAGTTAAGGACATCCGATTTGGGTGTAATTACAATTGATGCTACTGGAGGAATGGTTGTTTAAACCCATTTTTGGCCTAAATCGTTAAATAAGCGACATACAATAATATTCTCAGAAGTAATTAGAAATCAAAAAATTATATCAAAAATTAAGAAGACAATTCTGAGCGTGAAATTTATTTTTGGGCTAAATCCAAAAGTATGTAACTTGTCCAATTGAGCATGAAAATGTGGAGAACCAATTGTTTCCAAAACTCAGAAATTATCACATTCAGGAAACATAAGAATTATTTTATTGACCAGCAGAGAGATCGGGCATCCGTGTTCTTGAAGAATAATAAGTTCCATTTGATATATAGGTCATTGCATGAAAGGACAAGTTTTTAAGTTTTGTTTTTTATTCGCAGCAGATGCACTATAAAATTACGTCGATCCCCCTGATTAAATGTAAAGAAAAATAATAAAAATATTTGCACATTTTTAAGGTCCGTGTCACAGCAATCCAAATTTACTCAGTAAAGTCAATCAAACCTGTGGTAACTCGTGAGAAGAAATATTGGTGAGCTTTTGAGTGTTACATAAAAATTAATACGAGAACGTACTATCGCAATACCGACATGTATAGTTAATTATCATTTTTTAGTTTATTTCTCAATTCCGTAGATATATATTGAATAACAGCCAAAAAAACAAAAACAAAAAAACAATACGCAGGTTTATGGAACACTGAATGAATTGTATTAATGTCGTGTTTAGATTGCTCTTTAGTTAGAGGATAGTGATTGCCTTTCTTTATTTGTAGAAGTAAATTTAGGATAAACAAATGTTACAATTCCCTATCGATAAAAAACATCCGCTCTAGGAGTTATTTAATATTGTTATACTTGATGCATCCTAAAAACTGCATAAATGATATCAGAAACACTAAATATGCAACTTCCACAAATGTACCACAAATTAGCTTGAAAACACTCCCAATTGTTTCTTATATTCAGAAAACATTTCTGGTGAAAAAATTTCGCCACGGAAAAATGTCATTAACTAGCTTAGATTAGGTATCAAGTAGGATATCGTTTCCTACGTAAAAAAGGATTGCATTTGCTTTCATACAGAGAGAGTTTGGGTTGATTACAGACGTAAACTGCTTGAAATTTTAGAGATTAAGCGGATATTTTATTGAGCTGTATAACTAGGGCTTCAAAGTCGAATCTTAAGGCACATGATCAATTAAAAAAAAAAAAAAAAAGGAATATTTTTCCCAAATGACGGTTTGTGTATTATTATCCTTATTTACAGGGGTAAAATCACTGTGAAAGGCAATAAATCGTGCAAAAGGAAATGGTTTTGGTAATGATTATCAGATTATATTATTACAAAAAGTAAATACAGAGACATACAATTTATAAACATTACTTGGTTCCTCATATAAGTAGTTTCTTGTACATGATGTGTGTAAAAAAATCAGGTTGAAGAAGCGTCGAGCTTCACTCTTTTTCCCGTCGTGATGTGATTAACTGGTTTTTATATTCCTGTCAGTGTACTAGCTTTTGTTTCAATTCGTTTTAGCCGTCCCATCAAGGATAAAAAACAAATCCAGTTGATAGCATTCGGGTGTAGTTAAAATTGATTCTACTGGAAAGATGACGTTTAAACCTATTTTTAGCCTAAATTGTTTAATATGCGACATACAATAATATACTCAGAAGTAATTAGGAAAAAAAAATTATCAAAAATTAAGAAGACAATTCTGAGCGTGAAAACATCGCTTTTAGGAAACATAGCAAGATGCTGATTGACACGTAAAGATAACTGATAACTGAGGTGACAGCAATTTTTTCAATTGAGGTGGGGATCACCGAAATCAGCAATAAATTTAGCATTCGTTTATATCTGTTTTATAAGCACTTTAAAATTTCGTCAAGCATCCGGATTGAATGTAAAAAAAAAAATATGTGCATATTTTGAACGTTCGTATTACATGATAAGCCTCATATTCTTAGGTAAGATTTCACAAAGCTGTTATAACAAGTGATATGGAAAATGTATTAGCTTTTGACGCTCATTTAGAGATTAATATGAGAAAGAATAAATAATACCGAAATATCTAGATATTTAAATGATTATTATTTATAAATCCTTTCATCTTCATAGAAAAATAGTTGATAGCTAACAAATTGATGGTTCAAAGAACACTGAATAGTTTCTATTAATGTCTGGAGATTCTTTGGATTTTTACGTTAGGAACATGATCGTTTGTGACTTTTTCACTCTATTGGTAACCACTAATTTTTTTTTTTTTTTTTTTTTTTTTGAAAGCATCATCTTTAAAACTAACTGAAAGTTGCTAAACAGGGGGATTAAAAAAAAAACGCAAAATGGAGGAAAAAACAATGTTCCTCCCATAAATGTACTCAAAATTCACTTCGAAAACTTCACAGCTGAATCAGAAACAATAAACATTTCTGAGGAAGAGAAAAATCCATATTTGCAAAATAAATAAATAAATAAATAAATAAATAACTAAATGAAGTATCACGTAGGAAGAAATCGATTTATAGGTAATGATGGCTGGTATTGAGTGTCAGTGGATTAGAGACGTGTAGACAGCTTGAAAATTTAAAAATATAACGATTATTATTTTTTATCAATCTAAATATGGCTTTAAGTTGGCATCTAGAGAAAAGACATTAAATTCAAAAAATGGAATATTTTCCAAACTAAGATTTGTGTGACTATTATCCATATTTTTCAAAGAAAATCATCTTAGGAAGGCAATGAATCGTTTAAAGGAAAACTATTAAGGAATTGATTATTAGGAAAAGTAAAATCATAGCCGTTGTTAGATATAAAAGTTAAAATATTAGTTGGTGTATAATACACAATTTTAGTTTTCATGATGGATCTTTTAAGAAATCATATTGCAGAAGCGTCGACCTGAACTATTGTATCTATCGTGTTGAGATTAACTGATTTTTTAATTCCGATGAGTCTATTTGGCTATTTTTTCATCTAGAATATCTCAAGTATAAATATGAGTGCCGATTCTGAAATTATTACGACTGAGAACATCCGCTTTCGTAGTCAGTACTATTGTTCTGGGGTGATGGGTGTATAAATTTGTTTTTGGTAGAAATCCCTTATTATGCAATTTCCTCAACTGAGCAAAAAAAAAAAGTGGTCAAATTATTTTCAAGACTCAGGACACATTTCTTAAGATGAAAACCTCACGTTTCAGGAAACATAAACCAATGATTTGATTGACAAGTAGAGAGATCGGGCGTCTGTGCTTTTGAAGAATAAATTCAAATTGATGTACGGGTCATTGAATGAAGGGAGAAGTTTCTAATTAGGAAGGATTTCTTTTTTATTCGCAGCAGTTGCACTATAAAACTACGTCGATCCTCCTGAATAAATTAAAAAAATAAGAATTTTAGCACATTATGAAGGTTCGTGTTTCACAAACCTGTGATAACTCGTGAGTAGGAATATTGATGTGCTTTTGAGTGTTACATAAAAAACAATACTGGAACGTACTATCTCAATACCGACATGCATAGTAATTACCATTTATTACTTTCTTTCTCATCTCAGGTGTTATATAGTGCATGAAACCCACCCAAAAAAATAAAAAAATCCGGGTTGATGGAACACTGAATGAACTGTATTAATGTCGTGTTGAGTTTAGATTTTTTCGTTAGTGAGTGGGTCGTGTGTCACTTTCTTCATTGAAGTAAATTCAGGATAAACAAATGGTACAATTCCTTAACTGTAAAAAACATCTGCTCTAGGAGTTATTTAATATTGTTATAATTGATGGATCCTAAAAACTGCATAAATGATAACAGAAATTTTAAATATTCATCTTCAACAAATGTGCTTTAAAATAGCTTTAAAACACTCCCAGTTTTCGTAAATTCAGAAAACATTTCTGAGGGTGAGAAAATTTCGCCTCGGTAAAAAGTCATAAACCAGCTTAGATCAGGTATCACACAGGATGAAATCGTTTCCTAGGTAAAGAAGGGTGGCATTTGCGGAGTTTATACCGAGAGAGTTTGGGTTGAGTACAAACGTAAACTGACAATTTTTAGCTGTATAACTAGGACATCAAAGTGGTATCTTGAGAAACCCGATAAATTTTAAAACATGGAATATTCTCCCCGTTTGACGGTTTCTGTGATATTATTATCCTTTATTACGGAGGTAAAAATCAGTACGGAATACAATAAATCGTTTAAAAGTTGTTTAGGTATTATCAGATATATATTATTAGCAAAAACTAAATACTGATATACAATTTATAAACATTTCTTGGCGCCTAATATAACCATTTTTTTTTTTTTCATGATCAGGTTGAAGAAGCGTCGACCTGCACTCTTGTTCCTGTTGTGTTAACTGTTTTTTTTTATAGCCTATCAGTATTGGCTTTTTTCTTAAATTCAATGTTGCCGTGCCGTCAATGATAGAAACCAGATCCAGTTGAGTACTTGTTACATCTGATAGCATCCGATTTGGGTGTAGTTAAAATTGATTCTACTGGAGGGATGGCTGTATAAACCTAATTTTTGCCGAAATCGTAAATATGCGACATACAAAAATTCATTCAAAAGGAATTAGGAAACAAAAAAAATTATATTGAAAATTAAGAAGACATTTCTGAGCTTGAAAACATCGCTTTTATGAAACATATAACAAGATGCTGATTGACAAGTAAAGATTACTGATAACTGAGGTAACTGAGAGCTATAAGTTTCAATTAATGTGGGGATCACCGAAATGAGCAAGAAATTTAGTATTCGTTTATATCTGCTTTATAAGCACTTTAAAATCTCGTCAATCATCAGGATTGAATATAAAAGAAAATAAGAAAGATAAAATATTTCATATTTAGAACGTTCTTATTACATTATAAGCCATATATTCTTAGGTAAAATCTCTCAAAGCTTTTATAACTCGTGATATGGACAATGTATGAGGTTTTGACGTTTATGTAGACATTGATATGAGAAAGCAAAAACAATACCGCAATATCGAAATATTTAAATTATTACAATTTACAACTTTCTTCTCATCTCCCTAGAAGTAGAGATGATGATAGCTACAAAGAAAATCCAGATTCAGTCATAAACTGTTTTAAAGTCATTAGGAGATTCTTTGGAATTTTACGTAAGGGATATGGTCGTGTGTGACTTTTTTCATTTTTGTGGTAGCTTCACGATAAAAAAAAATGCTACATTTTTTTTTGTGTGTGAAAACATCAAGAGTAACTGAAAACTGATCAACAGTGGGATTCTAAAAACTGCATAAATGAGGGCAAAAACATTAAATATTGTTTCAACAAATGTACAGTTGCGAGCAGATGACTCGAGGCCACCTATTCCACCAAGATGTTGGTGTTTTATCTGGCAACAGTGGTAGCTGTGAACTTGACCGAGATTCAGTCTGCTGTCCGGGCGAAACAAACCCAGTGATAATTTATCAATGTGCAGCTCTAACTGGTCTCCAATATTTATCATGCAAGTAAACGTATAATACTGATAATGATTAACGTGTCAGACACAGGCAACCAAATAGTGGTGCGTTCATTCATGTGAGACGGTATCCCGAGCGTGCAGCTCCATCATCACCTTGGTTTGTGACGTAGGCACCACGTGACGTCACGTATGGGGGAATGGAGCTAGTTGACCCGTTCATGATGATAAACATCTGTGGAGAGTAATCGATCGAATTTATCACTCGAATATTAAACAAACATTGGTTTGTCAAAACAAAACTATTATAACCTCTAATCTCATATATGTTAAATACCACAGCCAACCACTTGCCCCCTCATCCCCATCCCATCACACGTCCCACCTCGTCCCGCCCTTCCTCACCCACCACCCTCCATGTAACTCACCCCCCCCTCCCCTTGTCCTCCTACTGTGGTGTGAACCTTTAACTGTTGACGAAAGTGAGGTTAACGGTGAGGGAAGAATGGCATGACGGTGTTTTTTGTGATAATAATTAAGGTGGCCAGAGTCCCGCTTTTTTAATTGTGACAAGAATGTCCTGCTTTTTGAGCAAATTATCTTAATTGTCCAGCTTTTAGAAACTTACTATTGCATTAGATATAAAATGACATTCTTTTATAAAATTAGGATGAAGTAGAAAAATTATGCATAATCCTAACCAAATGAAATACAGAAATATTAATATAAAATCTGTAATGTTCACTAGCTTGTAACTTTGGTCGACCCATTCACTGTACCGTACGGTATGTTCGGAGTTCGTAGAGACAGTGTTTGATTAGCCGCCTCAGTTTGAGGTGTAGCGCAGCAGCGGTCGCTGTCACATTAGTCAAAATCTATCTGTGTATCTATCTATATCTATCTATCTACATCTATCTATCTGTGTATCTACCTACCTACCTATCTATCTATCTATCCATATTTATATATATATAGACACATCCATTCTCGTCTCCCCTTTCCCTGTTCCCTTCTTCTTCTCTCTCTCTCTCTCTCTCTCTCTCTCTCTCTCTCTCTCTCTCTCTCTCTCTCCGTCAGATACGCAGTGGTAACGTTCTCGCTTGCCATCTGGTAGACGGGAGTTCGAGCCTCGCTCAGGTTGCGAAAAGTTTCATTGACGAAGTGGGTGGTTACTGTCCCCCTCGAGCAAGGGGATGGCTGTGTGCGTGTGTGAAGGTCAAAGCCTTGCCCTTAGATCGGACTATATGAGCTCTCAGCTCCCTTCCGGGAGGGTAAAAGCTGACGATCACGACCATCAAGTGATCCTGACCGACCCGGTGAATTACACACACACACACACACACACACACACACACACCACGCGCGCTCGCGCGTCCCGCTTTTACCTCCAATAAATCTGGTCAACTTAGATAATAATGCTAGGTAGCGGGGAAGCCGATAACCCTACGGCATATCTCTTGAAAACTGGAAAAGGTTGGTTCACGGCAAGTCGAACAAAATAAATCACTACCGATAACCGTGTGTCTCACATGAATGAACGCACCACAATTTGGATCCCTGTGTTGTAACACTATCATAAATATGTCTACAACGTGTCTGACACGTTTATCATTATCAGTGTTATACGTTTACTTGCATGATATTGATTGGAGACTAAATAGAGCTGCACATTGACAAATTATCACTGGGTTTGTTTCGCCCGGACAGCAGACTGAATTTTGGTCAAGTTCACAGCTACCACTGTTGCCAGATAAAACACCAACATCTTGGTGGACTAGGTGGCCTCGACTCATCTGCTCGCAACTGTACTCTAAATTCACTTGAAACACTCCTATCAAACAGAAACAAAAAACATTTCTGAGAACGACAATATTCCCCTTTGCACAAAAAAAAAAAAAAAAGGATGAAATCGATTTATAGGTAAAGATGGCTGGCATTTGAGGTTAAGCCATAAGTGTCAGTGGATTAGAAACGTGTAGACAGCTTGAAAATGTAAAGATATAATTAATATTATTTTATATCTATATAAATAGGGCTTTAAAGTGGCCTCTAGAGAGAATACATCAAATTAAAAAATGGAATAGTTTCCCAAAAATTCGGTTCGTGTGATATTATTATCCGTATTTTCCAAGGAAAATTATTTCAGGAAGTCAATGAAAAGTTTGACTTAAAACTGATCAGGTATTGATTATCAATTAAAACTGTACTGAGATATAAAAGTTATAACATTAGTTGGTATCTCATATATATAGTTTTAGTGTTCATAATGAGCCTTTAAAAAATCAGGTTGAAGAGAGGTCACTCTGAACTGTTGTTCCTTTCTTGTTGCGATTAACTGGATTTTATCATTCTGATGTCAGCAATTTTTTTAATAGATTTCGTCAGCCGTGATTTCAATGTCGTGTTGAGAGTGTTAAGAGTTTCCCGTTAGCGAGAGGGTCGTGTGTGACTTTATTTCTAGAAGTAAATTAAGGATAAACAAATGGTACAATTCCCAAACGGTAAAAAAACATCCGCTCGAGGTGTTATTCAAAATTGTGTTTCCTCGGTAAAGAAGGGTGGCATTTGCGGAGTTTGTACCGAGAGAGTTTGGGTTGATTACAGACGTAAACTGCTTGACGGTTCGTGTGATATTATTATCCTTATTTACGGAGGTTAAATCACTACCGAAGGCAATAAATCGTGCAAAAGGAAGTTGTTTAAGTATTGATTATCAGATATATATTACAAGAAGAAATTACTGAGATATACAATTTATAAACATTACTGGGCTCCTCATATAAGCAGCTTTTTTGTTCATGATGGGTGTAAAAAAATCAGGTTGAAGAAGCGTCGACCTGCTCTCTCGGTCCTATCGTGTTGTGATTAATTGGTCTTTAAGTTTCTATCAGTGTATTGACTTTTCATTAATTCATTTTAGCCGTGCCGTCAAGGATAGAAAGCTGTTCCAGTTGCGAACTTGTTACATCTGATAGCATCCGATTTGGGTGTACTTAACATTAATTTTTCTGGAGGGATGGCTGTATAAACCTATATTTGGCCGAAATCGTTAAATATGAGATATACAATAATATACTCAAATTCTGTTGGGAAATACAGACAAATATATAAAAAAAAAAATAAGACATTTCTGAGCGTGAAAAAATTGCATTTTGGAAACATATGACAAGATGCTGATTGACACGTAAAGATAACTGGTATTTGTGGTGACAAAGCAATAAGTTTTAATTGATGCGGGGATGACAGATACGGGCTAGAAATTTAGTATTCGTTTTTAACTGCGGTATGAGCACTTTTAAATCTCATCAAGTATCCTTGTATGTAAAAAAAAAAAAAAAAAAAAATGAATATTTGCATATTTCGAAGGTTCTTATTACATGATAAGCCTCATTTTCTTATGTAATTGTATTATTTTTTGAAAGCATAGACAATACCGCAACATCGAAATATTTAAATTTTCAACATTTTTCCTCATCTCCATTGAAACATAGATCATGATAGCTTAAAAAAAAAAAAAATGTTTCAGTAATAAAGTGTATTAACATCGTCTGGAGATTCTTTGGATTTTTACGATAGGAACATGGTCGTTTGTAACTTCTTTCATTTGAGTGGTAACTTCACGAGAGACAAATCCTACGTTACTTTTTAGAGTTACTGAAACCTATTAAACAGGGGGATTCTAAAAACCTCATAAATGATGGCAAAAACATTAAATATTCAGTTTCCATAAATGTACAGTCGTCAGCATAAATTCGCAGCAAGTCTACTCGTGTGATGTGTCTTTTTGTCTGGCAACAGTGTAAGGGGACTAGTTGCCACGTAGACTTTTATACACTTTAACGACGTGTTTTTTAAAAGTGGTACTAGAGGCTGGGTAGAGTACAGTATTATTTATACCGTATTTAATTAGTATAAAAAAAGTGCAAGAGCTGACAGAATGTTATGAAAACGACGTACGTGTCAAAACTCCCTCCCCCTCTCTCCCCCTTTCTCCTCTTGATGTCCCCCCACCCCTCCTTCCCCCTCCTACTTCCATCTCACATTCATGCCTCTCTACTTTCTCCTCTCCCCCACTCTACTTTCATTCATTTATTGACGGCACTAACCCGACTGGTGCATCACAATTCTCTCTTGACTGTTTACTAAACCAATACTGTCCTGTTCTCAATTGCTCGAAATGCTTTAATAAAATGTATCAAAGGCTAATTACCAATATTCCTTCCTGTTCTAATCCCATTCTCACCCTCCCCGTCTGATTCCCACTCTTTTTATTCCAGTTGTCATTCTTTTCTCCATAGTATAAAAAAAGTGCAAGAGCTGACAGAATGTTATGAAAACGACGTACGTGTCAAAACTCCCTTCCCCTCTCTCCCCCTTTCTCCTCTTGATGTCCCAACAGCCGCTAGATACAGAAACGTTTGAGGTCTCGTTCTTGTGATGTATTCCTTACTGTGTGTGTGTGTGTGTGTGTGTGTGTGTGTGTGTGTGTGTGTCTGTTTAGTGAGCCCGGCAGTTGGTGGCTATTATTTCAGTAGGCGAAATTAATCAAACATTTGTGCCCATTCCTCGTACTTTCTCTCTCTCTCTCTCTCTCTCTCTCTCTCTCTCTCTCTCTCTCTCTCTCTCTCTCTCTCTCTCTCTCGTTCCAAGGAAAATGTTCTCATCCTCCTCATACTGTTCACTGATTCATGAAGCAGGATCAGATCCCATTATGTTTCGAACTACTGCATCACGTTTGGAGTAAAGAGTGGGTGAAAAAGACTGAGGCATGGCAAGATACTCTCGAATGTAAGGAGCTAAAAGGTTACAGGAATAGACAAGAAATGAGGAAAACTGCAGGTCCTTACGTAGATCTGCGCCCTGGTTAAGGTAGACAGGGTGCGGAGAGAGGGGAGTGAAAATGAAGGAGCATGGGGGGGGGTTGAGAGGTAGGGTGGGGTGGGACATGGGTTGGGTACGAGGGAGAGCAGAAGTTTTATCACAGTACAACATTCTTCTGTCGTCTTTTGCTCATTTTTATGCTAATCAGATATAGACTATTGTATTCTGGGAGATTTATAGCACTAATTCTTACAAACACGTCTTTAAAGCGTAAAAAAGCCTGTGTGGCAACTAGTTCCTATACACTTGCCAGACAAAACAACCACATCACACAAGCAGGCTTGCAGGAAATTTGTGCTGACGACTGTACTATTAATTCACTTGGAAATACTACTAACAAAATCAGAAATTCCAAAACGATGTCTGAGGACGACAATATACCCCTTGCAAAAAAAAAAATATATAATAATAATAAACTCTAAATGAGATATCACGTAGGATGAACTCGATTTATAGGTACAGTTGGCCGCACTCCCGCAAGGGCCACCTTAGTGTTGTCAACGCTGACCGAGATAGTAACCGCGAATCATTAGTAGTGAGCTCTGATCGAAGCATTCACAGGACTGAGGGAGGGAGCGGGTTTGAGGTGGGTAGGTGGGTGCCTGTACACGAGACGCGAGATATGACGATTGTTGAGGCGACAGAAAAGTGTAATATTTATTAAAAGAATTTTTTTTTTTTCGGTGTTACTTTTGCCATCATGAAAAGTAAAAAGATCAACTTTAAATATTATACTGCAAAACAAAGACAACCGATCAAGATTCATAATTGTAGACTTTAATCGTATTTTATTTTATTGTCGTTTCCAAGCAATGGACGCTGTAAAATACAGACAAAAATTGCCTGAAAATAATGAATCAGAATGCTGTTTATTAATCACATGTAACAAATGTAACTTCATCCGGAATGTGGCAGCTGCTGACACCACTGGCACATATCAACATCGCCCATATCTAGCGTTACCTAACAAGCAGTTTAAAATCGCATCATTGCGTCATCGCATCGTGGAGTTATCAGGGCTTGCATTCACCTTCACATGATACCAGATTAAATATATATATATATATATATATATATATATATATATATATATATATATATATATATATATATATATATATATTGTTACATAGCCTATGATTTCATCATCCTTTGTGTAATTTTAACGCACAGTATGCTGCATGTTTGATCACGAGCGTGTTCTGCCTCAGTTCCCCCCTTCTACCGTTATAGTAAAGTCGACATCTCTGTTATACTTTGCGGGATTGTCATCTCTTTGTCCCCATGGCTTCATTTGCGCGTCCTCATTACAAGTTGTATCAAGCTCTCCTGGCCCCTATATAATGAGCTCAGTCTCTGCATCATTGCCACTTAGATCTGCTCCTCACTTTGTTCACATCTCTGTCCTCCCCTGTACAGATATTATTATTGTGAGTGCTCAAGAAGTCTCCAACCATCTAGCAGCTGTGTGTAATTTGAGTATAACTGTTGTTGCATTTTTTCTTGTACTGTATAGCATAAGTTTAATTTGTAGGCCTAGTGAAGTTTTTGTAATTCGTGTGGGGTTCTTTATGTCAGTCATTTTTGATAATAGTTTGTATCTGTAATTATTTATCTGGCATTCACTGAGTATTATCTGGTATCTCATTTTATCAGGGCTGACTTAGATAAATCTTTTCTTGCTAATTTCGTGTTAATAGAGGCTATTGCAGTTAACCATATATTTAACCTGTTTTTGCCATTACATTATCCTTATGAGTCCTGAATGTTTTGTTGTTAAGCATTAAACTTTAACTTGAAATTTTACCTAACTCTTTTGTTTTCAACCTGGAACTTTACGGGACAGTAGTGACTCTTCGTATTCTCACATAAAGTGTACATTATCTTTCTCTGTTCCGTAACATAAATTTGGCGACCTCATATCAGGATATTCAGGATATTATCATAAGGATATTGCTTGATATTTTGTGACTGTTACTTATTCATGATGGCTACTATTACTACACTTGATGAAGCCAAAGATTTTTTGTCAAATGTGCAAACAGTGTGTGATATAGAAAACAGAACAAAGAATGAACTTAAGCTTTCTGGTAAATTACCAATATGCTGGGAATCGAACCAGGGACTCTCAGATGAGAGCCAGGCAGCATACCACTACACCACGACCAGGTAAAAGTTAACTCACGTTGTCACAATCTTGTAACCAACGTCCCCCCGCCCCCACTGTGGGCATCAAGAGGATGAGTTAACCCCCTGGCACTCGGGCAAGTAGATGCTTTTAATCTATCCCATGCACTTACGGCAAGTCAGAATGAAGGGAGAAACCTGTACTGTACACAGGAAAAATCATCTGGTAAATTACCAATATGCTGGGAATCGAACCAGGGACTCTCAGATGAGAGCCAGGCAGCATACCACTACACCACGACCAGGTAAGAGTTAACTCACGTTGTCACAATCTTGTAACCAACGTCCCCCCCGCCCCCACTGTGGGCATCAAGAGGATGAGTTAACCCCCTGGCACTCGGGCAAGTAGATGCTTTTAATCTATCCCATGCACTTACGGCAAGTCAGAATGAAGGGAGAAACCTGTACTGTACACAGGAAAAATCATCTGGTAAATTACCAATATGCTGGGAATCGAACCAGGGACTCTCAGATGAGAGCCAGGCAGCATACCACTACACCACGACCAGGTTAAAGTTAACTCACGTTGTCACAATCTTGTAACCAACGTCCCCCCGCCCCCACTGTGGGCATCAAGAGGATGAGTTAACCCCCTGGCACTCGGGCAAGTAGATGCTTTTAATCTATCCCATGCACTTACGGCAAGTCAGAATGAAGGGAGAAACCTGTACTGTACACAGTACTGTACTGTGTACAGTACAGGTTTCTCCCTTCATTCTGACTTGCCGTAAGTGCATGGGATAGATTAAAAGCATCTACTTGCCCGAGTGCCAGGGGGTTAACTCATCCTCTTGATGCCCACAGTGGGGGCGGAGGGACGTTGGTTACAAGATTGTGACAACGTGAGTCAACTTTTACCTGGTCGTGGTGAAGTGGTATGCTGCCTGGCTCTCATCTGAGAGTCCCTGGTTCGATTCCCAGCATATTGGTAATTTACCAGATGATTTTTCCTGTGTACAGTACAGGTTTCTCCCTTCATTCTGACTTGCCGTAAGTGCATGGGATAGATTAAAAGCATCTACTTGCCCGAGTGCCAGGGGGTTAACTCATCCTCTTGATGCCCACAGTGGGGGCGGGGGGACGTTGGTTACAAGATTGTGACAACGTGAGTTAACTTTTACCTGGTCGTGGTGTAGTGTTATGCTGCCTGGCTCTCATCTGAGAGTCCCTGGTTCGATTCCCAGCATATTGGTAATTTACCAGATGATTTTTCCTGTGAACAGTACAGGTTTCTCCCTTCAACTTAAGCTTGTTGCTCAACAATTGGGAATTGCAGTTCACTCTCATCATTCTAAAGATCAAATTGTTGGCATGATTAATAAAAGCTTGTTTAATGTAACTCCTCCAAATGAGCAAACGCAGATTGAATTAGCTAAGTTACAGCTAGCCCTGCAGGAGGCTCGTGTGAAGGAAGCTGAATTTCAAGCACGTGCTAAGGAGGCTGATGTTAAGGAGGCTGAGTTTCACGCACAAGTTGAACTTGCTAGGATTCAGGCAGACCATGAGTATCGCATGAAACAAGGTGGAACTGGATCATCTTGCTCTGATGATTTTGATGTGGCTAAAAATGTTAAACTTGTCCCTCCTTTTAATGAATCTGATTTAACAAAGTATTTTCAGTTGTTTGAGAGGGAAGCTACAGGTTTTAATTGGCCTAAGGAGTATTGGCCAGTACTCCTTCAAACTGTTCTCACCGGTAAAGCTCAAGTAACTTATGCATCTTTGCCTCAGGATCAGTCTGATAATTATGATGTAGTTAAGAGCTTGATTCTTAAGGCATATGAGCTTGTTCCTGAAGCCTATAGAGTAAAATTTAGGACAACTTACAAGCAAGATAAGCAATCCCATGTTGAGTATGCAAAAATCAAAGAAGATTTGTTAGAGCAGTGGTTAAATTCTAAGAATGTGGATTCTGATTTTGACAAATTTAAGCAGATGATTTTGCTGGAGGACTTCAAAAGGTGTATTAGTAAAGATGTAAGCCTATATCTTGATGAGAAAAGAATAGATAATTTGTCTGATGCTGCAGTTTTAGCTGATGAGTATGTTCTCACTCACAAGAGATATTCTAGAGAAAAAGGGAAAGCTGAGAGTAAGTACGTTGCCTCTACTCAGAGTACAGGTAACAGGAAAGAGAATAAGGATGATGTTTCTCAGGAAGTAAATACCAGCTTCACCTCTAGATTTCAGAAAAGTAAATGTACTTATTGTAGTAAGCTTGGTCATACTACGGAGAGATGTTTCAGGAGACAGCGTGATGTGAACAAAAAGGAGTCTTTAAATATTCAGTCAATTGGTCTAGTGTCCACTCTTGAGAGTTCCCAGAATTCTTTAACTGAGTTAACTGAACCTGCTTTGAGGGGTAACTTAAATTCTCATGATGGAGCTCCTCTTTTGAGCAGTAACGTGGGTGACACTCTCAAGAGTTCATGTGCTAATTTCCTGTCTGATGGTTTTGTCAGTCCTCTGGACAGTAATGACAGGAAATCAGTTAAAATATATCGTGATACAGGTGCTTGCCAATCCCTTATGCTGACCAGTGTTCTAGGCTCTAATTTTAATTCCTCTGATGAAACTGTAATCTTACAAGGTGTAGGGAATAATTACTTCTCTGTTCCTCTGTGCAGAGTGAATTTAGAGTCTGGTTTTGTTAATGGTTCTGTTATGGTTGGGTTGGTTGAGACACTCCCAATGTCAGGTGTAACTTTCTTACTTGGAAATGATATTGGTGGAAGTCAAGTGTGTCCAGCTCCTCAGTTGTCTAGTGAGCCAGTGGCTGCGACCCAGGATTGTGATGTCCATGATGTGTTCCCTGCATGTGCTGTCACTAGGGCTAAGTCTAAAGTTACTGGTGATTTAGAGGATAATGATGATGATGATGTTATCCTAGCTGACACTTCTCTTGCTAATTTGGACCACTCACCAGATGAGGCAGTACCCCGTAGTGTTGATAATTTGTCTCGTCAAGAGTTGGTTGAGTTGCAGGTTGCTTACCCTGAGTTGAAAGGTCTAGCTAACTCTGCTTACAGTGAAGAAGAGTCAGCCGGTGCTTCTACTTGTTATTATGTAAAGTCAGGAGTACTTATGAGGAAGTGGAGACCCCCAACAGCATCAGCCGACTGTGAATGGGAGGTTGTACATCAAGTTGTCATCCCTCGTGTTTGTAGGCAGGATATCATTAGAGTGGCTCATGATTCCAGTTTGGCAGGACACCTTGGAGTGAGGAAGACTGTGGCACGCATTTTGAAACACTTCTACTGGCCAGGTATCTTCAGGGATGTTTCCTGGTATTGTAAGTCTTGTCACACCTGTCAAGTTGTGGGGAAGTGTAATCAGACCGAAAAGGTTGCACCTCTAGTTCCCATTCCTCCTTTTGAGGCGCCTTTCACCCGTGTGTTGGTGGATATTGTGGGCCCTCTTCCTAAGACTTCTTCAGGATTTTCTTATGTGTTGACCATGATTGATATGGCTACTCGTTATCCTGAAGCCATTCCACTTAGAAATATCTCAGCAAAGAACGTGGTTAAGGAAATGCTAGGGTTCTTCACAAAGTTTGGTCTGCCCAAGGAGGTACAGTCAGACCGGGGAAGTAATTTCATGTCAAACGTTTTCAAACAGTCTCTGAAAGAGTTGGGCATCACCCAGATCACGTCTTCAGCTTACCATCCCCAGACCCAAGGAGCGTTGGAGAGATATCATCAAACACTCAAATCGATGCTCAAGAAATACTGTTTGGAACATCAGAAAGACTGGGATAAAGGTCTTCCATTCGTTGTGTTTGCTGCAAGAGAATCTCCAAATGAATCACTGGGCTTCTCACCTTTTGAACTACTGTTTGGCCATGAAGTAAGAGGACCCCTTAAGTTACTCAAGGAATGCTGGCTGTCGGAGGAAGATGACGTCAACCTGCTGGAGTATGTGATGAAGTTCAAAGAACGGCTGTCCACTGCTTTACAGCTGGCGAGAGAGAATTTAGGAGCTGCTCAGAAGATGAAGACTTGGTATGATAAGAAGTCCAGGTTACGCCACTTTCAGCCAGGAGATCAGGTTTTGATTCTGCTACCAGTTCATGGGCAACCTCTTCAAGCCAAGTTTAGTGGCCCTTATTTCGTGGAGAAGAAACTCAGTGATGTCAGCTATGTCATCGCCACACCAGATCGTAGAAAGAGCAAGCAACTATGTCACATCAACATGCTAAAGTTATATCACAAGCGGGACGAAAATAATCCAGTCTGCACTGTAGCTGTTCCACCCGAGTCTGCAAGTGAAGCTCTCCCATGCAGTATGAACCTGAGTGATAGTTTGGGGAAGAATCCTGATATCATGAATGATCTCCAGACTAAGCTTTCTCATCTACCACCCAAGGAAAGGCAGGAGTTTTCGGCATTACTGCAGGAGTACCCGCAAGTGTTCCGTGCCACTCCAGGAAGAACCACTGTGTTGATGCATGATGTCGATGTTGGAGACGCAAAGCCAATTAAACTGCCTCCTTACCGTGTGAACCCAGTGAAAGTTCCTCTCATCCAGAAGGAGCTTGGCTACCTGTTGGACCACAAGATGATTGAGCCCTGTCAGAGCGAGTGGAGTTCTCCTGTCACTCTAGTCCCTAAGCCAGGTGGGTCACAGAGGCTTTGCATTGACTACAGACGTGTTAATCAGATAACCAAAACAGACACTTACCCTCTCCCTCGTGTGGAAGATTGCATAGACAAGATCGGAAAGGCTAGGTACATAAGTAAGTTTGATTTGTTAAAGGGATACTGGCAAGTACCTATGACTGAACGTGCTAGGGAGATCTCATGTTTTGTAACACTAGGAAAGGCTTTTGCATGTTCTGTAATGCCGTATGGTATGAAGAATGCACCAGCCACATTTCAGAAGCTCATGAATGTTGTAACAGAGGGTTTGGCAGGGTGTGTTGTTTATATTGATGATGTATTAATCTTCAGTGACAACTGGAAAGATCACCTATGCCATGTCAGTAAATTTCTTGACCGTTTAGTTCATGCTAATCTTGTAGCTAATTTATCAAAGTGTGAGTTTGGTCAAGCTAAAGTTCAGTACCTTGGGTATGTAATTGGTGATGGACATGTTGCACCACCAGGAGCTAAGGTTCAGGTTATAAGTGATCTTCCCAGACCTAAAAGTAGGAAAGAGCTACAAAGATTTTTGGGAATGGTAGGTTATTACAGGAGATTTGTTCTTAACTTTTCTATTCTTGTATCACCACTTACAGACCTACTGAAAAAGGGAGTTGAATTTGTCTGGACCGATAACTGTGAATCCTCTTTCAACAAACTTAAAGCTATTCTATTAAGTCAGGCAGTGCTCGCTACTCCAAATTTTGCTAAGCCTTTTAGGATGGCTGTTGATGCAAGTGATACAGGAGCTGTGGCTGTTTTGCTGCAAGAGGATGATCAGGGTATTGAACATCCTGTATCTTATTACAGTAAGAAGTTCACTCCACCTCAAAAGAACTACTCAACTATTGAGAAAGAGCTTTTGGCCTTGATTTTGGGTTTACAGCATTTTTCATTTTATTTGTGTTCTGGTTTTGACCCCATAGTCATTTATACCGATCACAACCCACTGAAATTCCTTAGTAAGTTTAAAGATAAAAATCAGAGATTGACAAGATGGAGTCTACTTCTTCAGGAGTATTCATTAGACATACAACATGTCAAGGGGAAAGAGAATGTTATTGCAGATTGCTTATCTAGACTTTAGACAGATTGTTTTAGAGTAATAAGAAATTTCCTTTGTAAATTTCTTTTTCTTTGTGGGGAGGTGTTACATAGCCTATGATTTCATCATCCTTTGTGTAATTTTAACGCACAGTATGCTGCATGTTTGATCACGAGCGTGTTCTGCCTCAGTTCCCCCCTTCTACCGTTATAGTAGAGTAAGTCGACATCTCTGTTATACTTTGCGGGATTGTCATCTCTTTGTCCCCATGGCTTCATTTGCGCGTCCTCATTACAAGTTGTATCAAGCTCTCCTGGCCCCTATATAATGAGCTCAGTCTCTGCATCATTGCCACTTAGATCTGCTCCTCACTTTGTTCACATCTCTGTCCTCCCCTGTACAGATATTATTATTGTGAGTGCTCAAGAAGTCTCCAACCATCTAGCAGCTGTGTGTAATTTGAGTATAACTGTTGCTGCATTTTTTCTTGTACTGTATAGCATAAGTTTAATTTGTAGGCCTAGTGAAGTTTTTGTAATTCGTGTGGGGTTCTTTATGTCAGTCATTTTTGATAATAGTTTGTATCTGTAATTATTTATCTGGCATTCACTGAGTATTATCTGGTATCTCATTTTATCAGGGCTGACTTAGATAAATCTTTTCTTGCTAATTTCGTGTTAATAGAGGCTATTGCAGTTAACCATATATTTAACCTGTTTTTGCCATTACATTATCCTTATGAGTCCTGAATGTTTTGTTGTTAATTTAAGCATTAAACTTTAACTTGTAATTTTACCTCTTTTGTTTTGAACCTGGAACTTTACGGGACAGTAGTGACTCTTCGTATTCTCACTTAAAGTGTACATTATCTTTCTCTGTTCCGTAACAATATATATATATATATATATATATATAGAGAGAGAGAGAGAGAGAGAGAGAGAGAGAGAGAGCGCGAGAGAGCAAGAGAGCGAGCGAGCGAGCGAGAGCGAGAGAGAGTGAGAGAGCGAGAGAGCAAGAGAGCGAGCGAGCGAGCGAGCGAGAGAGAGAGAGAGAGAGAGAGAGAGAGAGAGAGAGCGAGAGTCGGACGCCTTACGCAGTCAGGGATCGAGGGGACATGGAAATGACAATAAAAACAGAAGGGAAAAAGAAAAATGACAAACTTAAGTTTCATCCTATAGGCTACAGACAATACTCAAGGGTACGGTGTCTTAGCCCTGAGCAATGTATTTTACTGTATGAAAGTTAACACATTCGGATACATTACAGTCAATTAGGTGCTAAAGAAATAGTAATAAGTTGTAAACAAGCTACTGTACTGTACGGTATCTAGAATGACACTCCTGTTATCATGCGAGAGATAAGCGAGCCAATGTTGTCGGGTGTTAGGAAACGCTTGATAAGGAGGATACGGAGGTGTGTGCTAGGGGTGTCTGCAATTACCGCATGCAGTATTAAGGATTCACATTTGCTATATTCAATAGCATTATGCTTTATGGTTTCCAAGCATTAACTGTGCCACTTTTCACAGCGGTAATAACTTGACAATAAAGGTATTTAAATATATATTTGTTACCAGGTATTGTAGATTTATATTATATATAGCTTCCAGCCTTCCACTCATCTGTTTCAGACGTCATCCCTCAACTCTCGTGCATAGGTATCCCCCCACTCTCCTCAAACACCCTTCCTCCCCCCCAAACTCTCTCTGTACGACTCTCTCTTACTGGCTGTGGATGCTTCGAACGCATCTCTCTACTAGTGTTTCTTGGCCAGCGTTGACAACGCTGTGGCCCTCGCGGGAGTGCGGCCAGCTGTACAGATGGCTGTCATTTGAGCTTAAACCATATGAATGTCAGTGGATTAGAGACGTGTGGACAGCTTGAAAATTAAAAAGTTACAGCGAATATTATTTTTCTATATTTCTAGAAAGAACACATCAAATTAAGATAATGGAATATTGTCCCAATACATCGGTTCATGTGGTTATCCATATTTTCAAAGGTAAATAATCTCAGGAATTCAATAAAACGTTTAAAGGAAAACTGTCCAGGTACTGATTATCAATTATATATTATTATATATTATTATTAGCCGGTCAGATATAAAAGTTATAATATTTGTTGGTATCTCATTTACACAATTTTAGTGTTCATGATGGATCTTTTAAAAATCAGGTTGCAAAAGCGTCTACTTCAAATGAGTCTGTCGTGTTGAGATTAACTGTATTATTACAGTCCGACGAGGGTTGTGTATTTTTTTTTTTCTATAATTCCTCAGGTGTAATCTCAAGGATAAATATTAGTGCCGATTCTGTACTTGCTACGGCTGAGAACATCCGCTTGGATGCTGTCAGAACTATTATTATGGGTTGATAGCTGTATAAATTTTTGGCAGAATCGCTAAATATGCAACTTCCCCGATTGAGCATAAAAATATGGAAAACCTTATCATTTCCAGGACTCGGGACACATTTGCGAAGGTGAAAAAATTTCATTTTAGGAAAAATAAACATATGATTATATTTACAAGCAGAGATATCGAGCATCTGTGTTCTTGAAGAAAAATGTTCCAATTCATGTGTCATTGAATGAAGGGAGAAGTTTCTAATTAGGAAGGTTTTCTTTTTTATTTGCCGCAGATACACCATAAAATTAAGTCGATCCTCCTAATTATATGTAAAAAAAAAAACATAAGTATTTGAACATTATGAAGGTTCATATCTCACAATAACCTGTGATAACTCGTGAAAAGAAATATTGATGATCTTTTGGGTGTTACATAAAAATTAATACGAGAAAGTACTATCGCAATACCAATTACCATTTATTACTTTATTTCTCATCGTAGATATAATGCATGACAGCATAAAGAAAAAAAAATAACGCGGGTTGAAGGAACAATGAATCAACTGTATTAAAGTCGTGTTCAGATTGTTTAGATTTTTTCGTTAGGGAGAGGGTCGTGTGTGACTTTCTTTATTTGTAGAAGTGAATTAATGGTATAATTCACTAACGGTAAACATTCAAAATTGTTATACTGAAAGATATAAAACTGCTTAAATGATAAAAGACACACTTAATATTCAAATTCCATAAATGTAGCTGGAAAAAAACCCTCTCAATTGTTTCATGAATTCGGAAAACATTTCTGAGGCTGGAAAAAATTTCACCACCATAAAAAAAAACATTAACCAGCTTAGATAAGGTGTCACGTAGGATGAAATCGAATCCTATTGAAATAACGGTTGCATTTCCGGAGTCTATACCGGGAGAGTTTGGGTTGATTACAGACGTAAACTGATAGAAAATTTAGAGATAATGCGGATATTATTTTTTTCCTGTATAACTAGGACTTCAAAGTGGTATCTTGAGACATGATCAATTTTTGAAAATGGAATATTTTCCCCGTATGACGGTTTGCGTGATAGTATTATCCTTATTTAGAAAGTTAAAATCGCTACGGAAGGCAACATATCGTGCAAAAGAAAATTGACACGCCAGTTTTGAACCTGTTACATCTGATAGCATCCGATTTGGGTGTAGTTAATAGTTATTTTACTGGAGTGATGGCTGAATATATCTATTTTTGCCCGACATCGATAAATATTCGACATACAATAATATACTCAAAATTAATTGGGAAATAGAAAAAAATATATCCAAAATTCAAAAGACATTTCTGAGCTTGAAAAAATCGCATTTAGGAAACATATAACAAGAAGCTGATTGACACTTAAAAATTACTGATATTTGAGGTGACAAAGAAATGTTTCAATTGATGTAGGGATGAGAGATACGGGCGAGAAATATAGTGTTCCTCTTTATCTGCAGTATAAGCGCTTTAAGACGTCGTCAAGCACTGATTCTATGTAAAAATAAAAAGAAGTATTGTATTATATGAAAAGCTTCATATTCTTCGGTAAAATCTGTCAAAGATACGGAAACTGTATGAACTTTTGATGCTCATGTAGAGATTGATACGAGAAAGCATAAACAATACCGCAATATCGAGATATTTAAATTATTACAATTTATAACGTTTTTCCTCATGTAGATAGAAATATAGACGTTGTTACCTACAAAAAATGATGGTTCAGTAATAAACTGTATTAAAGTCGTCTGGAGATTAATTGGAATTTTACGTTAGGAACATGGTCATTTATGATTTTTTTTCATTTTAGTGGTAATTTCAGGATGAACAATTTCAACGTTTCTTTTTTATATGTTTTTGATGAAAGCATCATCTTTAAAAGTAACTGAAAGCCGTTAAACTGATGGATTCTAAAAACCGCATAAATGATGGCAAAAACATTAAATATTCAGTTTCCACAAATGTACTCTAAATTCACTTACAAAAAAAAATTCCTAACTGAAACACAAACTAATAAAAACATTTTTGAGGACTAAAATATTTCTCCTTGCAAAAAAAAAAAATAATAACTAAATGAGGTGTCACGTAGGATGAAATCGATTTATAGGTAAAGATGGCTGGCATTTGAGTTTAAGCCCTAAGAGTATCAGAGGATGAGACGTGTAGAAAGCATGAAAATTCAAGATATAACGGATATTATTCCTTATCTATATATATAGAACTTTGAAGTGGCATATAGATAGAAGACATGAAATTCTGAAAATGGAATATTTTCCAAATACTAATGTTCGCGTAATATTGTTATACATATATATAGAGCTTTCAAGTGGCATATAGAAAGAAGACATGAAATTCAGAAAATGGAATATTTTCCAAATACTAATGTTTGCGTGATATTGTTATCCATAGTTTCTAAGGAAAATCATCTCAGGAAGGCAATGAAACATTTAAATGAAAACTGGTCAGGTATTGATCTTGATTTTGGCTCTCTTTTGTATTTTGTTTTCTCCTTGAGGGAACTGTTATTGCGGGCTCATGGCCTTTGGTTCCTTCTTCCTTGCATTTTATATATATATATATATATATATATATATATATATATATATATATATATATATATATATATATATATATATATATATATATATATATATATATATATATATATATATATATATATATATATATATATATATACATAGCCAATGATTTCATCATCCTTTGTGTAATTCTAACGTACAGTATGCTGCATGTTTGATCAAGCCTCCTCCCTTATAGTAGAGTAAGTCGTTCTTTCTGTTCTTCAGAGCAGGATTGTCAACTCTTTGTCCCCATGGCTTCATTTGCGCGTCCTTCTTACAAGTCATATCAAGCTCTGCCGGCCCCTATATAATGAGCCCAGTCTCTGCATTATTGCCACTTAGATCTACTCCTCATTTTGCTCACATCTCTGTCCTCCCCTGTACAGTTGTTATTATTGTGAGTGCTCAGGAAGTCTCCAGCCATCTAACTGCTGTGTAATTTGAGTATGAGTGTTATTACATTATGTTCTTATACTGTATAGCATAAGGTGTTAATTTGTAGGCCTAGTGAGATTTTTGTGATTAATGTAAAGTTTGGATGTCAGTCATTATTAATATTATTTTGTATCAGTAATCTTGCATTCGCTGAGTATTATCTGGTATTTTCATTTTATCAGGGCTGACGGATAAATTTACTCTTGCTAATTTCGTGTTAATAGAGGCTATTGCAGTTAATCATATATTTAACCTGTTTTTTGCCATTACATTATCCTTATGAGTCCTGAATGTTTTGTTGTTAGTTTGAGCATTAAACTTTAACTTGTAATTTTACATAACTCTTTGTTTTGAACCTGGAACTTTACGGGACAGTAGTGATTTTTAGTATTCTCACAGTGTAAATTATCTTTCTCTGTTCCGTAACATAAATTTGGCGACCTCGCCAGGATATTCAGGATATTATCATAAGGATATTGCTTGATATTTTGTGACTGATTTATTCATGATGTCTACTATTACTACACTTGGTGAAGTTTGTCAAATGTGAAGACAGTGTGTGATGTAGAAAACAGAACAAGGAATGAACTTAAGCTTGTTGCTCAACAATTGGGAATTGCTGTTCGCTCTCATCATTCTAAAGATCAAATTGTTGACATGATTAATGAAAGCTAGTTTAATATAAGTCCTCCAAATGAGCAAACGCAGATTGAATTAGCTAAGTTACAGCTAGCCCTGCAGGAGGCCCGTGTTAAGGACGCTGAATTTCAGGCAAATGCTAAAGAGGCTGAGTTTCAGGCAAATGCTAAGGAGGCTGAGTTTCAGGCACGTGCTAAGGAGGCTGAGTCTCAGGCTCGTATGAAGGAGGCACAAATTGAAATTGCTAGGGTTCAGGCAGACCATGCGTATCGCATGAAACAAGGTGGAACTGGATCATCTAGCTCTGATGTGTCTAACAATGTTTAACTTGTCCCTCCATTTAATGAATCTGATTTAACAAAGTATTTTCAGTTGTTTGGGAGGGTAGCTACAGGTTTTAATTGGCCAAAAAAGTATTGGCCATTACTTCTTCAAACTGTTCTCACCGGTAAAGCTCAAGTAATTTATGCATCTTTGCCTCAGGATCAATCTGATAATTATGATGTAGTTAAGAGCTTGATTCTTAAGGCCTATGAACTAGTTCCTGAAGCCTATAGAGTAAAATTTAGGACAACTTATAAACAAGAGAAGCAATCTCATGTTGAGTATGCAAAAATCAAAGATCTGTTAGAGCAGTGGTTAAATTCTAAGAATGTGGATTCTGATTTTGACAGGTTAAAGCAGATGATTTTGCTGGAGGATTTCAAAAGGTGTATTAGTAAAGATGTAAGCCTATATCTTGATGAGAGAAGAATAGATAATTTGTCTGATGCTGCAGTTTTAGCTGATGAATATGTTCTCACTCACAAGAGATATTCTAAAGAAAAAAGGAAAGCTGAGAGTAAGTACGTTGCCTCTACTCAGAGTACAGGTAACAGGAAAGAGAATAAAGATGATGTTTCTCAGGAAGTAAATACCAGCTTCACCTCTAGATTTCAGAAAAGTAAATGTACTTATTGTAGTAAGCTTGGTCATACTACGGAGAAATGTTTCAGGAGACAGCGTGATGTGAAAAAAAAGGAGTCTAAATATCTAGTCAATTGGTCTAGTGTCCACCCATGAGAGTACCCAGAATTCTTTAACTGAGTTAACTGAACCTGCTTTGAGGGGTAAATTAAATTCTCATGACGGAGCTCCTCTTTTGAGCAGTAACGTGGGTGACACTCTCAAGAGTTCATTTGCTAATTTACTGTCTAATGGTTTTGTCAGTCCTCTGGACAGTAATGACAGGAAATCAGTTAAAATATATCGTGATACAGGTGCTTGCCAATCCCTTATGCTGACCAGTGTTCTGGGCTTTAATGTTAATTACAAGGTGTAGGGAAAAATTACTTCTCTGTCCCTTTGTGCAGAGTGAATTTAGAGTCTGGTTTTGTTAATGGTTCCGTTATGGTTGGGTTGGTTGAGACACTCCCAATGTCAGGTGTAACTTTCTTACTTGGAAATGATATTGGTGGAAGTCAAGTGTGTCCAGCTCCTCAGTTGTCTAGCGAGCCAGTGGCTGGTGCCCAGGATTGTGATGTCCCTGATGTGCTGTAACTAGGGTTAAGTCTAAAGTTACTGGTGACAAAGGATAATGATGTTATCCTAGCGGACACTTTTCTTGCTAATTTGGACCACTCACCAGATGAGGCAGTACCCCGTAGTGTTGATAATTTGTCTCGTCAAGAGTTGGTTGAGTTGCAGGTTGCTGACCCTGAGTTGAAAGGTCTAGAGGAAGAGTCCTCCGGTGCTTCTACTTGTTATTATATAAAGTCAGGAGTGCTTATGAGGAAGTGGAGACCCCCAACAGCATCAGCCGACTGTGAATGGGAGGTTGTACATCAAGTTGTCATCCCTCGTGTTTGTAGGCAGGATATCATTAGAGTGGCTCATGATTCCAGTTTGGCAGGACACCTTGGAGTGAGGAAGACTGTGGCACGCATTTTGAAACACTTCTACTGGCCAGGTATCTTCAGGGATGTTTCCTGGTATTGTAAGTCTTGTCACACCTGTCAAGTTGTGGGGAAGTGTAATCAGACCGAAAAGGTTGCACCTCTAGTTCCCATTCCTCCTTTTGAGGCGCCATTCACCCGTGTGTTGGTGGATATTGTGGGCCCTCTTCCTAAGACTTCTTCAGGATTTTCTTATGTGTTGACCCTGATTGATATGGCTACTTGTTATCCTGAAGCCATTCCACTTAGAAATATCTCAGCAAAGAACGTGGTTAAGAAAATGCTAGGGTTCTTCACAAAGTTTGGTCTGCCCAAGGAGGTACAGTCAGACCGGGGAAGTAATTTCATGTCATACGTTTTCAAGCAGTCTCTGAAAGATCACGTCTTCAGCTTACCATCCCCAGACCCAAGGAGCGTTGGAGAGATATCATCAAACACTCAAATCGATGCTCAAGAAATACTGTTTGGAACATCAGAAAGACTGGGATAAAGGTCTTCCATTCGTTGTGTTTGCCGCAAGAGAATCTCCAAATGAATCACTGGGCTTCTCACCCTTTGAACTACTGTTTGGCCATGAAGTAAGAGGACCCCTGGAGTTACTCAAGGAATGCTGGCTGTCGGAGGAAGATGACGTCAACCTGCTGGAGTATGTGATGAAGTTCAAAGAATGGCTGTCCACTGCTTTACAGCTGGCGAGAGAGAATTTAGGAGCTGCTCAGGAGAAGATGAAAACTTGGTATGATAAGAAGTCCAGGTTACGCCACTTTCAGCCAGGAGATCAGGTTTTGATTCTGTTACCGGTGCATGGACAACCTCTTCAAGCCAAGTTTAGTGGTCCTTATTTCGTGGAGAAGAAACTCAGTGATGTCAACTATGTCATCGCCACACCAGATCGTAGAAAGAACAAGCAACTTTGTCACATCAACATGCTAAAATTATATCAGGCGGGACGAAAATAATCCAGTCTGCGCTGTAGCTGTTCCACCCGAGTCTGCAAGTGAAGCTCTCCCATGCAGTATGAGCCTCAGTGATAGTTTGGGGAAGAATCTTGATATGAATGATCTCCAGACTAAGCTTTCTCATCTACCTCCCGTGGAAAGGCAGGAGTTTTCGGCATTACTGCAGGAGTACCCGCAAGTGTTCCATGCCACTCCAGGAAGAACTACTGTGTTGATGCATGCTGTCGATGTTGGAGACGCAAAGCCAATTAAACTGCCTCCTTACCGTGTGAACCCAGTGAAAGTTCCTCTCATCGAGAAGGAGCTTGGCTACCTGTTGGACCACAAGATGATTGAGCCCTGTCAGAGCGAATGGAGTTCTCCTGTCACTCTAGTCCCTAAGCCAGGTGGGTCACAGTGGCTTTGCATCGACTACAGACGTGTTAATCAGATAATCAAAACCGACACTTACCCTCTCCCTCGAGTGGAAGATTGCATAGACAAGATCGGAAAGGCTAGGTACATAAGTAAGTTTGATTTGTTAAAGGGATACTGGCAAGTACCTATGACTGAACGTGCTAGGGAGATCTCATGTTTTGTAACACTAGTAAAGACTTTTGCACGTTCTGTAATGCCATATGGTATGAAGAATGCACCAGCCACATTTCAGAAGCTCATGAATGTTGTAACAGAGGGTTTGGCAGTGTGTGTTGTTTATATTGATGTATTAATCTTCAGTGACAACTGGAAAGATCACCTATGCCATGTCAGTTAATTTCTTCAGCGTTTAGTTCAGGCTAATCTTGTAGCTAATTTGTCAAAGTGTGAGTTTGGTCAAGCTAAAGTTCAGTACCTTGGGTACGTAATTGGTGATGAACATGTTGCACCACCAGGAGCTAAGGTTCAGGTTATAAGTGATCTTCCCAGACCTAAAAGTTGGAAAGAGCTACAAAGATTTTTGGGAATGGTAGGTTATTACAGATTTGTTCTTAACTTTTTAATTCTTGTATCACCACTTACAGACCTACTGAAAAAGGGAGTTGAATTTGTCTGGACCGATAACTGTGAATCCTCTTTCAACAAACTTAAAGCTATCCTATTGTCAGCCAGTGCTCGCTACTCCAAATTTTGCTAAGCCTTTTAAGATGGCTGTTGACGCAAGTGATACAGGAGCTGGGGCTGTTTTGCTGCAAGAGGATGATCAGGGTATTGAACATCCTGTATCTTATTACAGTAAGAAGTTGACTCCACCTCAAAAGAACTACTCAACTATTGAGAAAGAGCTTTTGGCCTTGATTTTGGGTTTACAGCATTTTTTATTTTGTGTTCTGGTTTTGACCCCATAGTCATTTATACCGATCATCACCCACTGAAATTCCTTAGTAAGTTTAAAGATAAAAAATCAGAGATTGACAAGATGGAGTCTACTTCTTCAGCAGGAGTATTCATTTGACATACAACATGTCAAGGGGAAAGAAAATGTTATTGCAGATTGCTTATCTAGACTTTAGACATTGTTTTAGAGTAATAAGAAATTTCCTTTGTAAATTTCTTTTTATTTGTGGGGAGGTGTTACATAGCCTATGATTTCATCATCGTTTGTGTAATTTTAACGCACAGTATGCTGCATGTTTGATCACGAGCGTGTTCTACCTCACTCCCCCCCTCCTCCCTTATAGTAGAGTAAGTCGTTCTTTCTGTTGTTCAGAGCAGGATTTTTAACTCTTTGTCTCCATGGCTTCATTTGCGCGTCCTTCTTACAAGTCGTATCAAGCTCTGCCGGCCCCTATATAATGATCTCAGTCTCTGGATTATTGCCACTTAGATCTACTCATTTTGCTCACATCTCTGTCCTCTACTGTACAGCTGTTATTATTGTGAGTGTTCAGGAAGTCTCTAGCCATCTAACTGCTGTGTAATTTGAGTATGGGTGTTATTACATTTTGTTCTTGTACTGTATAGGATAAGGTGTTAATTTGTAGGCCTAGTGAGGTTTTTTTGATTAATGTAAAGTTTGGATGTCCGTCATTATTAATAATATTTTTTATCAGTAATAATATATCTTGCATTCACTGAGTATTTTATCTGGTATTTTCATTTTATCAGGGCTGACAGAAAAATTTACTCTTGCTAATTTCGTGTTAATAGTGGCTGTTGCAGTTAACCATATATTTAACCTGTTTTTTTGCCATTACATTATCCTTATGTCCTGAATGTTTTGTTGTTTGTTTGAGAATTAAACTTTAACTTATAATTTTGCCTAAATCTTTGTTTTGAACCTGGAACTTTACGGGACACTAGTGATTTTTAGTATTCTCACTTAAAGCGTACATTATCTCTGTTCAGAATAATATATATATATATATATATATATATATATATATATATATATATATATATATATATATATATATATATATATATATATATATATAAGTAAAAGCACAGCCGTAGAGATATAAAAGATATGTTGGTATATCATATACAGTTTTAGTGTTCATGATGGATCTTTAAGAAATTAGGTTGCAAAAGCGTCGACCAAAACTGTTTTGTCTGTCGTTTTGAGATTTACTGGATTTTTACATTCCGGTGAGTCTAGTGGCAATTTCTTTTTTTCTAGAATTCCTCAGCCGTGATCTCAAGGATAAATATTAGTGCCGATTCTGTACTTGTTCCGGCAGAGAACATCCGCTTTGATGGTAAGTCAGAACTAGTGTACTATTGCGGACAAAAGTTTCTTTCTACTCCGGGTGGTGAGACCTCACGTCTGCTGCCCCCTTTCTGGACGACAGGTTGCTGCTTGCTCTACTCCCACCCCACCATCTAAACTAGTAACAGGGCAGCTGAGAATCTTGCTGTTTACAAGGACTAACCCGGCATAGGAATGAAGTGAACTGCACCCCCAGTTTCTCTCTCTCTCTCCCTCTCTCATATATGTAGTACATAAAACAGATGCTTTAATTGATAGGTATAAAGAATTTAAAGCAAGTGATTACTGCACAAGGAAAGAAATCCATTATATGACTTTTTTACGCCATTATAATATGACTTCTTTGGAATTAAAAAAAAAAAAAAAAACATACCAGCATAAATGACATATGGTTCATTTTTATATTATTTCAACTATCATATTCCTTGTCGATGCAGAATAAAGGTTTCCTTATTTAATTATTACAGATGGCATGTAAAATATGTATGCTATAGTTCTGCCGTATATAATGTAGGTCAGCGCTACACGCTCCATCTGCTAATAAAACCAATGTTGTACAGTTTAAATAAGGGAATGGAATGTGAAAGAAAACAGTGTGGAGTCTTTAATAACAACGTTTTGCTATTTATTCTTCTAGTCATAAAATCATTTACAGAACGGGAACATTGGGAAGGAGCGAGGACAGAGGGGGATAGGCAGGACTATATGGTGGAGGAAGGGGGGTATGAAGGATGCCAGCAAGAGAGAGAGAGAGAGAGAGAGAGAGGCTGGCAGGCAGTAAGGGAGTTAGGAATGGTGATAACAATTACAAGTTTTATAACACAATACAATGCAAATTTTAAAATATACAGTACTAATGAAGTACCGTACTAATAATCAAAATATTAACGAAATATCATTATCGAGAAGTAACACAGTGGAGATACAGACGTAGTATGATTAACAAAACTATAGAGTTTATACTGTAATGATAACAGTAAAGATAACTGAAAATATAATGTAACATAGAACACTAGCCTAATAGTGTGTCCATCCTCCTCTCTTTTCAATAACCTCCTGTAGACGCCCGGGCATTGACTTTACTAGGTTTTCCAAGATGTGTGGTTTGTCTCTGAGTATGTCCCATTCCCTCTGTGTGTGCTGGAGGAGCTGCTGCTTGGTTCTTTCTTCTTCTGGCTCCCATGTGTTAACCAGGAAGGCCCAAACCAACTCTGTCGGGTTGAGGTCACATTCCTTGCTTGACCACTCCAACAGCTCAATCTGGTGACGTTGTTCGTCGAACAAATTTCTCACGATCCTCGCGGTGTGGATGGGAGAGCGATCCTGAGAACATTAAGCGTTAAAACATTGGGATTTGTTTGTGCTCAAGGTGAAGGGAATTGTCAAGGCGGAACCACACCTAGAGGACGAACATGAATAGCATGGGCGAACGAGCATTCGTTCGCTATGTGTGGACAGCCACCAAAATGTGAACAAACAAGTTTGGATGTGCTCCATTAATTGTCGGTATAATGTATACACCCATGCTGTTCATGTTCATTCTTCAGTTGTAGTTCCATGTTTACACTAGTGCGAAAACGAGTGCATGGTGAGGGAGTGGGGGAAGTTAAGGAGCTTAGCACGGATAGCAAGTGAAGCTGGGGTGGGTGGGACAGGGAAGTAGCAGCTCCCAGCTGTGAGTGCTGCCTAGACCCAAGTTCACACCTTGCTCGCCCACTCTCATAGTCTCATTGCCAGTGTGAAAGCACCTTGATATAAGAGAGGGGTAAGAGTTTTGGTGTGTGTGTGTGTGTGTGTGTGTGTGTGTGTAAAGCATTTCAAAGTTGTTAAGAATATATTATTACTCTACCTGTACGAATATGATCCGCTCTGGGTATGGGTGTGTATAGCCTCTGACGGTTGGCAACATAACCTCATCTAAAATTTCTAAGTATTGTTCTGCGGTGAATCTTCCATCTGTTTCTGTTAATTCGCCCAAGCTGTTCATATTCATCCACCCCCACATGTTCAAGGTTACGTGACCACTTCTGGCCAATTCATACACATTCTTGGGAGCGTAGCGGGTGTTGTTTGGTCTCCAACAGTGAAGCTTTCCGTGGTTGGTTGAATGAAACGTTTTTTCATCACTAAATATAACACGGGACCAGAAGTTTTCGTCTTCATTTGCGTACTGTTCGGCAAACCGTAGCCTTCCCAATTTGTGTCCCGCATTCAGTTTTTCTTTGACGGAAGGAACCCTGTGGTGGATGCCACTTGCATGAAGTCGTCGTCTGATAATCCTTGAAGAGACTTGTAGGTATAGGCGCTCTCTCGTTGCCACACAGTTGGTGAACCTATGGTGAGGGTTGTTAATATCTGCCACAATCCTAGCATCGTCATCTGCGGTAGTTACTCTCGGCCTTCCAGTTCTGGGACGATCTCTCATACTTCCCGACTCTTGGTGTCGGCGCAGCCATAGACGAACTGTAGGTTTTGAACCCCCCATCTGCCCTCGATATCTCGCAGACGTTGAACCCAGCCTTATGCATGCCGACGATCTGAGCTCGCCGAGTGTATGCATCTCTGTTGTTATCACCCATGGCTGTAGTCACTGGAGTGAGGGAATAGGTGGAGTGAAACCAAATCATCACCTCCTATATACCAGTGGCAGTGATCCCATCTGGGGCAGGCTTGCGGAAGCTCACAAACTGCCCGTTAAAGAGTTTAGTAGCCTACTGTACTTTGGAGTAATTGCTCAATATAGGATTATCTATTTTATGTAAAACTTTCATGCATTTACGTGGAAGACCAGTACTCACAGGGAAATATAGTTATGGTAACGTTACTTTTGAATGCGTTTATTATCTAACTAGAGTAATATACGTCTTTAAATTTTTTTACTCATTGTTTATGATTTATAAGGTGTGCTTACAAGGAATACAGTATTGTGCCACAACATATGAAGAACATCCAAACTCTTAACCTGTATGTTGGTTTTACCAAAACCATTAGCCCGAACAACACTTCACCTTTCCTTCCTTCATATATTAACAATATACTGATGATAAATAGATAACCATAAAAATGTAATATTGCAAAATCCATATTCTGATACATATGATAAGCAACAACAGTTAATTCCACATGTATTAAACTTTGATATACTAACAACGCAGTTACGTATACGTTCATAACAAGATATAAGATAGGCTTCTCATCGTAGACTTTGGACTTTTCATCATCAGATCTCCTACCCCTATTGATAATGAATCCTATAATGGCAGACGAAAGATTGTGGGTTTATCATCGTTATTAATGACATTGTGATTCAATAGCTCCCCTTACTCTACCTTTCCTAACCCACCCGTAATAACCTAACAGCTCATTGTCTTATAAAAAGCCACGTTGATCAGGTTGATGATGGTTTGAAATTTTATGTAAATGCTCTCTTCCAACTCCTTCCTCCATGGTTCTATGACAGTGTTGATGTCTAGATGCTCGTTACACTCTATGCATGCCTGAATGTGTAGTAAGTGGGTTGTGGAGAGCAGCTCGTTGCCTTTTGAAGGTAGAACACTGCAGTGGACACGAGTACTTGGATTAATATTTAGGGTAGCCACGAACACTGATGTTATGAGATTTATGAGTCATCAGATGCCTTTTTCAGGGATATTCATGGATTAGGAGAAAAAATTACCCTTGCACTACTGACCATGATCATTATGGCACCAAAATTAGATAATTATTTATGGTGCCATATCCATCATAATATAGTGGTAGTTGACCACCATGACATTCCGATCAACACGGTAACACCTTTGTCCTTTCCCATTTTTTGCTTACGAGTATATATATATATATATATATATATATATATATATATATATATATATATATATATATATATATATATATATATATATATATATATATAAGAGAGAGAGAGAGAAGCTGGGGGTGCAGTTCACTCCATTTCTATGCCGGGTCAGTCCTTGTAAACAGCAAGATGCTCAACTGCCTTGGCTATAGTTTAGGTGGTGGGGTGGTAGTTTAGCCAGCAGTAACCTGCCGTCCAGAAAGGTAGCAGCAGTCGTGTGGCCTCACTACCCGGGGTAGAAAGAAACTTTTGTCCGCAATAGTACATGGGTGATGGCTGTATAAATTTATTTTTGGGATAAATATCTAAAGTTCACCAATTAAGCATGAAAATGTTGAGAACTCACAATTATTTCCAAAGCTCATAACACATTTCTGAAGGTGAAAACATCAAAATCAGGAAACATATACCACTAAATTGATTGACAAACAGATAGGACATCAGCGTTGTTGTAGAACAAAAAGTACCAATAGATGTATGGGTCGTTGAATGAAGGGAGAAGTTTTTATCTATGTAGGATTTCTTTTTTATTCGCAGCAGATGCACTATAAAATTGCGTCGATCCTCCTGATTAAGGTTAAAAAAATATATGAAAAAATATTTGTACATTTTGAAGGTTTGTGTCGCACAGTAAGCCACATTTTATAAGCAAAGTCTATCAAACCTGTGAAAACTCGTGAGAAGGAATATTGATAAGCATTTGAGTGTTACATAAAAATTAATAGGAGAAAGTACTATCGCAATACCATGTATAGCTTATTACCATTTATTACTTTATTTCTCATCTCAGTAGATATAGCGTATGTCAAAAAAAAAAAAAAAAAAAAAAAGCGCAGGTTGAAGGAACACAATGAACTTAATTAATGTCGTTTTATGATAGTGTAGATTTTTTTGTTAGAGGGTCGTGTGACTTTATTTGTAGAAGTAAATTCAGGATAAACAAATGGTAAAATTCCCTCTCGGTAAAAAAACATCCGCTCTAGGAGTTATTCAAAACTTTTATACTTGAAGGATCGTGAAAACTGCAGAACAGATAACAGGACCACTAAATATGCAACTTTCACAAATGCACTACAAATTAACTGGAAAACACCCAATTGTTTCAGAAATTCAGAAAACATTTCTGAAGGTGAAAAAATTTCGCCACGGACAAAAGTCATATACCAGCTTAGATGAGGTATTTGTACGTCGTAGGATGAAATCGTTTGGAAGGTAAAAATGTGCGGCATTTGCGGAGTTTATACAGAGTTTGGGTTTATTAAAAAATATTAATAATAATAATAACTCTAAATGAGGAATCACGTAGGTCGAAATCGATTTATAGGTAAAGATGGCTGGCATATGAGCTTAAGCCCTAAGAGTGTCAGTAGATCAGAGACGTGTAGACAACTTGAAAATTTAAAGATAAAACGAATATCATTTTTTATCTATATAATCAGAGCTTTTAAGTGCCATCTAGAGAGAAGACATCAAATTTAGAAAATGGAATATTTTCCCAATACTTGGGTTCGTGTGATATTATTATCAAGAGTTTCCTAGGAAAATTGTCTCAAGATGGCAAGGAATCGTTTAAATTAAAACTTTTCAGGATTTGATTATCGAATTCATATTATTAGGAAAAGTAAAAGCGTAGTGAGATATAAAAGTTATAACATTAGTTGGTATCTCAAATACACAGTTTTAATCATGTCTAAAAAATCAGGTTGCAGAAGCGTCGACCTGAACTGTTGTGTCTGTCGTGTTGAGATTAACTGGATTTTTACATTCCGATTAGTCTATTGCCTATTTTTTTCTAGAATTCCTCAGCCATGATCTGAATGAAAAAATATTAGTGCCGATTTTGAACTTGTTCCGGCTGAGAACATCCGCTTTGACGGTAAGTCCGAACTATTGTACTGGGGTGATGGCTGTATAAATTTATTTTTGGGAGATATCACTAAATATGAAACTTCCGAAATTGATCATGAAAATATGGAAAACTCCCAATTATTTCCAAAATTCAGGACACATTTCTGAGGATGAAAACATCACATTCAGGAAACATATACCAATAATTTGATTGACAAGTAGGGAGATTGGGCATCTGCTTTGTTGAAGAACATAAAGCACCGGTTGATATGGGTTACTGAATGAAGGGAGTATTTAATTAGGATTTTTTTTTTTTCGCAGCAGATGCACTATAAAATTACGTCGATCCTTTTGCTTTAATGTAAAAATAAAATAAGAAGAATATTTTGCACATTGTGAAGGTTCGTGTTTCACAATAAGCCACATTCTATAAGTAAAGTCACCTGTGATAATTCGTGAGACGGAGTTTTGATGAGATACTGAGTGTTAAATAAAATTAATACAAGAATATACTATCACAATACCGACATGCATAGTTAATTACGATTTTTTACTTTATTTCTCATCGTAGATATACAATGCATGACAGCCAAAAAAAAAAAAAGTGAAGGAACTCTAATTAAACTGTATTAATGTCGTGTTGAGATTGTTTAGATTTCTTGTTTAGGGAGAGAGTCGTGTGTGACTTTATTTGTTGACGTAAATTCAGGGTAAACAAATGGTGCAATTCCCTAAAGGTAAAAAACATCCGCTCGAGGAGTTAAAATGGTTATACTTGAAAGATCCTTATAACTAACAGAAACAATATGCAACTTTCACAAATGCACTAAAATTTAACTGCAAAACTCTCCCAATTGTTTCATAAATTCAGAAACCTTTTCTGAGGCTGAAAAAATTTCGCCAGGGACAAAAGTCATTAACCGGCTTAGATAAGGAATCAAGTAGGATGAAATCGTTTCCCAGGTAAAGATTTTGGGTGGCATTTGCGGAGATTACATTGAGAGATTTTTTTATTTATTACAGACGAAAACTGCTTGAAAATTTAGAGATATATCGGATATTATTTTTAGCTGAATAACTAGGGCTTCAAAGTGGTATCTTGAGGCGCCCGATTGTTTTAAAAATGGAATATTATCCTTGTATTACGGTTTGTGTGATATTATCCTAAATTAGGGAGGTAAAATCACTACGGAAGGCAATAAATCGTGTAAAAGGAATTTGTTTAGGTATTGATTATCAGATGTATATTACTAGCAAAAAGTAAATGCTGAGATACACAATTGTGTAAACGTTACTTGGCTCCTCATATAAGCGTCTACCTGCACTCTTGTTCCTGTCGTGTTGTGATTAACTGATTTTTATGTTCGGTTCAGTCTATTGGCTTTTTTTTTCTTTAATTCACTTTAGCCGAGCTGTCAAGGATTGAAACCAGATCCAGATGAGAACTTGTTACATCTTATAGCATCCGATTTGGGTGTAGTTAAAATTATTTCTAATGTACGGATGGCTGTTTAATCCTATTTTTGGCCGAAATCGTTAAATATGCAATATGCTATAATAATCATTCATTTCCTGTGGCACCCCACGGGAAGCATAGGGCCTCAATGAACTTTGTCCACCTATATTTGTCTCTTGCCATCTCCTTCAGGTCCCACCAACACTCCTCTCCTGCTTCTTTTTTCATTGTCCTCAACCAGGTTTCCCTCGGCCTACCTCTACCTCTTCTTCCTCTAGCAGTCCACTCTGGCACATCCTGTATTAAACTACCTTCTTTTCTGTATATGTGCACCAGCCACTTCCAGCGAGACAGTCTCACATATTAATTAACTGGTTCCACTCTAGTAATATCCCTTAATCTTTCATCTGTAACTCTGTCTTGCCACTTTCCCCTAAGTATCCTTCTCAGTATTATATTCTCAAATCCTAATACTTTCTGATCTGTTGCAATTGTACAAAATTGGTCTAACCATGAACTTGTAAATTTTCACTTTAGTATGTACCGAAAGCATATTATTATTCCAAACAGATTTCAACATTCCAACAGCTCGCCAAGCCTGTCTAATCCTCTCCTCAATTTCATTATTTAATGATCCATTAGATGATACAATCGTTCCCAGATATTTAAAGTTTTCTACATTCTTCACCACATTATTCCCAATTACACAATCGATTTGGTTCTCCACGTTCATATTAATAATTTCAGTCTTTCCACAATTTATTACCAATCCCTTTTTTTCTCCTTCCTCCACCAGACAATCAAGCACCCTCTGCATCTCGTAAATGCTTCCGCAAATCAGTACAATATCAATAGCATAGTCCAAATCCATTGGCTTCTTATTTTCTTTCCAGTTAATTCCTGCACCTGTCCTCCTTACAACCTTTTTCATAACATAATCCATAACAAAAACAAACAGCAATGGCGAAAGAACTCCTTGAATCATTCCTGACCTAACTTGAAATGAATCACACAAAGAACCACCCACAATTACCTTACGAAAAGTACAGTCGCCAAACGTTCCACCTGGGCCACCTAGCCGCGAGAGGTGGGTAACGGGTGCTGGCATCGGTGTATATGTTTGTTCGTGTGTACATGCTCGACCGAAGTTCGGATCTTCAGCTCTCTTCGTCCGTAGTGAACCTCCGGCAGAGTTCATCCCAATATTCGGTCAACAATTTTTAGCCAATAGAATTTCAAAGGAACTTCTTGAAAGTATTGGATAATGCGAATATTGAAAACAATAAGTAGAATAATCTAAAAGACCGGATCTTTATACATATTGCATATTTATAAACGTATTCATTTTCATTATTACATGATAAACCCATGGCTAAAAATTGTACTGAATACTGGGGGGAAGAACCGTCGTGTGATCGGCTCTTACGGTAGAATAGTAGATACCGGTGTCTAACTGTTCGTTTTACATTTCGCCAGTCCTGGGTCGGTCTTGATTAAACCTATTGAAATACCATTCTTGATCCGAGACATGATCACATAAGTTAGGTCAACTCATTGGGCGGATATTAATTTACACTAAGTGGGCGAGATAGGAACTGTAGATGTCGGAGGTTGAAACTCGTTCGTTGAGCCGAGGCAGAATACTGCCTCGAGTCAGATAGTGACGAGTCGACGGGAGCTAAAGCGCCTAGGTTCGTGCGATAAAAAAAAAAAAAAAAAAAAAAAATCAGTGTTTCAGCTTGTAATGATAATTTCATGTTCGTTATGTTGCATTTACCAATCACTTAAGTAATATCACAGGCAATGGTGATATAAATGTCCCAATAATTCATGAATCAATAGCAGTTGTGCTTAAAATGACTGGAAGCTTTTGCATACTGTGATGGAGAGGTGGTGTCTTCATCTTGCTGTAATGTGAGATAATGTTGTTCGGTGAATAATCGATGAGCGTGTAAATGTGTGACCTCACACATAAGCGGCACCGCTCACAATCAATATTCCTTGTAATGTGTAATTCAGTCATTGTTTAGATGAATGGACTATGAAGGTGTGCTGTTATGACCATAGTCATATGAAATATGATACGGTAAGTCATTAACATAGCTGATATAATAGCCACATCGACAGCAGTATACATAAACTATGCCTGTTGAAGTGACAGTATTTTAACCTCCTACCTCTTTGTGGTGCTCCACAGAACACACAAAAACCTGAAGTACTACCAACGAGGAAATAAGCAACCGTTAACAGTGTCTGAACATCATCCTAATGTTTATTGGTCAGTGTCATTCATGATGTGAATATGGCAGGTAATCTTACTTGTAACTGGACGTAGATGTTAGGTAAATGCATTCCTCTTCAACCTATACTGATAATGGTATCAAGTGATAATTCTATGAAATGGAATTACTGATATAAGGAGAGAGTGAGACGGAGAAAGGTTAGGAGCGATTACAGTATATAGTGTTATGGTAGCAATGTAAAAACAACATAGAAAATAAAATGTTTAGTATTGTTAAGAATACAAATATTTAGTAGACTGCTAATGGATCTCAAAAATTAGTTCGGCAATGATTATCACTGACGGTATGAACAACGTAACCCCCCCCCCCCCGTCCTTCGCCTGCCCTGGCCTTCACTATGCCAAGCTGCCCCCTTCAGCAGCTCTCCCACCGGCTTGACCAGTTGCAGGAAACCGGTTGCATGGAATTGTTGAGTGCCACAGGTTGCACGGACCAAGGCCAAGTAAGTATAGTATGATAAATATTATTGTATTATATATAATAGTATTTATTTATATCATAATATTACTATATATTACCTTATTATAGAATTAATATAATCATATTTATTTGGCCTTGGTCAGCGCGACCTGTGGCACACAACAATTTTCCGTGCGACCAGTTTCATGCAACTGGCTGAGCCGATGGGAGAGCCGCCTTACTCCTGAGACATTTTTCTCACCACCCAACTCCGTACCCAGCCATCTATGGGATGAACTCTGACTCTGACGGAGGTTCACTACGGACGAAGAGAGTTGATGATCCGAACTTTCGTCGAGCATGTACACACGAACAAACATACACACTGTTGCCAGCACCCGTTACCCACCTCTCGCGGCTAGGTGGCCCAGGTGGAACGTTTGGCGACTGTACCTTCATGCAGGCTTCTGATAATATTTACAAACTTTTCCGGTATACTATTGAATCTCATAATTTTCAACATAGCGCCACGTGAAAAACTATCAAACGCCTTTTCAAAATCCACGAAACACATACTAAGTGGCATTTTCATCTCATTAGCTTATTGCATTAGATGCCTTACAATAAAATTCTGATCATTACAACCTCGACTCTTTCTGAATCCCGCTTGTTCTTCTCTTAAAATTTTTTCAATTACTGGCTTTATTTTGTTCAGTAAGATTTTGGAAAGACTTTTGCAACTACAGGTGTCAAAGTTATCCCCCTCCAATTGCCACACACACTTAAATTTCCCTTTTTTGGTATTTTTATAATCACTCCATTTTTCCACTTCTCTGGAATTCCACCATTATCCCAAGCCACATTAAAAAGTTTCAAAAGCGCATTCATCAACTCGTCATTTTCCACCTTAATCATTTCAAGGAATATTCCATCCTCTCCAGAGGCCTTAAAATTCTTTAACCCCTTTATAGAGTTTGCTATCTCTTCCAAAGTTATATATCCTGTTCCTATCTGCAAATCTCTCTCAGCTGGCAAAATGTCCTCTTCAGCTGGGATTGGTCTATTTAGAACAGATTGAAAGTGCTCTTTCCACCTTCCTTTTATATCCAAACCATTAGTCATGAAATTATCATTTCTGTCTCGTACAGGAAGGTCCTTCCTTCTCCTTTCAGTCCCAGTTAACTCCTTTATGGCCTGATACGCTGCCCTTGTGCTCTGACCGTCATTTTTACTTAATATAATTTCTGTCTGTCGACTTTTCATCATATATCCTCCTCTTATCACGTCTAACGAGTCTTTTTACTTCAGAATGTAAACTCCAGTACTTTGCTCTAAGTACTTCAACTACCTGGCCATCAACATGTTGTTCTTCACTTCTTAACTTTTCCTCTCCTTTTCTGAATTGCATTACATGTTTCATCTGACATCCACTTCTTCCTTCTCGCTTTTCCCTTTTTCTTAGCACTCATGCAAAACCTCTTTTACCTCTCTCCACTTTTGATTAATATCATTGTCTTCAGATTCCATCAAAGTCTGCAGACTAGAAACCTGTTCCTACATTCTCACCGAAACTTTTCCCTCGTGCTCTCGTCACGTAGCTCATCAAAATCGTTATTATTACCCCCTGTACAATTACCATTAACGTTTAAGTTTTATTTTAATCTTTGACAACAAGTTGATGATCACTACCTATAACTCCCCCACTCTTTACGCAAACATCTTGCAAATAACTCCTATGCCTTTTGCTAATTGCAGTGTGGTCAATCTGGTTACAATTTTTACATGGTGAAATCCAAGTAATGTATTTTTCTATGCTCAAAGATAGTTCCACCAATTATAAGGTCATTTGCCAAACAAAAGCTTCCAAAGCGCACACCATTTTCGTTTCCTATACCATCACCCTCCTTGCCCATACAATCTTCAAGGCCATCCCTACTACTGCCAATATACCCCGAAATAATTGAGAAAAAAAATTATATCCGAATCTCAGAAGACAATTCTGAGCGTGGAACCATCGCGTTCAAGAAACATGTAAAGATAAATGGAATCTGAGGTGACAGAAATAAGTTTCAATCGATGTGGGGATGACAGATGAGAGAAATTTTGTATGCGTTTTCATCTGCAGCATAATCAATCATCGATTGAATATAAAAAAGTAATAAAAAAAAAAGAAAATATTTGCATATTACAAAAGTTCGTATTACATGATAAGCCTCATATTCTTAGGCACAATCACTGAAAGCTTTTATTACTCGTGATACTGATAATGTATGAGCTTTTAACACTGATGTAGAGATTGATATGAGAAAGCTTTTAACACTGATGTAGAGATTGATATGAGAAAGAATAAACTCAATATCGAGATTTTTGAAGGATTACAATTTACAATTCTCAAAATAGAAATATAGTTGATTGCTAAAAAAAAAAAAAAAAAAATGCAGATTCAGTAATAAACTGTTTTCATGTCGTGTGAAGATTCTTAGGAATTATACGCTAGGAACATGGTCATTTATGACTTTTTTCATTTTAGTTGTAACCACGATAAATAATTCCTACTTTTTTTTTTCTTTGTGAAAGCTGTTAAACAGGGGGATTCTAAAAACCGCCTGTATAAGGAAAAAAATATTAAATATTCAGTTTCCACATATGTACTCAAAATTCACTTGGAAACACTCCCAACTGAATCAGAAACTCAAAAAACATTTCTGAGGTCGAGAAAATTCCACTTTACAAAAAAAAAAAAAAGAAAATCACGAAGGATGAAATCAATTTATAGGTAGAGATGGCTGTCGTTTAATCAGAAACAAACAACATTTCTGAGGACGACAATATTCCCATTTGAAAAAAAAAAAAAAAAAATGATCACTTAGGATGAAATCGATTTATACGTAAAGATGGCTGGCATTTGAACTTAAGCCCTAAGAGTGTCAGTGGATTAGAGACGTGTAGACAGCTTGAGAATTTAAAGGTGTAACGAATATTATTTTTTATCTATATAGATACGGCTTTAATATAGCATCTATAGAGAAGATATCAATTCAAAAAATTGTTTTCCCAATACTGCGGTTCATGTGATATAAGTATCAATTTTTTCCAAGGTAAATTATCTCAGGATGGCAATGAAACGTTTAAAGGAATACTATTCAGGTATTGATTATTAATTATAAATTATTAGGAAAAGTAAAAGCATAAGCCGGAGTGAGATATAAACGTTTTAACATTAGTTGGTATCTCATATACACAGTTTTAGTGTTCGTGGGGTCTTTAGAAAATCAGGTTGCAGAGGCGTCTACCTGATCTGTTGTGTCTGTCACTGGATATTTACATTCCGATGAGTCTATTGCTTTGATCTCAAGGATAAATATTTGTGCCGATTCTAAACTTGTTTCGGCTGAGAACATCCTCTTTGATGGTAAGTCAGAACTATTGTTCTTGGGTGATAGCTGTATAAAATTATTTTTCGGCGAAATCGGTAAATATGCAGTTTATCAAATTAAACATGAAAATTTGGAAAACTCCCAAGTATTTCCACAACTCAGGACACATTTCTGAATATGAAAACATCAAATTTCAGGAAACAAAATAATTAGATTGACAAATAAAGAGATCGTGCATCTATGTTGTTGAAAAACAATAACTTCCAATTGATGTATCGGTCATTGGATGAAGGGAGATAGATTTTAATTAGTAAGGTTTTATTTTCGCAGCAGATGCACTGAAAAATTACGTCGACCCTCCTGATTAGATGTTAAAAAAAAAAAAAAAAAAAAAAAAATACACATTATGAAGGTTTGTGCTGTAAGTAAAGTCCTGAGGAGGAATATTGATGAACTTTTGAGTGTTACATGAAAATTAATACGGGCAATACCGACTTATAGAGTTAATTACCATTTATAATTTTATTTCTTATCTCCGTAGATATATAGTGCATGACAGCAAAAAAAAAAAAAAAAAAAAAAAAAAAACGCAGGTATGAGGAACACTGAATGAACTTTTAATGTCGTTTTGAGATTTTCATTTTTTCGTTAGAGAGAGGGTGGTGTGTGACTTTCTCTATTTGTAGAAGTAAATTCAGGATAAACAAATGGAACAACTCCATAACGGTAAAAAAGAGCCGCTCTAGGAGTTATTCAAAATTGTTATACCTGAAGGATCAAAAAAGCTGCAAATTATAAAAGAAACACTAAATATGCAACTTCCACAAATATTCTACAAATTAGCTGGAGAACACTCTCAATTGTTTCTTAAATTAAGAAAACTCTTCTGAGGGTGAAAAAGTTTCGCCACGGTAAAAAGTTATTAACCAGCTTAGATGAGGTATCATGTTGAAGATGTGTCATATGCGGAGTTTATAACGAGATAGTTTGGGTTGATTACAGACGTAAACTATTTGAAAATTTAGAGATATAGTCGATATTATTTTTCGCTGTATAACTAGGTCTCGAAAGTGGTATTTTGAGGAACTTGAGCAATTTTTAAAAGAAGAATATTTTCCGCGATATTATTATCATACTGTACGAAGGTAAAATCACTACCGAAGGCAATAAATCTTGGAAAAGGAAATTGTTTTTGTATTGATTATTAGACATATAGTATTACAAAAAGTAAATACTGTGATATACATTTTATAAACATTACTTGGCTCCTCAGATAAGCAGTTTTATTCTTCATGGGTGTAAAAAAATCAGGTTGAAGAAGCGTCGACCTGCACTCTTCTTCCTGTCGTGTTATTATTAACTGATTTTTAAGTTCCTATCAGTGTATTGGCTTTTGTTTTCTTTAATTCATTTTAGCAGAGCCGTCAAGGATAGAAAGCAGATCCAGTTGTGAATTTTAGAAAGCAGATCCAATTATGAACTTGTTACATCTGATAGCATCCGATTTGGGTGTAGTAGAAATTGATTCTACTGGAGGGATTACTGTATGAATCTATTTTTGGCCGAAATCGTTAAAAATAGATCGGGTGCCTCAACATACAAATTCAATGCCTTAGTTATACAGCTAAAAATAATATCTGCATTATCTCTAAATTTTCAAGTTGTTTTCGTCTGTAATCAACCAAAACAACCTCTGTATAAATTACACAAATGAAACCCATCTTTACCAAGGAAACATCATCCTGCATGGTACCTCATCTAGGCTGTTTAATGACATTTTTCCGCGGCGAAATTCTTTCTCCCTCATAAACGTTTTCTGAATTTAAAAATCAAGTGGGTGTTTTTCAGCTAATTTGTAGTACATTTGTTCAAGTCGCATATTTTGTGTTTGTTATCATTTATGAAGTTTTAAGGATCCTTCGAGTATAACAGTTTTAAATAACTCCTAGACAGGATGTTTTTTACCATTAGGGAATTGTACCATTTGTTTATCCTGAATTTAATTCTACAAATAAAGTGACACACGACCCTCTCCCTAAGGAAAAAATCTAAATCTCCAGACGACATTAGTAAAGTTCATTCAGTGTTCCTTCAATCTGCATTTTTTTTTTTTTTTTTTTTGGGGGGGGGGTTTCATGCACTCTATATCACCGAAGATGAGAGTGTGATAAATGGTAATTGACATACATCTTTTTATTGCAATTGTAATTTTTCGTATTAATTTTTATATAACACTCAAATGCTCATCAATATTCCTTCTCAGGTTTGTGAAACATGAACCTTCTTAATGTGCAAATATTCTTAAAGATGGACGTAATTTTATAGTGAATCTGCTCGGAATAAAAAGAAAACCTTAATTAATTACTTATCACTTCATTCAATGACCCTTATATCAATTGGAAGTTATTGCTCTTCAACAACACAGATGTCCGATCTCTCTACTTGTCAATCAAACTATTGCTTTATGTTTCCTGAAACGTGATTTTTTCACCTTCAGAAATGTGTCCCGAGTTTTGGAAATAATTGTTTTCCACATTTTCATGCTCAATTGGGGAAGTTTCATATTTATCGATTTCTCCCAAAAACAAATTTACACAACCATCACCCCAGAACTGACTAACCATCAAAGCGGATGTTCTCAGAGGTAACAATTTCAGAATCGGCACTAATATTTATCCTTGAGATCATGGCAAAGAGGAAGTCTAAAAAAGATATAGCCAATAGACTCATCGGAATGAAATAATCAGTTAATCTCAACACGATAGACTCAATAGTCCAGGTCGACGCATCTGCAATATGATTTTCTAAAGATCCATCATGAACACTAAAATTGTGTATGATATACCAACTAATCTTATAACTTTTACATATCACTACGGCTATGATTTTATTTTTCCTAATAATATATAATTGATAATCAATACCTGAGCAGTTTTCCTTTAAACGTTTCATTGCCTTATTGAGATAATTTATCTTGGAAAATAAGGATAATTATATCATACGAATAAAAGTATTTGGAAAATATTTTATTTTTTGGAATTTGATCACTTCTCTCTACATACCAGTTCAAACCCCTATTTATATAGGTAAAAAAAAAAATTCAAATCTTTAATTTTTCAAGCTTTCTACACGTCTCTAATCCACTGACACTCTTGGGGGTTAAGCTGAAATGCCAGCCATCTTTCATAATACGTGATACGTCATTTAGAGTTATTATTACCTATAAATCGATTTGATACTACGTGATACGTCAGAGTTATTATTATGATTATGATGATGATGATGATGATGATGATTATTATTATTATTATTATTATTTTTCGTTTCAAAAAGAAATATTCTCGTCCTCAGAAATGTTCTTTGAGTTTCTGATGCAGATAGGAAAGTTTCCAAGATAATTTAGAGTACATTTGTGGAAACTAAATATTTAATACTATTGCCCTCATTGATGCGGATTTTTTAAATTCTCCTGTTTAACTGCTTTCAGGAACTCTTAATGATGCATCAAAAAAAAAAAAAAAAAGCATTTGTTTCCCGTGAAGATTCAAGTAAAATGAAAAAGTCACAAACGACCATGTTCCTTAAATAAAAATCCAAATAATCTCAAGACGACACTAAAAGCTTATTGCTGAACCTGGATTTTTTCTAGCTATAATCATCTGTATTTCTATCAAGAGGATAAAAGGTATAAATTGTAATAATTTAAATATCTCGATATTGCCGTATTGTTTATGATTTCTCATATCACTCTCTGTATGAGTGTAAAAACCTAATACATTTTCCGTATCACGAGTTATAACGGCTATGAGAGGATTTCCCTAAGAATATGAGGATTATCATGTAATACGAACGTTCGAACTATGAATATATTTCTTTTTTTTTATTATTTTTTTTTTTTTTACATTCAATCAGGGGGCTTGAAAATTTAAAGTGCTTATCTATCTATCTATATACCTAGGCTGCTTCCCCCAAGGAAAGAGAGGTAGCCAAGAAAGGACTACACACTCCCCATTTACTCATCCACTCAAACACATTCACTCGCATCTTAGCCCCAAATGGGAGAAGGGACAGATCTAAACCGCATCACACCGCACAAGGGTCAACTGAGCAATGCAATCGGTGACATCCGCAGCAGGGCCCGACAGCAGGGCTGGTTTACCCCTGCCACATCATTATAGACCTATCCCCTTACCCACACCTGACCTGACTAGCTGATCAGACCAAATGCGGGAGAATATCCCCTCAGGGCTGCGTCATCATTTATTCATTTACAATTTCTCTCCATTTATTTCTGTCACGCACAGCCACTCTTCCTTGCTCAACAGACATCCCTCTCGCATCCAGCGCTCTCTTCACACTGTCCATCCATCCTATTCGTGGTCTCCCTTTCAGCCTTACACCTCTCACATCAGATCTAGTTATCTTTTTCACCAATCGCTCATTATCCATTCTCTCCGTATGCCCAAACCATCGTAACACCCTCTGCTCTACTCTACCAGCCATCTCCGAACAATTCCAGTTCTCTTTCGCACTTCATTTCACACTCGATCCATACACGTCCTCCACACATACTCATCAGACACCTCATCTCCATTACATTCAAACTTTTCCTCTCTGCTACACCCATATTCCATGTTTCAGCCCCATATAACGCAGTCGGTACAACACCCTCATACAGCCTTCTCTTTACATCCATTCTAAGCGAACAACATCTAAACGCTTTTTTCATTCCTCCCAGAACCTTACCTACTTCATTCATTCTAAACTTCACTTCTGCATCTATTCTTCCATCCACAGCAACACGTGACCCTAAATATTTAAAACTATCACCTCAAGCAACTCACCATTCAAAACTATGTTCATCCCCCTACCAACCTTGTACACTTCATCACTTTACTCTTGTTCTCATTTTACTTACTTTCAATTTCCTCCTTTCACACACCCTTCCAAACTCCTCTACCAACTGTCTCAATCTACTCCTGAATCAACCACCAGTGCAGTATCATCTGGAAACAGCAGCTGCTTCAGATTCCACTCTCCACCATCAACACTCACCAGACTCAGACCTCCACCTGAAACTCTTGCATTCACCTCCCTTACAACACCATCCATGTAAATATTAAACAACCAAGGCGACATCACACACCCCTGTCATCCGCAGGCCCCACTCTCACGAGAAACCACTCACAGCATTTCCCACTCTTACACACGCTTTACTATTTACATAAAAGCTTTTCACCCCTATAAGTAACGTACCATCAAGTCCATACAATCTTAAAAAGAGTCCACAAAGCTTCCCTATCAATTCTATTATACGCTTTCTCTAAATCCATGAATGCCCAAAACATATCCTTGCCTTTCGCTAAATACTTTTCACACACTTGTCTCACAGCGAACACCTGATCCACGCATCCCCTCCCTCTCCTAAAGACACACTGGTCATCACCAATCACTCCCTCTGTACCCTCTCTCTCTTAATTAACGCTCTACCATACACCTTACCTACAACACTCAACAGACTTATACCCCTAAAGCTAGTACATTCATACTTACCACCCTTGCCTTTATACAACGGGACCACACAAGCACTTGCCCAGTCAACTGGCACCATACCTTTCACAAAGCACACATTCAACAATCTTGCTAACCAGTCAACAATAGTCACTCCACCACCCTTCAGGCATTCCACAGCACACCCATCCATACCCGCATCTTTCCCTGTTTTCATCTCCTTTACTGCCTTCTCCACTTCCTCCTTCGTGATCAATGAATCATTCAACTCTCCCAACACATTTATTCATTGCACCCTTCCATCCGCCACAATCTCAGCCACCCTTTCCTCTACATTTAACAATCTTTCAAAATACTCTGCCCATCTCTTCCTTACTGCATCCATCTCAATTAATATCTTTCCATCTGCTTTACTCGCTCTTCCTTCGCACCCTTTTCACCTCCTTCCAACATTTTCTTATTCTGTTGAAAATTTCTCAGTCAGTCGCCTACCCCACCTCTCATCTGCTGCCACTTTAGGATCACGCACACCCATACTCGACCTATTACTCTATTCCTTATACCTCTCATATGACACGTCATCCTTCCTCTGCAGCCACACTTAATATGCGTCTCTTCTCAGCCACAGCCATACTTCCTCTCACCACCATTCACCTCCTTTTCTTACACCACCACCCACACGTCTCACCACACACCTCTTCTGCATGCCCCACCACAGCACTCTTAACTGCCATTCCTCCTCCACACTACCATTTTCCTGATCTATCACTGCGCTCCACTCATTTTTCAATTTCTTCTGATATTCTATCATTTTCTCTCTTATATCCAACTCACTTTCAAAACCTCCCTGCCACACCTAACCCTCCTAGCTCTCACCCATCTCTTACCTACTCTTAACTTTCCCTCCACCAGGTAGTGGTCAGACATACCTCCACCTTCCCCTCTCAGAACCCTCACATCCAGCAAACTTTCTATTACATTCCTAGACACAATCACGTAGTCCATCAATGCTTTATCCACAACCATTCCACCCCTCCCGTCTCACGCATGTATGCTTATAAGTATCTTTCTTCTCGAAGCAGCGTATTTCCAATCACCATCTATCGCTCAACACACATCGCTATCATTCGTTCCCCATTTTCATTTCTTCCAGGCACACCATGCATACCAACTACACCTTCAACTGCTACATTTCCCACTCTATCATTCAGATCTCCCATCATTACCACATTCACATTCGCTACAAATCTCTGCAGTCACTCATCAACATTCCAGAAAGATTCCTCTCATCTTCATCCTTTTCACTACCAGGCCCATATGCACTCACAAACACCCACAACTCACGTTCAAATATCGCTTTCACCCACATCAGTCTCCATGACACCTCCTTCCATTCAATCACACACTGCTGTACTTCCAGACTCACTAACAAGGCCACACCTTCTCTTGCCCTTCCTCTATCAACACCTGACAATCTTCCATTCACACTTCCAATCATAGACTCACCCTGCCCTATCATCTTCGTTTCACTCAAAGCTAACACATCCAACTTTCTTCTCACAAACATTCTCCCAGTCTCTTTCCTTTTAGCTTCAATCGTTGCTTCATCCACGCACATTCACAGTCCAAATCTTCTGAGTACGGGGATAACTCAATCCCCCATCCCTTTCTCTGGCCTGTCTCTCTTTTTAGGAACTAAAAAACAGGAGGAATCCCCTAGTCCCCTCACCCCGTCCCTTTTAGTCGCCTTTTACGACTTGCAGAGAATACGGTGGCAGTATACTTCCTAATACAACCTGGCCGCCGAATAGTAGGACCACCCCGTAGTGTTTCGGTGAGCCTCACATAAATTGACATTACCAGCAGTCTCAATGCGTCAGTCAGCATTTTGCTATGTTTCCTGAATGCGCTTTTTTCAAGCTCAGAATTGTTTTCTGAGTTTTGAAATACTTGTTTGTTTCCCAATTATTTTTTAGTACATTATTGTATATCGCATGTTTAATGATTTCGGCCAAAATAGGTTTATACAGCAATCAAGCCAGTATAATCGATTTTAACTAAACCCAAATCGGATGCTATCACATGTAACAACTTCATGTTGATAGCTCATGTTGATAGCTCAAGCCGTTCATGAAATATAATAGGAACACACACACACACACACACACACACACACACACACACACACACACACACACACACACACACACACAGATGCAGTTAAAAACATGATCGCTCTGCCTTCTAAAGGTAGGCGATAATAATATAATAATAACATCGTAGATGTTTACAGTAGTGTTCCTAACATTACATTTAATAACTGTACACCCAAACGTGCTTATTTTACGGAGCACTGATATATTAACCACAAAACCGACCACAGACCGTTCTTATCATTACCACTGCATCTTCCCTATAGCACTTCACCATCGTAATACAACCCACTGTAGTCCTCTGTGAGATCGCTACACGTGTTTGGGAAAAATAACAGTGCACAACATGCCTACAAACCACTAAAATAAGCATATGATGTCTCACTGACATCCATCAAATAGCCTAGGAGAAGTTAGTGGACAAACAAACAAACGACTGGACACAGACAGAAACGGAATGTCTCGCATCGGTATGTAACGACCTGCATTGCAGGTGTCATCACAGTAATAATAATAATAATAATAATAATAATAATAATAATAATAATTAATCATGTTATTAGGCACGATACTGAGAAGGACACACACTGGAATAGCATGTGTCGACGCAATGCAGAATCTGTTTGCCATGACAGAAGATTGGGTTACGGTCAAACATTTAGTATTACTATAACCCTACCATTACAGCATATTATGGCACTGTTTAGTTTTATATGTCAGCTGTTTTCGCTTGTTTTATCAGGGAGATTATGGTGTTTGTCCTCCTCTGTATCATGGATTTTAACATGTGATTACTACTACTACTACTACTACTACTACTACTACTACTACTACTGCTACTACTAATACTACGATTATTATTATTATTATTATTATTATTATTATTATTATTATTAACTATGATAACACTTACAAAGCAGGATCGTAATAGTTTTGTCAGGTTGTCATATACCGATGAGACATTCGGCCTCAGTCTATGTCCAGCCCTGAGTTTGTTTGTCCGCTAACTTCTAGGCATTTTAATGGATGTCAGTGAAACGTCACAGGTGTATTTTAATGGGTTGTAGGCATGTTGTGCGCTTATTTTTCCCAAACATGTGTAGTGATCCCACAAAGGACTATGGTGAAGTGCTACAGGTAAGGTCCAGTGGCAATGATAGGAACGGTCTGTGGTCGGTTCTGTGGTTAATATATCAGAGCTCCGTAATATAGGCACGTTTGGGTCTGCGACTTTTATGATTATGTAATGTTCGGAATATTGCAGATGTATGTTGTTGCTGTCAGTTTTATAATTATTCTTATTAATGCATGCCACGTATATTCACCGGTAAAAGGTGAACAACAGGCCTGGTGGCCCAAGAAGGAGGTGAGGGGTAAAATGGTTAGGAGTGGGGGAGGAATAGAGCTCATGGCGGGTGGGAAAGAGGGGGTGGGGTGCAACTGGGGTAGCGGTGCGGGGTAAGTGACGAGTTGTCGACGGTGGGACAGGGACAATATGATTAACAGATAGACATAAGGACAATCATATGTATTATTATACAGATTTATAGTTGAGTAGTAATAGGAGTAGCAGTAGTAGTACTGTGAGGGGAATTGCAATAGACACAATGGGGAAAGGGGGAATAGTAGTGGCAGTGGCAATAATGGTATTAACAGATTCAGCAGTCTTGGGCTAACGTTGTTTGTCTGGGAGTGATGATGCGAGGAATAATGTAATACAGTACGGGTTATAGGACCGGACGACAAGAAACCCTCCAAGGATTATGACGACTCGCACTATGAAGATACCGGGAAGTAAGAGTAATAAAAGAGGCAGAGACGGAAGGAAAATAAATCACGTATGAGGTGAAGCCCCAGTTAAGGCCTTGAAAACAAGACGGAGCAGGATACCACAGCTGTCTTCGCTGTCTCATAATATTTTGTGTTGTTTGCATCTAATTTCATCTAGTTATGGTAAATTATTGGCGAATGCTCTCCACTGTCCATCACAATGTGGTTTAGACGTCCACAAAATAATTGCCACATATATAACCATCCGCACAACGACTGTGAGAATCAACATTAAATTCACAATCATTCTATATTATAGCCTTAGACAATCCAGGGATAACATTCACAGAAATTATGACTGCAGTTATAATGACAAGTTGGAACTTATATACAACTGGCTCGGTGCTTTGTTTGTGTGATGATCCGAAACAGATGGGTCAGTATCACAGGACACCATGATAACACAGTAGTCTATGTTATATGTTACAGTATGTATGTTACGAACGCATAATGTTTTGCAGGTGAATAGCATGGAAAGGTTTCGAATCCAGTCTCATTAGGTTTCTCACTATTCGCCTCGTAGCTCAGTTCCAAAGTACCAATCATGGTTGTCCGTTCACCTGCCCTCTCTCTAACCCTGACTTCCACTTCCTTCCATCGAGGGGGGTACCGAAACTTTGGTTCGCGGGTGTACGTTCTCGTATCACTAATGTAACACTCAAAAGCTCATCAACATTCCTTCTCACGAGTTAGCACAGGTTTGTGAAATACGAGCCTTCATATTGTGCAAATATTTGTTTTGTTTTTCAATTTAAACGGGAGGACCGACGTCATTTTACAGTGCATCTGCTGCGAATAAAAAAAGAAAACCTTCCTAATAAACTTCTCCCTTCATTCAATGACACATACATCATTTGGAACTTATTGTTCTTCAACAGGACAGTTGCCCTATCTCTCTACTTGTCATCAAATTATTGGTTTAATTTTCCTGAAACGTGATGTTTTCCCCTTCAGAAATGGGTCCTGAGTTTTGAAAATCATTTGTTTAACACATTTTCATGCTCAATTGAGGAAGTTTCATACTTAGCGATTTCGCCCAAAAACAAATTTATACACCCATCACCCCAGAACAATCAAAGCGGATTTTCTCAGACGTAGCAAGTTCAGAATCGGCACTGACATTTATCCTTGATATCATGGCTAAGAGGAATTCTAGCATAAAAATCGGAATGTAAAAATCAATAAATCTCAACAGGACAGAAAAAACAGTCGAGGTCGACTCTTCTGCAATCTGATTTTCTTAAAGATCCATCCTGAACACTAAAACTGTGATTGAGATACCAACTAATGTTATAACTTTTATATCTCACAACGGCCCATATTTTACTTTTCCTAATAATACATAATTGATAAATAATACCTGTAGTTTTAATTTAAACGTTTAATTGCCTTAATGAGATAATTTACCTTGGAAAATATGGATAATAATATCACACGACGCAAAGTATTGCGAAAATATTCTATTTCTTGAATTTAATAAATTCTCTTTAGATGCCACTTTAAATCCCTATTTATATAGATAGAAAATAATAATCGATATATCTTTAATTATTCAAGTTGTCTACAACTCTAATCCACTGACACTCAGATCTTAAGCTCAATTGCTAGCCATCTTTACCTATAAATCAATTTCATCCTACGTGATACCTCATTTAGAGTTATTATTATTATTATTATTATTATTATTATTATTATTATTATTATTATTATTATTATTATTATTATTATTATTATTATTATTATTATTATTATTATTATTATTATTATTATTATTATTATTATTATTATTATTATTATTATTATTATTATTATTATTATTATTATTATTATTATTATTATTATTATTATTATTATTATTATTATTATTATTATTATTATTATTATTATTATTATTATTATTATTATTATTATTATTATTATTATTATTATTATTATTATTATTATTATTATTATTATTATTATTATTAAATTTTGAAAAGAAAAATATTATCCTCAGAAATGTTGTTTGAGTTTCTGATTCAGATAGGAGTGTTTCCAAATGAATTAACAGTACATTTGTGGAAACTGAGTATTTAATGTTTTTGCCCTCATTTATGCGGTTTTCAGAATCCCCTTGTTTAACAACTTTCAGTTACTCTTCATAAAGCTTTCACAAAAAACAAAAACAAATGTAGCATTTGTTTATCGTGAAAACACTAAAATGAAAAAGTCACAAACGACCATGTTCCTTACGTAAAAATCTAAATCTCCAGACAAAATGAAAAACGTAATTACTGAACCTGCATTTTTCTGTAGCTCTCATCATCTGTATTTCTATGGAGATGAGTTTATTGTAATAATTTAATTATCGATATTGGGGTATTGTTAATGTTTTCTCATATTAATCTCTACATGAGTAATACATTTACCGTATTACTAGTTATAACAGCTTTGAGAGATTTTTACCTAAGAATATTAGGCTTATCGTAAAATAAGAACGTTCGAAATATGCAAATACTCTTTTTTTTTTTTTTTTATTCAATCAGGATGCTTGACGAGATCTAAAAGTGCTCATAGTGCAGATAAAAACGAATACTCAATTTCTCGCCAGTATCTGTCATCCCCTCATCAATTGAAACTTGTTGCACTCAGAAACCTCTGTTATCTGTTATCTTTACCTGTCAATCAGAATCTTGTTATGTTTCCTAAATGCGATTTTTTCACGCCCAGAAATGCCTTCTGAGTTTTGGATTTTTTTTTTTCAATTAATTTTGAGTATATCATTGTATATCTCATCTATAACGATTCCTGCGAAAATTAATTTTTACAGCCATTTCTTCAGTAGAATCAATTTTAACTACATTCAAATCGGATACTATCAGATGTAACACGATCTTAACTGGATCTGCTTTCTATCCTTGACGTAACGGCTGAAATGAATGAAAGAAAACACAAGCCAATACACTGATAGGATCTTAAAAACCAGTTGATCACAACACGACAGGAACAAGAGTGAAGGTAGGAGCTTCTTCAAACTGATTTTTTTAAATCCATGAAAAAAAAAAATGCTTATATGAGGAGCCAAGTAATGTTTATAAATTGTATATTTCAGCATTTACTTTTTGCTAATAATATATATCTGATAATACCTAAACAACTTCCATTTACACGATTTATTGCCTTCCTTAGTAATTTTACTTCCGTAATAAAGGATGATTATATCACAAAAACCGTCTTACGGGGATGATATTCCGTGTATAAAAATTGCTCGGGTGCCTCAAGATACCACTTTGCTTCCCTAGACATTCACCTGAAAATATCCGCTATATCTAAATTTTCAAGCAGTTTACGTCTGCAATCAACCCAAACTATCTGTATAAACTTCGCGAATCCAACCCATCTTTACCAAAGAAACGATATCATCGTACGTGAAACCTAATCTTACCTGGTTAATGACATTTTTCCATGGCGAAATTGTCTCACCCTCAGAAATGTTTTCTGAATTTATCAAGTGGGAGTGTTTTCCAGCTAATTTGTAGTACATTTGTGGAAGTTGCATATTTTGTGTTTCTATGATCATTTATGCAGTTTTAAGGATCCTTCAAGTATAACAATTTTGAATAACTCCTACAATGTTTTTTTACCGTTAGGGAATTATACCATTTGTTTATTCTGAATTTACTTCTACAAATAAAGTGACAAATCTAAACAATCTCAACACGACATTAACAGTTCTTAGTGTTCTTTCAACCCACGATTTTTTTTTTTTTTTTTTTTTTTTTGCTGTCATGCACTATATATCTACGGAGATGAGAATTAAAGTAATAAGTAATTATACATTTAGGTATTGAGATAGTAAATTCTCGATTAATTTTTATGTAACACTCAAAAGATCATCAATATTCCTTCTCACGAGTTATCACAGGTTTAATAGACTTTACTTACTGAATATGGCTTATTGTAAAATAAGAACCTTCATAGTGTACAAATATATATATAGATATTTTTTTAAGGAGGATCTACGTTATTTCATAGTGCATCTGCTGCGAATAAAAAAGAAAACCATTCTAATTAAAAACTTCCCACTTCATTCAATGACCCATACATCAACTGTTTCTTTTGGTTATACAACAACGCAGATGCCCGATCTCTCTACTTGTCAATCAAATTATTGGTTTTTGTTAGCTGAAACGTTATGTTTCCACATTCAGAAATGTGTCCTGAGTTTTGGAAATAATTGGGAGTTTTCCACATTTTCTTGCTCAACTAGGGAAGTTGCATATTTCGCCATTTCGCCCAAAAATAAATTTATACAACCATCACCCTATGACAATAGTTCAGACACACTGTCAAAGCGGATGTTCTCAGGCTTAACAAGTTCAGAATCGGCAATAATATTTATCCTTGAGATCAGGGCTGAGGAATTCTAGAAATTAAAAAAAAAAAAAATTAGACTCATCGGAATGTAAAAATCAGTTAATCTCAACACGACAGACACAACAGTTCAGGTTGACGATTCTGCAACCTGAATTTTTAAGGATCCATCATGTGTTAGAGATACGAACTAGTGTTATAACTTTTAAATCTCACTACGGCTATGATATTACTTATTTTAAATAATATATAATTGATAATCATTGCCATCCTGAGATAATTTTCCTTTTCTGAATGTAATGTCTTCTTTCTAGTTACCAACTTAAAGCCCTATTTCTATTGATAAAAAATATCTTTAAATTTTCAATCTGTCTACACGTCTCTAATCCACTGACACGCTTAAGGCTAAAGCTGAAATGACAGCCATCTTTACTTGTAAATCGATTTCTTCTTACGTGGTACCTCATTTAGAGTTATTTATATATTTAGTTATTTATTTTTTTGCAAAGTGGAATTTCCTCCTTCTCAGAAATGTTTATTGTTTCTGATTCAGCTGGGATATTTTCGAGGTGAATTTAAAGTACATTTGTGGAAGATGAACATCTAATACTTTTTCCCTCATTTTGCGGTTTTTATTAATCTCCCTGTTTATCATCTTTCAGTTATTTTTATAGATGATGCTTTCACACACACACACACACACACACACACACACACACACACACACACACACAAAAGTAGCAATGTTTTATAGTGGTTACCACTAGAATGAAAGTCATAAACGATCATGTTCCTAAAGTAAAAATCCGAAGAATCTCTGGACGATATTAATACAGTTTATTTAGTGTTTCTTGAACCATCAATTTTAGTTAACTATCATCAACTATATTTCTATGGAGAGAATGAAAAATGTTATAAATTAAAATCATTTAAATATCTAGATATTGCGGTATTGTTTCTTTCTCATATCAATCACTACATGAGCGTCAAAAGCTAATACATATTCTGTATCACGAGTTATAACAGCTTTGTGAGATTTTACCTAAGAATATGAGGCTTATCATGTAATACGAACGTTCGAAATATGCAAATGTACTTTCTTTTTATTTTTATTTATTACATTCAATCCGGATGCTTGACATGATTTTTAAGTGCTAAAAACGAATGTTAAATTTCTCGCCCATTTCGGTGATCTCCACATCAATTGAAACTTATTGCTTTCAGTCTCAGTTATAATTTATCTTGAATTGTCAATCAGCATCTTGTTATGTTTCCCAAAAGCTATGTCTTCACGCTCAGAATTGTCTTCTTAATTTCTGATATAATTTTTTTCCTAATAAGTTCTGAGTATATTAGTGTACTTCGCATTTTTAACGATTCAGGCCAAAAATGGGTTTAAACAGCCTTCCCTCCAGTAGAATCAATTTAATTACACCCAAATCGGATGCTATCACTTGTAACAAGTCGTCAACTGGATCTACTTTCTGTCCTTCACGGGACTGCTAAAATTAATTAGGGAAAAGAAAATGCAATTACACTAATAGGATCTTAAAAACCATTTAATCACAACACAACATAAAACAAGAGTTCAGGTCGACGCTTCTTCAACTTGATTTTTTTTACTCATGAAAAATAAAACTGCTTATATTGGGCGCTAAGTAATGTTTATAAATTGTACAGTATCTCAGTATTTACTTTTTACTAATACTATATATCTGATAATCAGTACCTAAACAACTTCCATTTACACGATTATTACCTCCGTAATAAAGGATGATTATATCACAAATACCTGTTACGGGGAGGATATTCCTTGTTTAAAAAATGATTCCCTCAAAATAATATCCGCTATATCTCTAAATTTTCAAGCAGTTTACGTCTGCAAACAACACAAACTATCTCCGTATAAAATCCACAAATTTTCTATGGCGAAATTCTCTCATCCTCAGGAATGAATGTTTTCTGAATTAAAGAATCGTGGGAGTGTTTTCCAGCTAATTTGTAGTACATTTGTGGAAGTTGCATAATTTGTGTTTCTGTTATCATATATGCAGTTTTAAGGATCCTTCAAGTATAACAAGTTTGAATAACTCCTAGATCGGATGTTTTTTACCATTAGGGAATTATACCATTTATTTATTCTGAATTTACTTTTACAAATAAAGTGACACGACCCTCTCCCTAACGAAAAATTCTAAACAATCTCAATACGACATTACTACAATTCATTCAGTGTTCCTTCAACCCGCGTTTTTTTTTTTCTTTGGTTGTCATGCATTATATATCTACGGAGATGAGAAATAAAGTAATAAATTTTAATTAACTATTTGTTGGTATCGTGAAAGTAGGTTATATTAATTTTTATGTAACACTCAAAACCTCATCTATATTCCTTCTCACGAGTTATCACAGGTCTGATAGACTTTACTTATAGAATGTGGCTTATTGTGAGACACGAACCTTCACAACGTACAGTCGTCAGCATAAATTCGCTGCAAGTCTACTCGTGAGGTGTGAGTCCTTTTGTCTGGCAACGATGTAAGGGGTCTTGTTGCCACAGACTTTTATATACGTTAAAGATGCATTTTTAAGAAATGGTACTAGAGAGTGCCTGTTCTGTATACCGTATTTGATTAGAATAAAAAAGTGCAAGAGTTGACAGAATAATGTTATGGAATGACTTATGAGCGTAATACTTTGGTATTCCTCAGAACCGTGACTAAGCTCCCTTTCCCTCTCTCCCCCTTACTCCTGATGTCCCCCCACCTTTTCCTCTCCCTCGTATCCCCCACTCACTTTCATGCCTCTCCACTATCTTCTTTCCCCACCCTCTCTACCTTCATTTATTTATCTGCGGCACTAACTCCATTGGTGCATCGCAATTCTCTCTTAAACCCAGTCTGCCCTATTCCCAGTTGCTCGCAGTACTACAAACAATATCCAAGGCCAATTATCAATATTCCTTCCTGGTCGCGTCCCATTCCCACCCTCCCTGTCTCCTTGCCACTTCTTTTATTCCAGTCATCGTTCTTTTCTCCACCCTTTTCGCTACCAACAGCCAGGAGATATAGGAACGTTGAGGTCTCGTTCTTGTGATGTATTCCTTACTGGTGTTTGTTTGTGTGAGAGTGGCAGTCGGTGGCTATTAGTTCAGTAGGCTTAATTAATAATTTGTGCCCATTCCTCCTGCTTCTCGCCCTCTCTCTTCCCTAGGAAAATGTTTCCATTCTCCCCATACTGTTCACTGATTCATGAAGCAATATCAGAACCAATAATGTTTCGAACTACTGTATCATGTTTGGAGTAAGGAGTAAGAGAAAAGACTGGGATGACAATAATCTAACAAATGTAAAACAAAAAGGTTGCAGGAATAGACAAGAAATAGATATGAGTGCGGATAATTACGTAGGTTAGCGCTGTGTAAAAATTATTAAGGTAGGCAGGGGAAGGAGAGAGGGGAGTGGAAAAGGAGAGCAGGGGAGGACGTGTGGCGAGAGGTAGGATAAGGAGGGTCATCGGAAGGGGTACGGGGGAGAGAGCGGAAATTTCATCATTCCACAACATTTTTCTGTCGCCTATCGCACATTTTTATGCTACTCAGATATAAAGAATATTCCATTCTCCAGTTCTCACAAACTCTTCTTTAAAGCGTAAAAAAAGCCTGTGTGGCAACCAGTTCCCTAACATCGTTGCCAGACAAAACTACCACATCACACGAGCAGGCTTGCAGCGAACTTGTGCTGACGACTGTACAAATATTCATCTTATTTTATTTTACATTTAATAAGGATGATCGACGTAATCTTATATTGGATCTGCTGCGAATAGAAAAGAAAACCTTTCAAATTATAAAGTTCTCTCTTCATTCAATGACCCATACATTTATTGAAACTTACTGTTCTTGAACAACACAGATGCCCGATCTCTATACTTGTCAATTATTATCGGTTTATGTGTCCTGTAATGTGATGTTTTCACCCTCAGAAATGTGTCTTGAGTTTTGCAAATAATTAGTTTTCCACATTCTCATGCTAAATTGGGGAAGTTGCAAGTTTAGCGATTTCGCCCAAAAATAAATTTATACAGCCATCACCCCAGAACAATAAATCTGACACCATCAAAGTGGATGTTCTCAGCCGTATCAAGTTCAGAATCGGCACTAATATTTATCATTGACATCACGGCTAGGAGGAATTCTAGGAAAAAAAAAAAAAAATCATCGGAAAGTAAGAATCAGTTAATCTACACATCACAGATAAAATAGCTAAGATCAACGCATCTGCAACCTGAATTTTTAATGATCTATCATGAACACTAGACTGTGTATGAGATATCATCTAATATTATAACTTTTATATCTCAGTACGGCTATCTTTTTAATTTTCCTAATAATAAATAATAATTAATTCCTTAACAGTTTTCCTTTAAACGTTTCATTGCCTGATATAATTTTCCTGGAAAAATGGGGATAATAATCACACGAACCGAAGTATTGGGAAAATATTCCATTTTTTCAACTTGATGTCTTCCATGTAATTCCACTTTAATGCCCTATTTAAATTTTCATGCTTTCTTCACATCTCTAATAACAACCGTCTTTATCTATAAATCGATTTCATCCTACGTGATACCACCATTTAGTTTTTTTTTTTTTTTTTTTTGGCTTCCTCAGATATGTTTTTTAAGTTTCTGTTTCAATTGGAAGTGACTCCACGTGAATTTAGAGTACATTTGTGGAAATTAATATTTAATGTTTTTGTACTCATTAATACGGTTTTTACAATCCCCCTTTTTAAAAGCTTTCAGTTACACTTAAAGATGATCCTATCACTAAAAACAAATACATACAAACATAGCAATTGTTTATCGTGGTTACCACTAAAATAAAAAGTCACAAACGACCATGTTCCTTTCGTAATATTCCAAAGAATATCCAGACGACATTAAAACAGTTTATTACTGAACATGCAATTTTTTGTTGTTGTTGTTATCATCATCTGGATTATTATGGAGATGAGGAAAAAAGTTATAAAAAGTATTACTTTAAATATCACGATAGTGTGGTGTTGTTTATGCTTTCTCATATCAATCTCTACATGAACGACAAAAGCTAATACATTTCCCTTCTCAAGAGTTATAACAGCTTTGTGAGATTTTACCTAAGAATATGAGGCTTATCATGTAATACGAACCATCGAAATATGCAAATATTCTTACTTCCTTTTATTTTTTTTTTTACTTTCAATGACGATGTTTGACGAGATTTTAAAGTGCTCATTCTGCAGATAAAAACGAATACTAAATATCTCGACCGTATCTGTTATCCCCACACAAATTGAAACTTACTGCTCTCAGTCACCTCAGATACCAGTTATCTTTACGTTTAAATCAGCATCTGGTTTTATGTTTCCTAAATGCGATTATTTCATGCTCAGAAATGTCTTCTGAGTTTTGGATATATTTGTTTGTTTTTCCTAACTAATTTTGAGTTTGGGTTGATTACAGACGTAAACTGCTTGAAAATTTAGAGATAGAGGATATTTATGCTGTATGGCTAGGGAATAAAAGTGGTATCTTGAGGCACCCGATCAATTTTTAAACATGGAATATTTTCCCAGTAAGACGGTCTTTGTGATATTATTTTTATTTACGGAGGTAAAATCAATACGGATGGCAAAAAAGGCAAAATGAAATTGTTTAGGCATTGATTATCATATATATATTCTATCAGAAAGTAAATAGTGATATAAAATTTATTAACATTACTCCCATACTTAACTATTTCGGCCAAAAATTGATTTACACAGCAATCCCTCCAGTAAACTCAACATAAACTACACTCAAATCGGATCCTATCAGATGTAATATCTGCTTTCTATCCTTGATGGCAAGGATGAAGTGAATTAAAGAAAACAAAAGCCAATACACTGATAGAAACATAAAAACCAGTTAATCACAACACGATAGGACCAAGAGTGCAGGTCGACGCTTCTTCAACGTGATATCTTTACACCCATCATGGTTAATTAAACTGCTTATATGAGGAGCCAAGTAATGTTAATAAATTTTATATCACTATTTACTTTCTGATAGAATATATATATGATAATCAATGCCTAAACAATTTCATTTTGCCTTTTTTGCCATCCGTATTGATTTTACCTCCGTAAATAAAAATAATATCACAAAGACCGTCTTACTGGGAAAATATTCCATGTTTAAAAATTGATCGGGTGCCTCAAGATACCACTTTTATTCCCTAGCCATACAGCATAAATATCCTCTATCTCTAAATTTTCAAGCAGTTTACGTCTGTAATCAACCCAAACTACATCGCAAATTCCACCCATCTTTACATAGGAAACGATTTCATCCTACGTGATACCTCATCTAAGTTGATTAATGATTTTTTCCGTGGCGAAATTTTTCAACCTCATATGTTTTCTGAATTTAAGAAACAATTAGGAGGGTTCTTCAGCTAATTTGTAGTACATTTAATGAAGTTGCATATTTAGTGTTACTTTTATCATCTATACAGTTTTTAGGATCCTTCAAGTATAACATTTTTGAATAACTTATAGAGCGGAGGTTTTTTACAGTTAGGGAATTGTACCATTTATTTACCCTAAATTTACCTCTGCAAATAAAGAGTAACATGTCCCTCTCCCTAACGAAAAAATCTTAATCTCAATATGACATTAATGCAGTTCATTTAGTGTTCCTTCAACCCGGGTTTTTTTTTTTTTTTTTTGGCTGTCATTCCACTAAATATCATCGTAGATGAGAAATAAAGTAATAAATATTAATTAACTATACATGTCCGTATTGTGATAGTACGTTCTCGTATTAATTTTTATGTAACACTCAAAAGCTCATCAATATTCTTTCTAACGAGTTTTCACAGGTTTGATAGACTTTACTTCACAGACTGGGGCTTATTACGAGAAACGAACCTTCATAATGTGTAAATATTCTTCTATATTTTTTTTTTACATTTAATAAGAAGGATCGGCGTAATTTTATAGTGCATCCTAATTTAAAACTTTTCATTTCATTCAATAACCTATACATATATTGGAACATTGTTCTTCAACAACACAGACGCCCGATCATTCTACTTGTCAATCCTGAAATGTGATGCTTTCACCTTCAGAAATGTCCTGAGATTTAAAAATAATTGGGAGCTTTCCACCTTTTCATGCTCAATTGGGGAAGTTTCATATTTAGCGATATCGCTCAAAAATAAGTTTATACAGCCATCACCTCAGGTCAATAGTTGTGACTTTTTATCAAAGCGGATGTTCTCAGCCGTGACAAGTTCAGAATCGGCACTAATATTTATCCTTGACACTACGGCTAAAAGGAATTCTAGAAAAAAAAAAATACTCATCGGAATGTAAGAATCAAGTTAATCTCAACACGACACGCACAACAGTTCAGGTTGATTCTTCTGCAACTTGATTTTTTAAAGATTCATCATGAACTAGGTATATGAGATACAAACTAATAATCTCTACGACTACGCTTTTATTTTTCCTAATAATATATAATTGATAATCAATACCTGAGCAGTTAACGTTTAGACGTTTCATTGTCGCTGAGATAATTTTCCTTGGAAAATATGAAAAACATATCATACGATCCGAAGTATTGGGAAAATATTCCATTTTTTGAATTTGATGTTTTCTCTCTAGATGCCAATTGAAAGCCCAATTTATGTAGATAAAAAATAATATTCGCTACATCTACACGCCTCTAATCCACTAAGACTTTTAGGGCCTAAGCTCAAATGTCAGCCATCTTTATCTATAAATCGATTTCATCCCACGTGATACCTCATTTACAGTTATTATTGTTTTTTTCCAAAAGGGAGTGTTCTCGCCCTCAGAAATATATATTTGAGTTTCTCTATTTGGAGTGTTTCCAAGAGAATTTAAAGTACATTTTCAGTTACTCATAAATGATGGTTAAAAAAAAATAAATTTTGGAATATTTCATCGTGAAGTAACCACTAAAACGATGTCACAAATGACCATGTTACGAACGTAAAAATCCCAAGAATCCCGGAACGACATTAATACAGTTCATTACTGAATGTGCATTTTTCTTTTAGGAACCATGATCTATTTTTCTATGAAGAGGAGGAAAAATATTATAAATTGTGAACATTTAAATATCTAGATAAGATAAAAACAAATACTAAATTTCTCTCCCATCTCGGTGATCCCCAAATCGATTGAAACATTGATCTCAGTCACCTCAAATACCAGTTATCTTTACGTGTCAATCAGCATCTTGTTATATGTTTCCTAAATGCGGTTATCACTCTAAGAGTGTTTTCTGAGTTTTTGATATAATTGTTTGTTTCCCAATTAATTTTGAGTATATTATTGTATGTCGTATATTTAACGATATCGGAAAAAAAAAAAATACAGCCATCACTCCAGTAGAATCAATTTTAACTACACCAGAATAGGATGCTATCAGATGAAACAAGTTCACAATTGGATTTGTTTTCTATCGTAGACGTCACGGCTAAAATTAATTCGACAAAAACGCCAATACACTGGTAGAAACAAAAACCAATTAATCACAACACGACAGGAACAAGAGTGCTTCTCCAACCTGATTTTTTACACCCATGAACAACTGCTGCTTATATGAGGAGCCAAGTAATGTTTATAAATTGTATATCTCATTATTTAGTTTTTGATAATAATATATATCTGATAATCAGTACCTAAACAATTTCCTATTCACGATTTATTGCCTTCCGTAGTTATTTTACCTCCGTAAATACGGATAATAATATCACACAAACCGTCATACGAGATAAATATTCCATGTTTAAAAATTGATCGGGTGCCCCAAGATACCACTTTGATTCCGTGGTCATACAGCTAAAAATAATATCCGCTATATCTCAAAATTTTCAAGCAGTTTACGTCTGTAATCAACCCAAACTCTCTCGGTATAAACTCGTCAAATGTCACCCTTCTTTACCGAGGAAACTATTTCATCCTACATGATACCTCATCTAAGCTGGTTAATGACATTTTTCCTTTTCGAAATTTTTTCACCCTCAGAAAATTTTTCTGAACAAATCAGTTGTTTCTTAATCAACTGGATTGTTCTCCAGCTAATTTACAGTACATTTGATTAAGTAGCATATTTAGTTTTTCTTTTATCATTTATGCAGTTTTTAGGATCCTTCAAGTATAATAATTTTGAATAACTCCTAGAGAGTATGTTTTTCACTGTTTGAGAATTATACAGTTTGTTTATCCTTAATTTAATTCTACAAATAAAGAAAGTCAAACACGAACCTCTCTAACGAAAAAATCTTAACAATCTCGACAAGACATTAATAAAGTTCATTCATTGTTCCTTCAACCCGCGTATTGTTTTTCTTTTCTTTGGGTGTCATGCAGTATATATCTACGGAGATGAGAAATAAAATAAATTGTAACTAAACATGTCGATATTAAATTACTACGTTCTCTTATTAATTTATATGTACGCTCAAAAACATTAATATTCCTTCTCACGAGTTATCCAAGGTTTGAAGATTTTATAGAATTGGGCTTATTTTGGAGAGACAACCTTCATAATGTGCAAATCGACGTAATTTTATACTGCCTCTGCTGCGAATAAAAAGAAAACCTTCCTAAATAAAAACTTATACTTTCATTCAATGACCCGTACGTCAATTGGAACTTATTGTTCTTCAACAACACATGCCCGATCTCTATACTTGTCAATCAAATTATTGGTACATGTTTCCTAAATGTTATGCTTTCACCTTCAGAAATGTGTCCTGAGTTTTGGATATAACTGAGAGTTCTACACATTTTCATGCTCAATTGGGGTAGGTGCATATTTAGATATATCCCCCAAAAATAACTTTATACGGCCATCACACCAGTACAATAGTTCTGACACTGTCAAAGTGGACGTTCTCAGCCGTGACAAGTTCAGAATCGGTATTAATATATTACGGCTAAGAGGAATTCTAGAAAAAAAAAATTGCCAATAGACTCATTGGAATGCAAAAATCCAGTTAATCTCAACACGACAGTTCAGGTCGACTCTTCTGTAATCCGATTTTTTAAAGATCCATCATGAGCAGTAAAACTGTGTATATGAGATACCAACTATTGTTATATCTTTTATATCTCACTACTGTAGTTTTTACTTTTACTAATAATATATAATTGATAATCATTACCTGAACAGTCAGAAATGTTTTTTAAGTTTCTGATTCAGTTGGGAGTGTTTCCAAGTGCTTTTAGAGTACTTTTGTGGAAACTCAATATTTAATGTTTTTGCCCTCATTTATAAGGTTTTTTTGAATCTCCCTCTTTAACAGTTTTCAGTTACTCCTAAAGATGATGGTTTCACCAAAAACAAATAATAACAAACATAGCATTTGTTTGTCGTGAAGTTACCACTAAAATGAAAAAAAGGCACAAACGATCATGTTCCGAACCTAAAAATCCAAAGAGTCTCCAGACGACATTAATAAAATTATTAATGAACCTGCATTTTTTAGGTACCATCATCTATATTTTTATGGATATGAGGAAAAAAGTTATAAATTGTAATCATTTAAATATCTCGATATTGCTGTATTGATTATGCTTTCTCATATCAATCTCTACATGAGCGTAAAAAGTTAATACATTTTCTGCATTACGATTTATTACAGCTTTGATAGATTTTCCCTAAGGAAATGAGGCATATCATGTAATTGGAACCTTCGTAATATGCAATATTCTTTTTTATTTTTATTTTTTTCATTCAATCACGATGCTTGAGATTTTAAAGTGCACATACTGCAGATAAAAACGAATACTAAATATCTCGCCCATCCCGATGATCCCCACATCAAGTGAAACTTATTGTTCTCAGTTACCTCAGATGTCAGTTATCTTTACGTGTCAATCAGCATCTTGTTATATGTTTCCTAAATGCGACGTTATCAGTCTAAGAAATGTCTTCTGAGTTGTTGATATAATTGTTTATGTTTTTCCCAAATAATTTTGAGTATATTATTGTATGTCTCATGCTTAACGATTTCTTCCCAAAATAGATTTATACGGCCACCATTCCAGTAGAATCAATTTTAACTACACCCAAATCGGATGCTATCATGTAACAAGTTCACAATTGGATCTGCTTTCTATCCTTGACGGAACGGCTAAGATGAATTAATGAAGGCAAAAGCCCATACACTGATAGGAACATAAAAACCAGTTAATCACGACACGACAGGAACTAGTGTGCAGGTAGACGCTTCTTCAATCTGATTTTTTTACACCCATGACCAATAAAACTGCTTATATGAGGAGCCAAGCAATGTTTATAAATTGTATATCTCATTGTTTACTTTTTGCTATATAATACCTAATCAATTTCCTTTTAGACGATTTATTGCCTTCCGAAGTGATTTTACCTCCGAAAAAAAAAATAATAATATCGCACAAACTGTCTTACGGGGAAAATATTCCATTTTTATGATTTCATCAGGCGCCTCAAGATATAACTTTGAAGCCCTAGTTCAATAGCTAAAAATAATACCCGCTATATCTCTAAATTTTCAATCGCTTTACGTCTGTAATCAACCCAAACTCTCTCGGTATAAACTACGCAAATTCCACCCTACTTTACCAAGGAAACGATTTCATTCTATGTGATACCTCATCCAAGCTGGTTAATGACTTTTTTCCGTGGCGAAATTTTTTCACCCTCAGAAATGTGAATTTAAGAAACAATTGGGAGAGTTTTTAAGCTATCGAAGTTGATATTTAGTGCTTCTGTTATCATTTATGCAGCTTTTAGGATCGTTCAAGAATAACAATTTTGAATAACTCCTAGAGCGGATTTTTTTTCCCCTGATGGAATTGTACAGTTCGCCGCACAAATGGCGTTCCTCACCCTCCAGGTCAAATCGTATATTCGGCAACGCCGCACCAAGATCCCCAACCCCCTCCACACCCCACCTGGTAGTACTACCAATCTCCCCCGCCTTCCACTGACTCATAGTCCTATCTCGCGTGTATGAGATATAGGTTTCGTGAACCATCTACATCAGTTGCTAAACTTTTATTTCCGTGTCTCATAAGTAAATTTTTAATTAAAAAAGGATGGAACCACGTTCCGTCGAGCTAAAAATACAGTTACTATTTATTCACTTTTCATAATACAAATCATGAATATGCTATGCATGAAGCATATTGACGACAGTGCAGAGAGAGAGAGAATAGTAATTCACCAATTCACCAGACTGACGTTTCCATTTAGAGCGAGAAATACAACAAAGAAAACAATAACATTATTAGGCCCTCGAAGCACATTCATACACTTTCAACCTAGTCCACAATAGTAGGACAGTTGACAGTGGTGATGAAGGTGATAAGATAGGCTGTCACTCGAAGCATTGAAGCCTTAACACCTTAATTCGTGTAGCCGAGGTGTTGTATAGGTACCCGGCATGATGTCTGGTCACACCTCAATTCGACATAGTGAGGTGATCATAGCTGTTCCAGTAATGAACCGAGCCCAGAGGAATGTAGCCTAGCGGGCAGATTATTTGGCATGTGGGATGCTGGCCTTCGAGTCACAAATAGCAGCGCTGATGGGTATATCTAAACCCACAGTTCGACGGTGGGTCAGGAGATGGCAGGAGTCTGGCAATCTCTTTGATCTTCCCAGGTGTGGAGCCCCAAGAAAAACCACCCCAGATGATGAGCAGAGGATTTTAAATGAAGTTCGGAACAACCCACACACCAATGCATGTGCTCTTCGTGAAGCACTGAATTTGAATCTCTCATCTGACACTATCCGAAGGCGTTTACGTCAATCCGGAATTCACCACCATCCTCCTGCTATAAAACCAAAACTTGAGGAACGACATCGTGAAGCCAGGTTGCAGTTTGCTCGCCAACATGTCCATAATGATCTTACATACTGGGGAAGAGTCATCTTCAGCGATGAAAAAACGTTTTGTTCAACAACCCATGGGAAACTTCATTGTCGGAGAGCTGATGGAACAAGACATGAAAGAAGAAATATCTATGAAATAGCAAGAAGGGGCTGGATACATTTGTATGGCGTCGGCGAGCTAGCAGAGATCCAAGACCGGTTCAGCGCAGAACAATACATCAAAATTCTCGAAGAAATGATGCTGCCTAGTGTTCGCCAGTATGCCTTGCCCTACACTGAGATCATTTTTGTGCAGGTTAGTCTGTATGTTGTAGCTGTGTGTTACGTGTCAAACTCCAGTAGAATGTAGTGATTTGTATTATCCTGGTTGGTTACCTGTTAGTATACAGATTTGTTTATAGGCAAATATATAGACAGATGGATCACAGAGACCTACAAAGCATGATAGATACCCGTATATTAAACCATGTGCAAGTGCTCCTCCTTACTATGTCCTGCCCACGACCAATAGGTGTCCTGGTCCTGCCCGTATAATATCAGATTGTTGGTAGTTATCTTGTGGTGACGCATTATAAAACAAATTCATTGTAGGAGTTGCATAATGTGATTTTTAACATTAACTATAAAAAGGCGAGTATTGTTGTGATTATATTATGCGATGCATGCCCAATATGAAATTGGTAACGTGTGCGGTATTTACAATTGCAGGACATCTCACAAATTCATACAGCCAGTATTGTGAAGCGATGGTTTCAAGAACAGCGTCACTTGCAGTTGTTGGACTGGCCTAGTAAAGGGTGTGACCTGAATCTCGTGGAGAATGTGTGGGGGACCACAGTAAATACGTGGACGCCCGGCCAGGAACGCACCGCCCAGCAACTACTGGACCACACAAGGCATGAATGGGAGAATTTGCGAGGGAACCAAAATGTAATATGTATCGAATTTGCGGGAAAGGTTAGAGGGTGGCATAGATGCAGATGGGGGCTGGACAAAATATTGAGGTTACCGACGAAGCGCTAGAATGTGTAGGTGTATTGGGAAATATCTTTTGTTACATTAGGAGCTATTAATTTATTTTGAGCTTTAGCACTGGCATAGTAAGACAGCATAACATCTGTTTACGTTTCTGAACATAAAAAAAAATTGTGTTATAATAGTTTGCCTCTCTTAACGGCAGGGTATATAAATCTAAGTCAATAATTTGCAAGCAAATAAAATACCAAATAGGGAATAAACAAAACCAGTGGATTCTTTGCCCTTTTAATTAATACCGTTGAATTAACCGCCCGCACCCCACCAGAGTACCGAGACCAGGACTTTTGGCATTGCAGGTAAACACGCAAACTACTCCGCCAATCCTGCATTTCCATGGGTCCAAGGCTTGATGCCCGAATGGGATACAGATGTTGAATTTTCACAAGCGGCATTGCTTAGTTCTCGAAAGATTTTATAATAGATTCCTCCTGTATATGAAACGTTGTGGAAATCTAAGATGCATTTCAATTGTTATGATACTGCACCACATTGGTCAACAAACACTGGCTTAGTGTTATACACTACCTATGCCAGTAACTCTCTCTCTCTCTCTCTCTCTCTCTCTCTGCACTGTCGGTATGAATGGGAGAATTTGCGAGGGAACCAAAATGTAATATGTATCGAATATGCGGGAAAGGTTACAGGGTGTCATAGATGCAGATGGGGGCTGGACAAAATATTGAGGTTACCGACGAAGCGCTAGAATGTGTAGGTGTATTGGGAAATATCTTTTGTTACATAGCATATTCATGATTTGTATTATGAATACAAATTATGAATACAAATTATGAATTCATAATTTGTATGAATACAAATTATGAATACATATTGTATTTTTAACTCGACGGAACGTGGTTCCATCCTTTTTTAATTTAAACTTTACTTATGAGACACGGAAATAAAAGTTTAGCAACTGATATAGATGGCTCACGAAACCTATATCTCATACACGCGAGATAGGACTATGAGTCAGTGGAAGGCGGGGGAGGTTGGTAGTACTACTAGGTGGGGTGTGGAGGAGGTTGGGGATCTGGGTGCGGTGTTACAATTTGACCTGGAGGGTGAGGAACGCCATTTGTGCGGCGAACTGTACCTTTTGTTGATCCTGAATTTACTTCTACAAATAAAGTCACACACGACCCTTTCCCTAACGAAAAAATCTAAACAATCTCAACACGACATTAATACAGTTCACTCAGTGTTCCTTCAACCTACATTTTTCTTTTTTTTTTGGAGGGGGGGGGCTTTCATGCACTGTATATCTACGGAGAAGAGAAACAAATAAATGGTAACTAACTATACATGTCGGTATTGCGATAGTACGATTTTTTTTTTTTTTTGTAACAAAATCTCATCAATATTCCTTCCCACGAGTTATCACTGGTTTGATAGACTTATAGAATGTGGCTACTGTGAGACACGAACCTTCATAATCTGCAAAGATTTTTTTTTTTTTTTTTTTGAGGATCGATGTAATTTTATAGTGTATCCGCTGCGAATAAAAAAGAAAACCTTCCTAATTAAAATTTTCTCCCTATATTCGATGACCCATACATCAATTAGGCCTTATTGTTCTTCAACAACTCAGATGCCCGATGTCTCTTCTTGTCAATCAAATTAATGGTATATGTTTTCTGCATGTGATGTTTTGGAAATTATTGGGAGTTTTCCACAATTTCAAGCTCAATTGGGGTAGTTACATATTTAGCGACCGCCCCAAAATAAATTTATACAGCAATCACCCCAGTACAATAGTTCTGACATGCCCCCAAAGCGCATGTTCTAAGCCGTAACAAGTTCAGAATCGGCACTAATATTTATCCTTCAGGTCATTGCAAAGAGGAATTCTAGAAAATAAATAGCCAATAGACTCATCGGAATGTGAAAATCTAGTTAATCTCAACACGACAGACACAACAGTTCAGGTCGACGCTCCTGCAACCTGTTTTTTTTAAAGACCCATCATGAAAACTAAAACTGTGTATAGTCAACAAGAGTTGCACCTGGACCACCTAGTCGCGGGATATGGTTAACGTGGCAACAGCGCTTGTGTGTGTGTTCTTGTGTACATGCCCGAGAATTTATCGAATCATCAAGCTTGATGAAGCTTGATGATTCGATAAATTCCCGGGCATGTACACAAGAACACATACACACGCGCTGTTGCCACGTTAGCCACATCCAGCGACTAGGTGGTCCAGGTGCAACTCTTGTTGACTGTACATACCAACTGTTATAACTTTTATATCTCTCTACGGCTATGCTTTTACATTTCCTATTATTATATATTTGGTAATCAATACCTGAACAGTTTTCTTTTGAACTATTCATTGCCGTCCTGAGATAATTTACCATGGTAAATATGGATAATAATATTCCACTTTGAATTTGATGGCTTCTCTCTAGATGCCACTTTAAAACCTTATTTATAAAGATAAAAAATAATATATCTTTAAATTTTTAAGCTGTCTTCACGTCTCTAATCCACTGACACTCTTAGGGCTTAAGCTCAAATGCCAGCCATCTTTACCTATAAATCGATTTCATCCTTCGTCATACCTCATTTAGTTTTTTTTTTTTCCAATGGGGAATATTCTCGTCCTCAGATGTTTTTTGTTTCTGATTCAGTTTGGAGTGTTTCCAAGTGAATTTAGAAAACATTTGTGGAAACTGAATATGTAATGTTTTTGCCTTCATTTATGCGGTTTTTAGAATTCACCCGTTTAACAGTGTTCAGTTACTATTAAAGAGGACGCTTTCACTGAAAAAATAAATAAATAAATAAATAAAGAACCGTAGCAATTGTTTATCCTGAAGTTACCACTAAAATGGAAAATGTAACAAAAAAACATGTTTCTAATGTAAAAATCTTTCAACCTGCATTTTTTGTACATTTAATCCATTATATTTCTATGGAGATGAGGAAAAAAATTATAAATTGCAATCAATTAAATATCTCGGTATTGCGGACTTGTTTATACATTAATGAGTCAAAAGCCCATCCATATTCCGTATCACGACTTATAACAGCTTTGAGAGATTTTACCTAAGAATATGTGGCTTATCGTGTAACACGAACCATCGTAATATACAAATATTCATTTTTTTTAACATTCAGTCAGGATGCTTGACGAGACTTTAAAGTGCTTATACTACAGATAAAAACGAATACTAAACTTCTCGCCTGTTTCGGTGACCGCATCAACTGAAACATTGCCAGCAGTCTTTATGCGACAATCAGCATTTTGTAATTTTTCCTAAATGCGATTTTTTCAAGCTCAGAAATGTCTTCTGAGTTTTGGAAATACTTGTTTGTGTTTCCCAATTAATTTTGAGTACATTATTGTATGTCTCATATTTAACGATTTCGGTCAAGAATAGCTTCATACAGGTATCAATCCAGTAAAATCTATTTTAACTACACCCAAATCGGATGCTATCAGATGTAACAAGTTCACGTGTTTCTGCTTTTTATCCTTCACGGCAGAGCTAAGATGAATTAAAGAAACCAAAAGCCAATACACTGATCGGAAATTTAAAATCCAGTTAATCTCAACACGACAGGCACAAGAGTGCGGGTCGACGCCTCTTCAACCTGGTTTTTATACATCCGTCATGAATACTTAAGCTCCTTATATGAGGAGACAGGTAATGTATATAAGTTTTATATCCTAATAATATATATTTGATATTCAGTACCTAAAGGATTTCCTTTAAAACGTTTTCTTTCCTTTTAGAGTGATTTTACCCTGGAAAATGTGGATAATATCACACGAAACGTCAGACTGGGAAAAGATAATATATATATATATATATATATATATATATATATATATATATATATATATATATATATATATATATATATATATATATATATATATAACGCTCCAGATGCCACTTTAAAGCTCAAGTTTTACAGATAAAAATAATATCCGTTAAATTTCTTCATTTTCAAGGTCTTTACACGTGTCTAAGCCACTGAAACCTTTCGGCTTACCCTCCTCAAATGTCAACCTTCTTTCCCTATGAATCGATGTCATCCTATGTGACGCCCCATCTAGCCTTGTTACTGATTTTTTTTTCCTAAGCGGAATTTTCTCACCCACAGAGACGTTTTCTGAATTTTAGATACACTTGGGAGTGTTTTCTGCTAGTGTAGAGTACATTTGTTGGTTACATATTTACAGTAATGTTTTCGCCCTCAATTATGCGGTTTTTAGGATTCTTCAACTATAAAAGTTTTGAATTACTCCAAAAGCTGATGCTTTACCGTAAAAGAACATGTACCAATTGTTTATTCTGAAGTAACCACTAAAATGAAAAAAAGTCGCAAATAACCATGTTCTTAACGCAAAAATTCAAGCAATCTTAAAGATGACATTAATACAGTTCATTCACTGTACTTTCAAGAAGATTTTTTTTTTTTGGTAGTCATGCATTATATATGTACTCTGATTAGGAATAAGGAAATAAATGGTAATTAATTATATATCTCGGTATTGCGATTGTGCTTATACTTTCTCGTATTAATTTTTATCCGAAGTTCAAAAGCTCATCAACATTGCTTCTCACGAGTTATCACAGTTTAGAGAGATTTTACCTAATGAAATATGGTAAATCGTATTACGCAAACCTTCATGTGAAATTCATTTTTTTTTTCCTTTTACATTCAATCAGGAGTCTCGATGTAATTTTAAAGTGCTTCTATTGCGGATAAAAAGAAAACCTTTTCATTCAAAATTATTTGTTTGTTTCCATGACCCTCACATCAATTGACACTCAATTGACCTCAAATGCCAGTTCTTTTTACGTGTCAATCGATTTTTTTATATATATTTTCTAAATGTGATTTTTTTCACACCCAGAAATATCTTTTCAGATTTGGAAGTAATTGGGAGTGTTTCCCGGTCAATTTTGAGTCCATTTGTGGAAGTTTCATATTTAATGATTTCACCCAAAAATAAGTTTATAGACATAACTCCAATCAAATAGTTTTGACCTACCCCCAAAACGGATGTTATTAGCGGTAAGTTCGAAATAGGCACGGTTAAGATGAATTTTTAAAAAATCCATAAGAATCATCGGAAATAAAAATCCAGTAAAAATCAACATGACAGAAGTAAAAATTCCGATATATCTAAATTTTCGAGAATATTATGTCTGTAATGAACCGAAACTCTGTCGGTATAAACTCGGCAAATGCCACCCTTTCATCCAACGTGATACCTCATCTAAACTCGTTAATGACTTTCTTTCTCGGGTGAAATTTTTTCACCCTCAAAAATGTTTTCTGAATTTTAGAAACAATTGGAAGTGTTTTCCAGGTAATCTGTAGTACATTTGTGGAAGTTGCATAGTAAGTGTTTCTTTCATTATTTATGCAGTTTTTAGGATCCTTCAAGGTAAAAAAAATTTGAATAACTCCTAAAGAGGATGTTTTTACCGTGAGGAAAATGTTCCATTTGCTTTTCCTGAAGTTACAAGTACAAAGAGAGTCACACACGACCCTCTCCCTAACGTAAAAATTCAATCTCAACACAACATTAATACAGATCATTCAGTGTTCCTCCAACCCGCGTTTTTTTTTGTTTAGATGAGAAATAAAGTAATAAATGGTAGTTAACTATACATGTCGGGATTGCGATAGTACGTTTTCGTATTAATTTTTATGTAACACTCAAAAGGTCATCAATATTCCTTCTCACGAGTTATTACAGATTTGATAGAAATGTGGCTTATGGTGTGACGAGAACCTTCATAATGTGCAAATATTCTTGTTTTTTTATTTTAATCCGGAGGATCGACGTAATTTTATAGTGCATCAACTGCGTATAAAAAAGAAAATTTTCTTAAAGAAAAACTTCTCTCAATTCAATGACCCATGCAGAAATTGAGACATTGTTCTTAAACACCACAGATGCCCGATCTCTCTCCTGAATGTGATTTTTTCTCCTTAAGTAATATTTCCAGTGGTTTAGATATGATTGGGAGATTTCCACAATTTCGAGTTCAATTGGGGAAGCATATTTAGCAATTTCGCACAAAATAAATTTATACAGCCATCACCCCAGTAAAATAGTTCTGATCTACCCCCAAAGCGGATGTTCTCAGCCGTAACAAGTTCACAATCCGCACTAATATTTACCCTTGAAGTCACAGCTAAGATGAATTCTCGAAAAAAATAGGCAATAGACTAAGTGCAATAAAAAAAAAAATCGTTAATCTCAACACGACAGACACAACAGTTCAGGTCGACGCTTCTGCAACCTGATTTTTTTAAATACCCATCATGAACATTGAAACTGTATATGAGAAACCAACTAATGTTTATAACTCATAAACTGGAATATTTTACCAATACTACGGTTTGTGTGATATAATTATCCATATTTTCCATGGTAAATTATCTCAGGAAGGCAATAAAACTTTTAAAGGATAAGCTGTTCAGGTATTTATTATCAAGTATATATTATTAGGAAAAAGTAAAAGCATAGCCGTCACCCACGACCCTCTCCCTAACGTAAAAATTCAATATTCCTTCTCCGGATTAAAATAAAAAAACGAATATTTGCACATTATGAAGGTTCTAGTCACACCATAAGCCACATTTCCTTAGGTGAAGTCTATCAAATCTGTAATAACTCGTGAGAAGGAATATTGATGACCTTTTGAGTGTTACATAAAAATTAATACGAAAACGTACTATCGCAATCCCGACATGTATAGTTAACTACCATTTATTACTTTATTTCTCATCTAAACAGAAAAAAACTCGGGTTGGAGGAACACTGAATGATCTGTCGTGTTGATTGAATTTTTACGTTAGGGAGAGGGTCGTGTGTGACGGCTATGCTTTTACTTTTTCCTAATAATATATACTTGATAATAAATACCTGAACAGCTTATCCTTTAAAAGTTTTATTGCCTTCCTGAGATAATTTACCATGGAAAATATGAATAATTATATCACACAAACCGTAGTATTGGTAAAATATTCCAGTTTATGAATCTGATGACTTGTTTCTAGATGCCACTTTAATGCCCTATTAATACAGACAAAAAATAGTATCCGTTATATCTTTAAATTTTCAAGCTGTCTACACGTCTCTAATCCAAAGACATTCTTAGGACTTAAGCTCAAATGGCAGCCATCTTTACCTATAAATCGACCCTACGCGATACCTCATTTAGATAGTGACTTTATTTTTTTTTGGAAGGGGGGAATTTTCTCGTCCTCAGATATGTTTTTGAGTTTTTGATTAATTTGGAATGTTTCCTTGTGAATTTAAAGTACATTTGTGGAATATGAATATTTAATGTTTTTGCACTCATTTATGCGGTTTTTAGAATCCCCTTGTTTAAGAGCTTACAGTTACTCATAAACTGGATGCTCGTACCATAAAAAAAACTTGGAGCAATTGTTTATCGTGATGTTACCGCTAAAATGAAGAAAGTCATAAACGACCATGTTCCTAACGAAAAAATCCAAAGAATCTCCAGACAACATTAATACAGTTTATTCACCTGCTTTTTTATTTGCAGCTGTGATCCACTATATTTCTATGGAGATGAAAAAAGTTATAAATTATTAATTAAATATCTCGGTATTGCCGTATTGTTCATAAATTCTCTTAAACATTATATGAGTCAAAAGCTCATCCATATTCCGTATCACGAGTTCCAACAGCTTTGAGAGATTTTACCTAAGAATATGTGGCTTTTCGTGTAACACGAACCTTCGTAATATACATTCATTTTTTTTTTTTTTTTTTACATTCAATCAGGGGGCTTGAAAATTTAAAGTGCTTATCTATCTATCTATATACCTAGGCTGCTTCCCCCAAGGAAAGAGAGGTAGCCAAGAAAGGACTACACACTCCCCATTTACTCATCCACTCAAACACATTCACTCGCATCTTAGCCCCAAATGGGAGAAGGGACAGATCTAAACCGCATCACACCGCACAAGGGTCAACTGAGCAATGCAATCGGTGACATCCGCAGCAGGGCCCGACAGCAGGGCTGGTTTACCCCTGCCACATCATTATAGACCTATCCCCTTACCCACACCTGACCTGACTAGCTGATCAGACCAAATGCGGGAGAATATCCCCTCAGGGCTGCGTCATCATTTATTCATTTACAATTTCTCTCCATTTATTTCTGTCACGCACAGCCACTCTTCCTTGCTCAACAGACATCCCTCTCGCATCCAGCGCTCTCTTCACACTGTCCATCCATCCTATTCGTGGTCTCCCTTTCAGCCTTACACCTCTCACATCAGATCTAGTTATCTTTTTCACCAATCGCTCATTATCCATTCTCTCCGTATGCCCAAACCATCGTAACACCCTCTGCTCTACTCTACCAGCCATCTCCGAACAATTCCAGTTCTCTTTCGCACTTCATTTCACACTCGATCCATACACGTCACTCCACACATACTCCTCAGACACCTCATCTCCATTACATTCAAACTTTTCCTCTCTGCTACACCCATATTCCATGTTTCAGCCCCATATAACGCAGTCGGTACAACACCCTCATACAGCCTTCTCTTTACATCCATTCTAAGCGAACAACATCTAAACGCTTTTTTCATTCCTCCCAGAACCTTACCTACTTCATTCATTCTAAACTTCACTTCTGCATCTATTCTTCCATCCACAGCAACACGTGACCCTAAATATTTAAAACTATCACCTCAAGCAACTCACCATTCAAAACTATGTTCATCCCCCTACCAACCTTGTACACTTCATCACTTTACTCTTGTTCTCATTTACTTTCAATTTCCTCCTTTCACACACCCTTCCAAACTCCTCTACCAACTGTCTCAATCTCTCCTCTGAATCAACCACCAGTGCAGTATCATCTGGAAACAGCAGCTGCTTCAGATTCCACTCTCCACCATCAACACTCACCAGACTCAGACCTCCACCTGAAACTCTTGCATTCACCTCCCTTACAACACCATCCATGTAAATATTAAACAACCAAGGCGACATCACACACCCCTGTCGCAGCCCCACTCTCACGAGAAACCACTCACAGCATTTCCCACTCTTACACACGCTTTACTATTTACATAAAAGCTTTTCACCCCTATAAGTAACGTACCATCAAGTCCATACAATCTTAAAAGAGTCCACAAAGCTTCCCTATCAATTCTATTATACGCTTTCTCTAAATCCATGAATGCCCAAAACATATCCTTGCCTTTCGCTAAATACTTTTCACACACTTGTCTCACAGCGAACACCTGATCCACGCATCCCCTCCCTCTCCTAAAGACACACTGGTCATCACCAATCACTCCCTCTGTACCCTCTCTCTCTTAATTAACGCTCTACCATACACCTTACCTACAACACTCAACAGACTTATACCCCTAAAGCTAGTACATTCATACTTACCACCCTTGCCTTTATACAACGGGACCACACAAGCACTTGCCCAGTCAACTGGCACCATACCTTTCACAAAGCACACATTCAACAATCTTGCTAACCAGTCAACAATAGTCACTCCACCACCCTTCAGGCATTCCACAGCACACCCATCCATACCCGCATCTTTCCCTGTTTTCATCTCCTTTACTGCCTTCTCCACTTCCTCCTTCGTGATCAATGAATCATTCAACTCTCCCAACACATTTATTCATTGCACCCTTCCATCCGCCACAATCTCAGCCACCCTTTCCTCTACATTTAACAATCTTTCAAAATACTCTGCCCATCTCTTCCTTACTGCATCCATCTCAATTAATATCTTTCCATCTGCTTTTACTCGCTCTTCCTTCGCACCCTTTTCACCTCCTTCCGGAACATTTTCTTATTCTGTTGAAAATTCTCAGTCAGTCGCCTACCCCACCTCTCATCTGCTGCCACTTTAGGATCACGCACACCCATTCTCGTCCTATTCCTCTTTTCCTTATACCTCTCATATGACACTTCATCCTTCCTCTGCAGCCACACTTAATATGCACGTCTCTTCTCAGCCACAGCCATACTTCCTCTCACCACCATTCACCTCCTTTTCTTACACCACCACCCACACGTCTCACCACACACCTCTTCTGCATGCCCCACCACAGCACTCTTAACTGCCATTCCTCCTCCACACTACCATTTTCCTGATCTATCACTGCGCTCCACTCATTTTTCAATTTCTTCTGATATTCTATCATTTTCTCTCTTATATCCAACTCACTTTCAAAACCTCCCTGCCACACCTAACCCTCCTAGCTCTCACCCATCTCTTACCTACTCTTAACTTTCCCTCCACCAGGTAGTGGTCAGACATACCTCCACCTTCCCCTCTCAGAACCCTCACATCCAGCAAACTTTCTATTACATTCCTAGACACAATCACGTAGTCCATCAATGCTTTATCCACAACCATTCCACCCTCCCGTCTCACGCATGTATGCTTATAAGTATCTTTCTTCTCGAACAGCGTATTTCCAATCACCATCTATCGCTCAACACACATCGCTATCATTCGTTCCCCATTTTCATTTCTTCCAGGCACACCATGCATACCAACTACACCTTCAACTGCTACATTTCCCACTCTATCATTCAGATCTCCCATCATTACCACATTCACATTCGCTACAAAACTCTGCAGTCACTCATCAACATTCCAGAAAGATTCCTCTCATCTTCATCCTTTTCACTACCAGGCCCATATGCACTCACAAACACCCACAACTCACGTTCAAATATCGCTTTCACCCACATCAGTCTCCATGACACCTCCTTCCATTCAATCACACACTGCTGTACTTCCAGACTCACTAACAAGGCCACACCTTCTCTTGCCCTTCCTCTATCAACACCTGACAATCTTCCATTCACACTTCCAATCATAGACTCACCCTGCCCTATCATCTTCGTTTCACTCAAAGCTAACACATCCAACTTTCTTCTCACAAACATTCTCCCAGTCTCTTTCCTTTTAGCTTCAATCGTACTTCATCCACGCACATTCACAGACCCAATCTTCAGAGTACGGGGATAACTCAATCCCCCATCCCTTTCTCTGGCCTGTCTCTTTTTAGGAACTAAAAAACAGGAGGGGTCCCTAGTCCCCTCACCCCGTCCCTTTTAGTCGCCTTTTACGACTTGCAGAGAATACGGTGGCAGTATACTTCCTAATACAACCTGGCCGCCGAATAGTAGGACCACCCCGTAGTGTTTCGGTGAGCCTCACATAAATTGACATTACCAGCAGTCTCAATGCGTCAGTCAGCATTTTGCTATGTTTCCTGAATGCGCTTTTTTCAAGCTCAGAATTGTTTTCTGAGTTTTGAAATACTTGTTTGTTTCCCAATTATTTTTTAGTACATTATTGTATATCGCATGTTTAATGATTTCGGCCAAAATAGGTTTATACAGCAATCAAGCCAGTATAATCGATTTTAACTAAACCCAAATCGAATGCTATCACATGTAACAACTTCATGTTGATAGCTCATGTTGATAGCTCAAGCCGTTCATGAAATATAATAGGAACACACACACACACACACACACACACACACACACACACACACACACACACACACACACACACACACACACACAGATGCAGTTAAAAACATGATCGCTCTGCCTTCTAAAGGTAGGCGATAATAATATAATAATAACATCGTAGATGTTTACAGTAGTGTTCCTAACATTACATTTAATAACTGTACACCCAAACGTGCTTATTTTACGGAGCACTGATATATTAACCACAAAACCGACCACAGACCGTTCTTATCATTACCACTGCATCTTCCCTATAGCACTTCACCATCGTAATACAACCCACTGTAGTCCTCTGTGAGATCGCTACACGTGTTTGGGAAAAATAACAGTGCACAACATGCCTACAAACCACTAAAATAAGCATATGATGTCTCACTGACATCCATCAAATAGCCTAGGAGAAGTTAGTGGACAAACAAACAAACGACTGGACACAGACAGAAACGGAATGTCTCGCATCGGTATGTAACGACCTGCATTGCAGGTGTCATCACAGTAATAATAATAATAATAATAATAATAATAATAATAATTAATCATGTTATTAGGCACGATACTGAGAAGGACACACACTGGAATAGCATGTGTCGACGCAATGCAGAATCTGTTTGCCATGACAGAAGATTGGGTTACGGTCAAACATTTAGTATTACTATAACCCTACCATTACAGCATATTATGGCACTGTTTAGTTTTATATGTCAGCTGTTTTCGCTTGTTTTATCAGGGAGATTATGGTGTTTGTCCTCCTCTGTATCATGGATTTTAACATGTGATTACTACTACTACTACTACTATTACTACTACTACTACTACTACTACTGCTACTACTAATACTACGATTATTATTATTATTATTATTATTATTATTATTATTATTATTATGATAACACTTACAAAGCAGGATCGTAATAGTTTTGTCAGGTTGTCATATACCGATGAGACATTCGGCCTCAGTCTATGTCCAGCCCTGAGTTTGTTTGTCCGCTAACTTCTAGGCATTTTAATGGATGTCAGTGAAACGTCACAGGTGTATTTTAATGGGTTGTAGGCATGTTGTGCGCTTATTTTTCCCAAACATGTGTAGTGATCCCACAAAGGACTATGGTGAAGTGCTACAGGTAAGGTCCAGTGGCAATGATAGGAACGGTCTGTGGTCGGTTCTGTGGTTAATATATCAGAGCTCCGTAATATAGGCACGTTTGGGTCTGCGACTTTTATGATTATGTAATGTTCGGAATATTGCAGATGTATGTTGTTGCTGTCAGTTTTATAATTATTCTTATTAATGCATGCCACGTATATTCACCGGTAAAAGGTGAACAACAGGCCTGGTGGCCCAAGAAGGAGGTGAGGGGTAAAATGGTTAGGAGTGGGGGAGGAATAGAGCTCATGGCGGGTGGGAAAGAGGGGGTGGGGTGCAACTGGGGTAGCGGTGCGGGGTAAGTGACGAGTTGTCGACGGTGGGACAGGGACAATATGATTAACAGATAGACATAAGGACAATCATATGTATTATTATACAGATTTATAGTTGAGTAGTAATAGGAGTAGCAGTAGTAGTACTGTGAGGGGAATTGCAATAGACACAATGGGGAAAGGGGGAATAGTAGTGGCAGTGGCAATAATGGTATTAACAGATTCAGCAGTCTTGGGCTAACGTTGTTTGTCTGGGAGTGATGATGCGAGGAATAATGTAATACAGTACGGGTTATAGGACCGGACGACAAGAAACCCTCCAAGGATTATGACGACTCGCACTATGAAGATACCGGGAAGTAAGAGTAATAAAAGGGGCAGAGACGGAAGGAAAATAAATCACGTATGAGGTGAAGCCCCAGTTAAGGCCTTGAAAACAAGACGGAGCAGGATACCACAGCTGTCTTCGCTGTCTGATAATATTTTGTGTTGTTTGCATCTAATTTCATCTAGTTATGGTAAATTATTGGCGAATGCTCTCCACTGTCCATCACAATGTGGTTTAGACGTCCACAAAATAATTGCCACATATATAACCATCCGCACAACGACTGTGAGAATCAACATTAAATTCACAATCATTCTATATTATAGCCTTAGACAATCCAGGGATAACATTCACAGAAATTATGACTGCAGTTATAATGACAAGTTGGAAGTTATATACAACTGGCTCGGTGCTTTGTTTGTGTGATGATCCGAAACAGATGGGTCAGTATCACAGGACACCATGATAACACAGTAGTCTATGTTATATGTTACAGTATGTATGTTACGAACGCATAATGTTTTGCAGGTGAATAGCATGGAAAGGTTTCGAATCCAGTCTCATTAGGTTTCTCACTATTCGCCTCGTAGCTCAGTTCCAAAGTACCAATCATGGTTGTCCGTTCACCTGCCCTCTCTCTAACCCTGACTTCCACTTCCTTCCATCGAGGGGGGTACCGAAACTTTGGTTCGCGGGTGTACGTTCTCGTATCACTAATGTAACACTCAAAAGCTCATCAACATTCCTTCTCACGAGTTAGCACAGGTTTGTGAAATACGAGCCTTCATATTGTGCAAATATTTGTTTTGTTTTTCAATTTAAACGGGAGGACCGACGTCATTTTACAGTGCATCTGCTGCGAATAAAAAAAAGAAAACCTTCCTAATAAACTTCTCCCTTCATTCAATGACACATACATCATTTGGAACTTATTGTTCTTCAACAGGACAGTTGCCCTATCTCTCTACTTGTCATCAAATTATTGGTTTAATTTTCCTGAAACGTGATGTTTTCCCCTTCAGAAATGGGTCCTGAGTTTTGAAAATCATTTGTTTAACACATTTTCATGCTCAATTGAGGAAGTTTCATACTTAGCGATTTCGCCCAAAAACAAATTTATACACCCATCACCCCAGAACAATCAAAGCGGATTTTCTCAGACGTAGCAAGTTCAGAATCGGCACTGACATTTATCCTTGATATCATGGCTAAGAGGAATTCTAGCATAAAAATCGGAATGTAAAAATCAATAAATCTCAACAGGACAGAAAAAACAGTCGAGGTCGACTCTTCTGCAATCTGATTTTCTTAAAGATCCATCCTGAACACTAAAACTGTGATTGAGATACCAACTAATGTTATAACTTTTATATCTCACAACGGCCCATATTTTACTTTTCCTAATAATACATAATTGATAAATAATACCTGTAGTTTTAATTTAAACGTTTAATTGCCTTAATGAGATAATTTACCTTGGAAAATATGGATAATAATATCACACGACGCAAAGTATTGCGAAAATATTCTATTTCTTGAATTTAATAAATTCTCTTTAGATGCCACTTTAAATCCCTATTTATATAGATAGAAAATAATAATCGATATATCTTTAATTATTCAAGTTGTCTACAACTCTAATCCACTGACACTCAGATCTTAAGCTCAATTGCTAGCCATCTTTACCTATAAATCAATTTCATCCTACGTGATACCTCATTTAGAGTTATTATTATTATTATTATTATTATTATTATTATTATTAATTATTATTATTATTATTATTATTATTATTATTATTAATTATTATTATTATTATTATTATTATTATTATTATTAATTATTATTATTATTATTATTATTATTAATTATTATTATTATTATTATTATTATTATTATTATTGTTATATTATTATTATTATTATTATTATTATTATTATTATTATTATTATTATTATTATTATTATTATTATTATTATTATTATTGTTATTATTATTATTATTATTATTATTATTATTATTATTAAATTTTGAAAAGAAAAATATTATCCTCAGGAATGTTGTTTGAGTTTCTGATTCAGATAGGAGTGTTTCCAAATGAATTAACAGTACATTTGTGGAAACTGAGTATTTAATGTTTTTGCCCTCATTTATGCGGTTTTCAGAATCCCCTTGTTTAACAACTTTCAGTTACTCTTCATAAAGCTTTCACAAAAAACAAAAACAAATGTAGCATTTGTTTATCGTGAAAACACTAAAATGAAAAAGTCACAAACGACCATGTTCCTTACGTAAAAATCTAAATCTCCAGACAAAATGAAAAAAGTAATTACTGAACCTGCATTTTTCTGTAGCTCTCATCATCTGTATTTCTATGGAGATGAGTTTATTGTAATAATTTAATTATCGATATTGGGGTATTGTTAATGTTTTCTCATATTAATCTCTCCATGAGTAATACATTTACCGTATTACTAGTTATAACAGCTTTGAGAGATTTTTACCTAAGAATATTAGGCTTATCGTAAAATAAGAACGTTCGAAATATGCAAATACTCTTTTTTTTTTTTTTTTTTATTCAATCAGGATGCTTGACGAGATCTAAAAGTGCTCATAGTGCAGATAAAAACGAATACTCAATTTCTCGCCAGTATCTGTCATCCCCTCATCAATTGAAACTTGTTGCACTCAGAAACCTCTGTTATCTGTTATCTTTACCTGTCAATCAGAATCTTGTTATGTTTCCTAAATGCGATTTTTTCACGCCCAGAAATGCCTTCTGAGTTTTGGATTTTTTTTTTTCAATTAATTTTGAGTATATCATTGTATATCTCATCTATAACGATTCCTGCGAAAATTAATTTTTACAGCCATTTCTTCAGTAGAATCAATTTTAACTACATTCAAATCGGATACTATCAGATGTAACACGATCTTAACTGGATCTGCTTTCTATCCTTGACGTAACGGCTGAAATGAATGAAAGAAAACACAAGCCAATACACTGATAGGATCTTAAAAACCAGTTGATCACAACACGACAGGAACAAGAGTGAAGGTAGGAGCTTCTTCAAACTGATTTTTTTAAATCCATGAAAAAAAAAAATGCTTATATGAGGAGCCAAGTAATGTTTATAAATTGTATATTTCAGCATTTACTTTTTGCTAATAATATATATCTGATAATACCTAAACAACTTCCATTTACACGATTTATTGCCTTCCTTAGTAATTTTACTTCCGTAATAAAGGATGATTATATCACAAAAACCGTCTTACGGGGATGATATTCCGTGTACAAAAATTGCTCGGGTGCCTCAAGATACCACTTTGCTTCCCTAGACATTCACCTGAAAATATCCGCTATATCTAAATTTTCAAGCAGTTTACGTCTGCAATCAACCCAAACTATCTGTATAAACTTCGCGAATCCAACCCATCTTTACCAAAGAAACGATATCATCGTACGTGAAACCTAATCTTACCTGGTTAATGACATTTTTCCATGGCGAAATTGTCTCACCCTCAGAAATGTTTTCTGAATTTATCAAGTGGGAGTGTTTTCCAGCTAATTTGTAGTACATTTGTGGAAGTTGCATATTTTGTGTTTCTATGATCATTTATGCAGTTTTAAGGATCCTTCAAGTATAACAATTTTGAATAACTCCTACAATGTTTTTTTACCGTTAGGGAATTATACCATTTGTTTATTCTGAATTTACTTCTACAAATAAAGTGACAAATCTAAACAATCTCAACACGACATTAACAGTTCTTAGTGTTCTTTCAACCCACGATTTTTTTTTTTTTTTTTTTTTTGCTGTCATGCACTATATATCTACGGAGATGAGAATTAAAGTAATAAGTAATTATACATTTAGGTATTGAGATAGTAAATTCTCGATTAATTTTTATGTAACACTCAAAAGATCATCAATATTCCTTCTCACGAGTTATCACAGGTTTAATAGACTTTACTTACTGAATATGGCTTTTTGTAAAATAAGAACCTTCATAGTGTACAAATATATATATAGATATTTTTTTAAGGAGGATCTACGTTATTTCATAGTGCATCTGCTGCGAATAAAAAAGAAAACCATTCTAATTAAAAACTTCCCACTTCATTCAATGACCCATACATCAACTGTTTCTTTTGGTTATACAACAACGCAGATGCCCGATCTCTCTACTTGTCAATCAAATTATTGGTTTTTGTTAGCTGAAACGTTATGTTTCCACATTCAGAAATGTGTCCTGAGTTTTGGAAATAATTGGGAGTTTTCCACATTTTCTTGCTCAACTAGGGAAGTTGCATATTTCGCCATTTCGCCCAAAAATAAATTTATACAACCATCACCCTATGACAATAGTTCAGACACACTGTCAAAGCGGATGTTCTCAGGCTTAACAAGTTCAGAATCGGCAATAATATTTATCCTTGAGATCAGGGCTGAGGAATTCTAGAAATTAAAAAAAAAAAAAAATTAGACTCATCGGAATGTAAAAATCAGTTAATCTCAACACGACAGACACAACAGTTCAGGTTGACGATTCTGCAACCTGAATTTTTAAGGATCCATCATGTGTTAGAGATACGAACTAGTGTTATAACTTTTAAATCTCACTACGGCTATGATATTACTTATTTTAAATAATATATAATTGATAATCATTGCCATCCTGAGATAATTTTCCTTTTCTGAATGTAATGTCTTCTTTCTAGTTACCAACTTAAAGCCCTATTTCTATTGATAAAAAATATCTTTAAATTTTCAATCTGTCTACACGTCTCTAATCCACTGACACGCTTAAGGCTAAAGCTGAAATGACAGCCATCTTTACTTGTAAATCGATTTCTTCTTACGTGGTACCTCATTTAGAGTTATTTATATATTTAGTTATTTATTTTTTTGCAAAGTGGAATTTCCTCCTTCTCAGAAATGTTTATTGTTTCTGATTCAGCTGGGATATTTTCGAGGTGAATTTAAAGTACATTTGTGGAAGATGAACATCTAATACTTTTTCCCTCATTTTGCGGTTTTTATTAATCTCCCTGTTTATCATCTTTCAGTTATTTTTATAGATGATGCTTTCACACACACACACACACACACACACACACACACACACACACACACACACAAAAGTAGCAATGTTTTATAGTGGTTACCACTAGAATGAAAGTCATAAACGATCATGTTCCTAAAGTAAAAATCCGAAGAATCTCTGGACGATATTAATACAGTTTATTTAGTGTTTCTTGAACCATCAATTTTAGTTAACTATCATCAACTATATTTCTATGGAGAGAATGAAAAATGTTATAAATTAAAATCATTTAAATATCTAGATATTGCGGTATTGTTTCTTTCTCATATCAATCACTACATGAGCGTCAAAAGCTAATACATATTCTGTATCACGAGCTATAACAGCTTTGTGAGATTTTACCTAAGAATATGAGGCTTATCATGTAATACGAACGTTCGAAATATGCAAATGTACTTTCTTTTTATTTTTATTTATTACATTCAATCCGGATGCTTGACATGATTTTTAAGTGCTAAAAACGAATGTTAAATTTCTCGCCCATTTCGGTGATCTCCACATCAATTGAAACTTATTGCTTTCAGTCTCAGTTATAATTTATCTTGAATTGTCAATCAGCATCTTGTTATGTTTCCCAAAAGCTATGTCTTCACGCTCAGAATTGTCTTCTTAATTTCTGATATGATTTTTTTTTCCTAATAAGTTCTGAGTATATTAGTGTACTTCGCATTTTTAACGATTCAGACCAAAAATGGGTTTAAACAGCCTTCCCTCCAGTAGAATCAATTTAATTACACCCAAATCGGATGCTATCACTTGTAACAAGTCGTCAACTGGATCTACTTTCTGTCCTTCACGGGACTGCTAAAATTAATTAGGGAAAAGAAAATGCAATTACACTAATAGGATCTTAAAAACCATTTAATCACAACACAACATAAAACAAGAGTTCAGGTCGACGCCTCTTCAACTTGATTTTTTTTACTCATGAAAAATAAAACTGCTTATATTGGGCGCTAAGTAATGTTTATAAATTGTACAGTATCTCAGTATTTACTTTTTACTAATACTATATATCTGATAATCAGTACCTAAACAACTTCCATTTACACGATTATTACCTCCGTAATAAAGGATGATTATATCACAAATACCTGTTACGGGGAGGATATTCCTTGTTTAAAAAATGATTCCCTCAAAATAATATCCGCTATATCTCTAAATTTTCAAGCAGTTTACGTCTGCAAACAACACAAACTATCTCCGTATAAAATCCACAAATTTTCTATGGCGAAATTCTCTCATCCTCAGGAATGAATGTTTTCTGAATTAAAGAATCGTGGGAGTGTTTTCCAGCTAATTTGTAGTACATTTGTGGAAGTTGCATAATTTGTGTTTCTGTTATCATATATGCAGTTTTAAGGATCCTTCAAGTATAACAAGTTTGAATAACTCCTAGATCGGATGTTTTTACCATTAGGGAATTATACCATTTATTTATTCTGAATTTACTTTTACAAATAAAGTGACACGACCCTCTCCCTAACGAAAAATTCTAAACAATCTCAATACGACATTACTACAATTCATTCAGTGTTCCTTCAACCCGCTTTTTTTTTTCTTTGGTTGTCATGCATTATATATCTACGGAGATGAGAAATAAAGTAATAAATTTTAATTAACTATTTGTTGGTATCGTGAAAGTAGGTTATATTAATTTTTATGTAACACTCAAAACCTCATCTATATTCCTTCTCACGAGTTATCACAGGTCTGATAGACTTTACTTATAGAATGTGGCTTATTGTGAGACACGAACCTTCACAACGTACAGTCGTCAGCATAAATTCGCTGCAAGTCTACTCGTGAGGTGTGAGTCCTTTTGTCTGGCAACGATGTAAGGGGTCTTGTTGCCACAGACTTTTATATACGTTAAAGATGCATTTTTAAGAAATGGTACTAGAGAGTGCCTGTTCTGTATACCGTATTTGATTAGAATAAAAAAGTGCAAGAGTTGACAGAATAATGTTATGGAATGACTTATGAGCGTAATACTTTGGTATTCCTCAGAACCGTGACTAAGCTCCCTTTCCCTCTCTCCCCCTTACTCCTGATGTCCCCCACCTTTTCCTCTCCCTCGTATCCCCCACTCACTTTCATGCCTCTCCACTATCTTCTTTCCCCACCCTCTCTACCTTCATTTATTTATCTGCGGCACTAACTCCATTGGTGCATCGCAATTCTCTCTTAAACCCAGTCTGCCCTATTCCCAGTTGCTCGCAGTACTACAAACAATATCCAAGGCCAATTATCAATATTCCTTCCTGTTCGCGTCCCATTCCCACCCTCCCTGTCTCCTTGCCACTTCTTTTATTCCAGTCATCGTTCTTTTCTCCACCCTTTTCGCTACCAACAGCCAGGAGATATAGGAACGTTGAGGTCTCGTTCTTGTGATGTATTCCTTACTGGTGTTTGTTTGTGTGAGAGTGGCAGTCGGTGGCTATTAGTTCAGTAGGCTTAATTAATAATTTGTGCCCATTCCTCCTGCTTCTCGCCCTCTCTCTTCCCTAGGAAAATGTTTCCATTCTCCCCATACTGTTCACTGATTCATGAAGCAATATCAGAACCAATAATGTTTCGAACTACTGTATCATGTTTGGAGTAAGGAGTAAGAGAAAAGACTGGGATGACAATAATCTAACAAATGTAAAACAAAAAGGTTGCAGGAATAGACAAGAAATAGATATGAGTGCGGATAATTACGTAGGTTAGCGCTGTGTAAAAATTATTAAGGTAGGCAGGGGAAGGAGAGCCCCCCGGGGAAAAGGAGAGCAGGGGAGGACGTGTGGCGAGAGGTAGGATAAGGAGGGTCATCGGAAGGGGTACGGGGGAGAGAGCGGAAATTTCATCATTCCACAACATTTTTCTGTCGCCTATCGCACATTTTTATGCTACTCAGATATAAAGAATATTCCATTCTCCAGTTCTCACAAACTCTTCTTTAAAGCGTAAAAAAGCCTGTGTGGCAACCAGTTCCCTAACATCGTTGCCAGACAAAACTACCACATCACACGAGCAGGCTTGCAGCGAACTTGTGCTGACGACTGTACAAATATTCATCTTATTTTATTTTACATTTAATAAAGATGATCGACGTAATCTTATATTGGATCTGCTGCGAATAGAAAAGAAAACCTTTCAAATTATAAAGTTCTCTCTTCATTCAATGACCCATACATTTATTGAAACTCACTGTTCTTGAAAAACACAGATGCCCGATCTCTATACTTGTCAATTATTATCGGTTTATGTGTCCTGTAATGTGATGTTTTCACCCTCAGAAATGTGTCTTGAGTTTTGCAAATAATTAGTTTTCCACATTCTCATGCTAAATTGGGGAAGTTGCAAGTTTAGCGATTTCGCCCAAAAATAAATTTATACAGCCATCACCCCAGAACAATAAATCTGACACCATCAAAGTGGATGTTCTCAGCCGTATCAAGTTCAGAATCGGCACAACCTTCATAATGTGCAAATCGACGTAATTTTATACTGCCTCTGCTGCGAATAAAAAGAAAACCTTCCTAAATAAAAACTTATACTTTCATTCAATGACCCGTACGTCAATTGGAACTTATTGTTCTTCAACAACACATGCCCGATCTCTATACTTGTCAATCAAATTATTGGTACATGTTTCCTAAATGTTATGCTTTCACCTTCAGAAATGTGTCCTGAGTTTTGGATATAACTGAGAGTTCTACACATTTTCATGCTCAATTGGGGTAGGTGCATATTTAGATATATCCCCCAAAAATAACTTTATACGGCCATCACACCAGTACAATAGTTCTGACACTGTCAAAGTGGACGTTCTCAGCCGTGACAAGTTCAGAATCGGTATTAATATATTACGGCTAAGAGGAATTCTAGAAAAAAAAAATTGCCAATAGACTCATTGGAATGCAAAAATCCAGTTAATCTCAACACGACAGTTCAGGTCGACTCTTCTGTAATCCGATTTTTTAAAGATCCATCATGAGCAGTAAAACTGTGTATATGAGATACCAACTATTGTTATATCTTTTATATCTCACTACTGTAGTTTTTACTTTTACTAATAATATATAATTGATAATCATTACCTGAACAGTCAGAAATGTTTTTTAAGTTTCTGATTCAGTTGGGAGTGTTTCCAAGTGCTTTTAGAGTACTTTTGTGGAAACTCAATATTTAATGTTTTTGCCCTCATTTATAAGGTTTTTTTGAATCTCCCTCTTTAACAGTTTTCAGTTACTCCTAAAGATGATGGTTTCACCAAAAACAAATAATAACAAACATAGCATTTGTTTGTCGTGAAGTTACCACTAAAATGAAAAAAAGGCACAAACGATCATGTTCCGAACCTAAAAATCCAAAGAGTCTCCAGACGACATTAATAAAATTATTAATGAACCTGCATTTTTTTTAGGTACCATCATCTATATTTTTATGGATATGAGGAAAAAAGTTATAAATTGTAATCATTTAAATATCTCGATATTGCTGTATTGATTATGCTTTCTCATATCAATCTCTACATGAGCGTAAAAAGTTAATACATTTTCTGCATTACGATTTATTACAGCTTTGATAGATTTTCCCTAAGGAAATGAGGCATATCATGTAATTGGAACCTTCGTAATATGCAATATTCTTTTTTATTTTTATTTTTTTTCATTCAATCACGATGCTTGAGATTTTAAAGTGCACATACTGCAGATAAAAACGAATACTAAATATCTCGCCCATCCCGATGATCCCCACATCAAGTGAAACTTATTGTTCTCAGTTACCTCAGATGTCAGTTATCTTTACGTGTCAATCAGCATCTTGTTATATGTTTCCTAAATGCGACGTTATCAGTCTAAGAAATGTCTTCTGAGTTGTTGATATAATTGTTTATGTTTTTCCCAAATAATTTTGAGTATATTATTGTATGTCTCATGCTTAACGATTTCTTCCCAAAATAGATTTATACGGCCACCATTCCAGTAGAATCAATTTTAACTACACCCAAATCGGATGCTATCATGTAACAAGTTCACAATTGGATCTGCTTTCTATCCTTGACGGAACGGCTAAGATGAATTAATGAAGGCAAAAGCCCATACACTGATAGGAACATAAAAACCAGTTAATCACGACACGACAGGAACTAGTGTGCAGGTAGACGCTTCTTCAATCTGATTTTTTTACACCCATGACCAATAAAACTGCTTATATGAGGAGCCAAGCAATGTTTATAAATTGTATATCTCATTGTTTACTTTTTGCTATATAATACCTAATCAATTTCCTTTTAGACGATTTATTGCCTTCCGAAGTGATTTTACCTCCGAAAAAAAAATAATAATATCGCACAAACTGTCTTACGGGGAAAATATTCCATTTTTATGATTTCATCAGGCGCCTCAAGATATAACTTTGAAGCCCTAGTTCAATAGCTAAAAATAATACCCGCTATATCTCTAAATTTTCAATCGCTTTACGTCTGTAATCAACCCAAACTCTCTCGGTATAAACTACGCAAATTCCACCCTACTTTACCAAGGAAACGATTTCATTCTATGTGATACCTCATCCAAGCTGGTTAATGACTTTTTTCCGTGGCGAAATTTTTCACCCTCAGAAATGTGAATTTAAGAAACAATTGGGAGAGTTTTTAAGCTATCGAAGTTGATATTTAGTGCTTCTGTTATCATTTATGCAGCTTTTAGGATCGTTCAAGAATAACAATTTTGAATAACTCCTAGAGCGGATTTTTTTCCCCCTGATGGAATTGTACAGTTCGCCGCACAAATGGCGTTCCTCACCCTCCAGGTCAAATCGTATATTCGGCAACGCCGCACCAAGATCCCCAACCCCCTCCACACCCCACCTGGTAGTACTACCAATCTCCCCCGCCTTCCACTGACTCATAGTCCTATCTCGCGTGTATGAGATATAGGTTTCGTGAACCATCTACATCAGTTGCTAAACTTTTATTTCCGTGTCTCATAAGTAAATTTTTAATTAAAAAAGGATGGAACCACGTTCCGTCGAGCTAAAAATACAGTTACTATTTATTCACTTTTCATAATACAAATCATGAATATGCTATGCATGAAGCATATTGACGACAGTGCAGAGAGAGAGAGAATAGTAATTCACCAATTCACCAGACTGACGTTTCCATTTAGAGCGAGAAATACAACAAAGAAAACAATAACATTATTAGGCCCTCGAAGCACATTCATACACTTTCAACCTAGTCCACAATAGTAGGACAGTTGACAGTGGTGATGAAGGTGATAAGATAGGCTGTCACTCGAAGCATTGAAGCCTTAACACCTTAATTCGTGTAGCCGAGGTGTTGTATAGGTACCCGGCATGATGTCTGGTCACACCTCAATTCGACATAGTGAGGTGATCATAGCTGTTCCAGTAATGAACCGAGCCCAGAGGAATGTAGCCTAGCGGGCAGATTATTGGCATGTGGGATGCTGGCCTTCGAGTCACAAATAGCAGCGCTGATGGGTATATCTAAACCCACAGTTCGACGGTGGGTCAGGAGATGGCAGGAGTCTGGCAATCTCTTTGATCTTCCCAGGTGTGGAGCCCCAAGAAAAACCACCCCAGATGATGAGCAGAGGATTTTAAATGAAGTTCGGAACAACCCACACACCAATGCATGTGCTCTTCGTGAAGCACTGAATTTGAATCTCTCATCTGACACTATCCGAAGGCGTTTACGTCAATCCGGAATTCACCACCATCCTCCTGCCATAAAACCAAAACTTGAGGAACGACATCGTGAAGCCAGGTTGCAGTTTGCTCGCCAACATGTCCATAATGATCTTACATACTGGGGAAGAGTCATCTTCAGCGATGAAAAAACGTTTTGTTCAACAACCCATGGGAAACTTCATTGTCGGAGAGCTGATGGAACAAGACATGAAAGAAGAAATATCTATGAAATAGCAAGAAGGGGCTGGATACATTTGTATGGCGTCGGCGAGCTAGCAGAGATCCAAGACCGGTTCAGCGCAGAACAATACATCAAAATTCTCGAAGAAATGATGCTGCCTAGTGTTCGCCAGTATGCCTTGCCCTACACTGAGATCATTTTTGTGCAGGTTAGTCTGTATGTTGTAGCTGTGTGTTACGTGTCAAACTCCAGTAGAATGTAGTGATTTGTATTATCCTGGTTGGTTACCTGTTAGTATACAGATTTGTTTATAGGCAAATATATAGACAGATGGATCACAGAGACCTACAAAGCATGATAGATACCCGTATATTAAACCATGTGCAAGTGCTCCTCCTTACTATGTCCTGCCCACGACCAATAGGTGTCCTGGTCCTGCCCGTATAATATCAGATTGTTGGTAGTTATCTTGTGGTGACGCATTATAAAACAAATTCATTGTAGGAGTTGCATAATGTGATTTTTAACATTAACTATAAAAAGGCGAGTATTGTTGTGATTATATTATGCGATGCATGCCCAATATGAAATTGGTAACGTGTGCGGTATTTACAATTGCAGGACATCTCACAAATTCATACAGCCAGTATTGTGAAGCGATGGTTTCAAGAACAGCGTCACTTGCAGTTGTTGGACTGGCCTAGTAAAGGGTGTGACCTGAATCTCGTGGAGAATGTGTGGGGGACCACAGTAAATACGTGGACGCCCGGCCAGGAACGCACCGCCCAGCAACTACTGGACCACACAAGGCATGAATGGGAGAATTTGCGAGGGAACCAAAATGTAATATGTATCGAATTTGCGGGAAAGGTTAGAGGGTGGCATAGATGCAGATGGGGGCTGGACAAAATATTGAGGTTACCGACGAAGCGCTAGAATGTGTAGGTGTATTGGGAAATATCTTTTGTTACATTAGGAGCTATTAATTTATTTTGAGCTTTAGCACTGGCATAGTAAGACAGCATAACATCTGTTTACGTTTCTGAACATAAAAAAAAATTGTGTTATAATAGTTTGCCTCTCTTAACGGCAGGGTATATAAATCTAAGTCAATAATTTGCAAGCAAATAAAATACCAAATAGGGAATAAACAAAACCAGTGGATTCTTTGCCCTTTTAATTAATACCGTTGAATTAACCGCCCGCACCCCACCAGAGTACCGAGACCAGGACTTTTGGCATTGCAGGTAAACACGCAAACTACTCCGCCAATCCTGCATTTCCATGGGTCCAAGGCTTGATGCCCGAATGGGATACAGATGTTGAATTTTCACAAGCGGCATTGCTTAGTTCTCGAAAGATTTTATAATAGATTCCTCCTGTATATGAAACGTTGTGGAAATCTAAGATGCATTTCAATTGTTATGATACTGCACCACATTGGTCAACAAACACTGGCTTAGTGTTATACACTACCTATGCCAGTAACTCTCTCTCTCTCTCTCTCTCTCTCTCTCTCTCTCTCTGCACTGTCGGTATGAATGGGAGAATTTGCGAGGGAACCAAAATGTAATATGTATCGAATATGCGGGAAAGGTTACAGGGTGTCATAGATGCAGATGGGGGCTGGACAAAATATTGAGGTTACCGACGAAGCGCTAGAATGTGTAGGTGTATTGGGAAATATCTTTTGTTACATAGCATATTCATGATTTGTATTATGAATACAAATTATGAATACAAATTATGAATTCATAATTTGTATGAATACAAATTATGAATACATATTGTATTTTTAACTCGACGGAACGTGGTTCCATCCTTTTTTAATTTAAACTTTACTTATGAGACACGGAAATAAAAGTTTAGCAACTGATATAGATGGCTCACGAAACCTATATCTCATACACGCGAGATAGGACTATGAGTCAGTGGAAGGCGGGGGAGGTTGGTAGTACTACTAGGTGGGGTGTGGAGGAGGTTGGGGATCTGGGTGCGGTGTTACAATTTGACCTGGAGGGTGAGGAACGCCATTTGTGCGGCGAACTGTACCTTTTGTTGATCCTGAATTTACTTCTACAAATAAAGTCACACACGACCCTTTCCCTAACGAAAAAATCTAAACAATCTCAACACGACATTAATACAGTTCACTCAGTGTTCCTTCAACCTACATTTTTCTTTTTTTTTTGGAGGGGGGGGGGCTTTCATGCACTGTATATCTACGGAGAAGAGAAACAAATAAATGGTAACTAACTATACATGTCGGTATTGCGATAGTACGATCTTTTTTTTTTTTTTTTGTAACAAAATCTCATCAATATTCCTTCCCACGAGTTATCACTGGTTTGATAGACTTATAGAATGTGGCTACTGTGAGACACGAACCTTCATAATCTGCAAAGATTTTTTTTTTTTTTTTTTGAGGATCGATGTAATTTTATAGTGTATCCGCTGCGAATAAAAAAGAAAACCTTCCTAATTAAAATTTTCTCCCTATATTCGATGACCCATACATCAATTAGGCCTTATTGTTCTTCAACAACTCAGATGCCCGATGTCTCTTCTTGTCAATCAAATTAATGGTATATGTTTTCTGCATGTGATGTTTTGGAAATTATTGGGAGTTTTCCACAATTTCAAGCTCAATTGGGGTAGTTACATATTTAGCGACCGCCCCAAAATAAATTTATACAGCAATCACCCCAGTACAATAGTTCTGACATGCCCCCAAAGCGCATGTTCTAAGCCGTAACAAGTTCAGAATCGGCACTAATATTTATCCTTCAGGTCATTGCAAAGAGGAATTCTAGAAAATAAATAGCCAATAGACTCATCGGAATGTGAAAATCTAGTTAATCTCAACACGACAGACACAACAGTTCAGGTCGACGCTCCTGCAACCTGTTTTTTTTAAAGACCCATCATGAAAACTAAAACTGTGTATAGTCAACAAGAGTTGCACCTGGACCACCTAGTCGCGGGATATGGTTAACGTGGCAACAGCGCTTGTGTGTGTGTTCTTGTGTACATGCCCGAGAATTTATCGAATCATCAAGCTTGATGAAGCTTGATGATTCGATAAATTCCCGGGCATGTACACAAGAACACATACACACGCGCTGTTGCCACGTTAGCCACATCCAGCGACTAGGTGGTCCAGGTGCAACTCTTGTTGACTGTACATACCAACTGTTATAACTTTTATATCTCTCTACGGCTATGCTTTTACATTTCCTATTATTATATATTTGGTAATCAATACCTGAACAGTTTTCTTTTGAACTATTCATTGCCGTCCTGAGATAATTTACCATGGTAAATATGGATAATAATATTCCACTTTGAATTTGATGGCTTCTCTCTAGATGCCACTTTAAAACCTTATTTATAAAGATAAAAAATAATATATCTTTAAATTTTTAAGCTGTCTTCACGTCTCTAATCCACTGACACTCTTAGGGCTTAAGCTCAAATGCCAGCCATCTTTACCTATAAATCGATTTCATCCTTCGTCATACCTCATTTAGTTTTTTTTTTTTTTCCAATGGGGAATATTCTCGTCCTCAGATGTTTTTTGTTTCTGATTCAGTTTGGAGTGTTTCCAAGTGAATTTAGAAAACATTTGTGGAAACTGAATATGTAATGTTTTTGCCTTCATTTATGCGGTTTTTAGAATTCACCCGTTTAACAGTGTTCAGTTACTATTAAAGAGGACGCTTTCACTGAAAAAATAAATAAATAAATAAAGAAAGAACCGTAGCAATTGTTTATCCTGAAGTTACCACTAAAATGGAAAATGTAACAAAAAAACATGTTTCTAATGTAAAAATCTTTCAACCTGCATTTTTTGTACATTTAATCCATTATATTTCTATGGAGATGAGGAAAAAAATTATAAATTGCAATCAATTAAATATCTCGGTATTGCGGACTTGTTTATACATTAATGAGTCAAAAGCCCATCCATATTCCGTATCACGACTTATAACAGCTTTGAGAGATTTTACCTAAGAATATGTGGCTTATCGTGTAACACGAACCATCGTAATATACAAATATTCATTTTTTTTAACATTCAGTCAGGATGCTTGACGAGACTTTAAAGTGCTTATACTACAGATAAAAACGAATACTAAACTTCTCGCCTGTTTCGGTGACCGCATCAACTGAAACATTGCCAGCAGTCTTTATGCGACAATCAGCATTTTCTAATTTTTCCTAAATGCGATTTTTTCAAGCTCAGAAATGTCTTCTGAGTTTTGGAAATACTTGTTTGTGTTTCCCAATTAATTTTGAGTACATTATTGTATGTCTCATATTTAACGATTTCGGTCAAGAATAGCTTCATACAGCTATCAATCCAGTAAAATCTATTTTAACTACACCCAAATCGGATGCTATCAGATGTAACAAGTTCACGTGTTTCTGCTTTTTATCCTTCACGGCAGAGCTAAGATGAATTAAAGAAACCAAAAGCCAATACACTGATCGGAAATTTAAAATCCAGTTAATCTCAACACGACAGGCACAAGAGTGCGGGTCGACGCCTCTTCAACCTGGTTTTTATACATCCGTCATGAATACTTAAGCTCCTTATATGAGGAGACAGGTAATGTATATAAGTTTTATATCCTAATAATATATATTTGATATTCAGTACCTAAAGGATTTCCTTTAAAACGTTTTCTTTCCTTTTAGAGTGATTTTACCCTGGAAAATGTGGATAATATCACACGAAACGTCAGACTGGGAAAAGATAATATATATATATATATATATATATATATATATATATATATATATATATATATATATATATATATATATATATAGCTCCAGATGCCACTTTAAAGCTCAAGTTTTACAGATAAAAATAATATCCGTTAAATTTCTTCATTTTCAAGGTCTTTACACGTGTCTAAGCCACTGAAACCTTTCGGCTTACCCTCCTCAAATGTCAACCTTCTTTCCCTATGAATCGATGTCATCCTATGTGACGCCCCATCTAGCCTTGTTACTGATTTTTTTTTCCTAAGCGGAATTTTCTCACCCACAGAGACGTTTTCTGAATTTTAGATACACTTGGGAGTGTTTTCTGCTAGTGTAGAGTACATTTGTTGGTTACATATTTACAGTAATGTTTTCGCCCTCAATTATGCGGTTTTTAGGATTCTTCAACTATAAAAGTTTTGAATTACTCCAAAAGCTGATGCTTTACCGTAAAAGAACATGTACCAATTGTTTATTCTGAAGTAACCACTAAAATGAAAAAAAGTCGCAAATAACCATGTTCTTAACGCAAAAATTCAAGCAATCTTAAAGATGACATTAATACAGTTCATTCACTGTACTTTCAAGAAGATTTTTTTTTTTTTGGTAGTCATGCATTATATATGTACTCTGATTAGGAATAAGGAAATAAATGGTAATTAATTATATATCTCGGTATTGCGATTGTGCTTATACTTTCTCGTATTAATTTTTATCCGAAGTTCAAAAGCTCATCAACATTGCTTCTCACGAGTTATCACAGTTTAGAGAGATTTTACCTAATGAAATATGGTAAATCGTATTACGCAAACCTTCATGTGAAATTCATTTTTTTTTTCCTTTTACATTCAATCAGGAGTCTCGATGTAATTTTAAAGTGCTTCTATTGCGGATAAAAAGAAAACCTTTTCATTCAAAATTATTTGTTTGTTTCCATGACCCTCACATCAATTGACACTCAATTGACCTCAAATGCAAGTTCTCTTTACGTGTCAATCGATTTTTTTATATATATTTTCTAAATGTGATTTTTTTCACACCCAGAAATATCTTTTCAGATTTGGAAGTAATTGGGAGTGTTTCCCGGTCAATTTTGAGTCCATTTGTGGAAGTTTCATATTTAATGATTTCACCCAAAAATAAGTTTATAGACATAACTCCAATCAAATAGTTTTGACCTACCCCCAAAACGGATGTTATTAGCGGTAAGTTCGAAATAGGCACGGTTAAGATGAATTTTTAAAAAATCCATAAGAATCATAGGAAATAAAAATCCAGTTAAAATCAACATGACAGAAGTAAAAATTCCGATATATCTAAATTTTCGAGAATATTATGTCTGTAATGAACCGAAACTCTGTCGGTATAAACTCGGCAAATGCCACCCTTTCATCCAACGTGATACCTCATCTAAACTCGTTAATGACTTTCTTTCTCGGGTGAAATTTTTTCACCCTCAAAAATGTTTTCTGAATTTTAGAAACAATTGGAAGTGTTTTCCAGGTAATCCGTAGTACATTTGTGGAAGTTGCATAGTAAGTGTTTCTTTCATTATTTATGCAGTTTTTAGGATCCTTCAAGGTAAAAAAAATTTGAATAACTCCTAAAGAGGATGTTTTTACCGTGAGGAAAATGTTCCATTTGCTTTTCCTGAAGTTACAAGTACAAAGAGAGTCACACACGACCCTCTCCCTAACGTAAAAATTCAATCTCAACACAACATTAATACAGATCATTCAGTGTTCCTCCAACCCGCGTTTTTTTTTGTTTAGATGAGAAATAAAGTAATAAATGGTAGTTAACTATACATGTCGGGATTGCGATAGTACGTTTTCGTATTAATTTTTATGTAACACTCAAAAGGTCATCAATATTCTTTCTCACGAGTTATTACAGATTTGATAGAAATGTGGCTTATGGTGTGACGAGAACCTTCATAATGTGCAAATATTCTTGTTTTTTTATTTTAATCCGGAGGATCGACGTAATTTTATAGTGCATCAACTGCGTATAAAAAAGAAAATTTTCTTAAAGAAAAACTTCTCTCAATTCAATGACCCATGCAGAAATTGAGACATTGTTCTTAAACACCACAGATGCCCGATCTCTCTCCTGAATGTGATTTTTTCTCCTTAAGTAATATTTCCAGTGGTTTAGATATGATTGGGAGATTTCCACAATTTCGAGTTCAATTGGGGAAGCATATTTAGCAATTTCGCACAAAATAAATTTATACAGCCATCACCCCAGTAAAATAGTTCTGATCTACCCCCAAAGCGGATGTTCTCAGCCGTAACAAGTTCACAATCCGCACTAATATTTACCCTTGAAGTCACAGCTAAGATGAATTCTCGAAAAAAAATAGGCAATAGACTAAGTGCAATAAAAAAAAAAAATCGTTAATCTCAACACGACAGACACAACAGTTCAGGTCGACGCTTCTGCAACCTGATTTTTTTAAATACCCATCATGAACATTGAAACTGTATATGAGAAACCAACTAATGTTTGTAACTCATAAACTGGAATATTTTACCAATACTACGGTTTGTGTGATATAATTATCCATATTTTCCATGGTAAATTATCTCAGGAAGGCAATAAAACTTTTAAAGGATAAGCTGTTCAGGTATTTATTATCAAGTATATATTATTAGGAAAAAGTAAAAGCATAGCCGTCACCCACGACCCTCTCCCTAACGTAAAAATTCAATATTCCTTCTCCGGATTAAAATAAAAAAAAAGAATATTTGCACATTATGAAGGTTCTAGTCACACCATAAGCCACATTTCCTTAGGTGAAGTCTATCAAATCTGTAATAACTCGTGAGAAGGAATATTGATGACCTTTTGAGTGTTACATAAAAATTAATACGAAAACGTACTATCGCAATCCCGACATGTATAGTTAACTACCATTTATTACTTTATTTCTCATCTAAACAGAAAAAAACTCGGGTTGGAGGAACACTGAATGATCTGTCGTGTTGATTGAATTTTTACGTTAGGGAGAGGGTCGTGTGTGACGGCTATGCTTTTACTTTTTCCTAATAATATATAGTTGATAATAAATACCTGAACAGCTTATCCTTTAAAAGTTTTATTGCCTTCCTGAGATAATTTACCATGGAAAATATGAATAATTATATCACACAAACCGTAGTATTGGTAAAATATTCCAGTTTATGAATCTGATGACTTGTTTCTAGATGCCACTTTAATGCCCTATTAATACAGACAAAAAATAGTATCCGTTATATCTTTAAATTTTCAAGCTGTCTACACGTCTCTAATCCAAAGACATTCTTAGGACTTAAGCTCAAATGGCAGCCATCTTTACCTATAAATCGACCCTACGCGATACCTCATTTAGATAGTGACTTTATTTTTTTTTTTTTTTGGAAGGCGGGAATTTTCTCGTCCTCAGATATGTTTTTGAGTTTTTGATTAATTTGGAATGTTTCCTTGTGAATTTAAAGTACATTTGTGGAATATGAATATTTAATGTTTTTGCACTCATTTATGCGGTTTTTAGAATCCCCTTGTTTAAGAGCTTACAGTTACTCATAAACTGGATGCTCGTACCATAAAAAAAACTTGGAGCAATTGTTTATCGTGATGTTACCGCTAAAATGAAGAAAGTCATAAACGACCATGTTCCTAACGAAAAAATCCAAAGAATCTCCAGACAACATTAATACAGTTTATTCACCTGCTTTTTTATTTGCAGCTGTGATCCACTATATTTCTATGGAGATGAAAAAAGTTATAAATTATTAATTAAATATCTCGGTATTGCCGTATTGTTCATAAATTCTCTTAAACATTATATGAGTCAAAAGCTCATCCATATTCCGTATCACGAGTTCCAACAGCTTTGAGAGATTTTACCTAAGAATATGTGGCTTTTCGTGTAACACGAACCTTCGTAATATACATTCATTTTTTTTTTTTTTTTTTTTTTTACATTCAATCAGGGGGCTTGAAAATTTAAAGTGCTTATCTATCTATCTATATACCTAGGCTGCTTCCCCCAAGGAAAGAGAGGTAGCCAAGAAAGGACTACACACTCCCCATTTACTCATCCACTCAAACACATTCACTCGCATCTTAGCCCCAAATGGGAGAAGGGACAGATCTAAACCGCATCACACCGCACAAGGGTCAACTGAGCAATGCAATCGGTGACATCCGCAGCAGGGCCCGACAGCAGGGCTGGTTTACCCCTGCCACATCATTATAGACCTATCCCCTTACCCACACCTGACCTGACTAGCTGATCAGACCAAATGCGGGAGAATATCCCCTCAGGGCTGCGTCATCATTTATTCATTTACAATTTCTCTCCATTTATTTCTGTCACGCACAGCCACTCTTCCTTGCTCAACAGACATCCCTCTCGCATCCAGCGCTCTCTTCACACTGTCCATCCATCCTATTCGTGGTCTCCCTTTCAGCCTTACACCTCTCACATCAGATCTAGTTATCTTTTTCACCAATCGCTCATTATCCATTCTCTCCGTATGCCCAAACCATCGTAACACCCTCTGCTCTACTCTACCAGCCATCTCCGAACAATTCCAGTTCTCTTTCGCACTTCATTTCACACTCGATCCATACACGTCACTCCACACATACTCCTCAGACACCTCATCTCCATTACATTCAAACTTTTCCTCTCTGCTACACCCATATTCCATGTTTCAGCCCCATATAACGCAGTCGGTACAACACCCTCATACAGCCTTCTCTTTACATCCATTCTAAGCGAACAACATCTAAACGCTTTTTCATTCCTCCCAGAACCTTACCTACTTCATTCATTCTAAACTTCACTTCTGCATCTATTCTTCCATCCACAGCAACACGTGACCCTAAATATTTAAAACTATCACCTCAAGCAACTCACCATTCAAAACTATGTTCATCCCCCTACCAACCTTGTACACTTCATCACTTTACTCTTGTTCTCATTTACTTTCAATTTCCTCCTTTCACACACCCTTCCAAACTCCTCTACCAACTGTCTCAATCTCTCCTCTGAATCAACCACCAGTGCAGTATCATCTGGAAACAGCAGCTGCTTCAGATTCCACTCTCCACCATCAACACTCACCAGACTCAGACCTCCACCTGAAACTCTTGCATTCACCTCCCTTACAACACCATCCATGTAAATATTAAACAACCAAGGCGACATCACACACCCCTGTCGCAGCCCCACTCTCACGAGAAACCACTCACAGCATTTCCCACTCTTACACACGCTTTACTATTTACATAAAAGCTTTTCACCCCTATAAGTAACGTACCATCAAGTCCATACAATCTTAAAAGAGTCCACAAAGCTTCCCTATCAATTCTATTATACGCTTTCTCTAAATCCATGAATGCCCAAAACATATCCTTGCCTTTCGCTAAATACTTTTCACACACTTGTCTCACAGCGAACACCTGATCCACGCATCCCCTCCCTCTCCTAAAGACACACTGGTCATCACCAATCACTCCCTCTGTACCCTCTCTCTCTTAATTAACGCTCTACCATACACCTTACCTACAACACTCAACAGACTTATACCCCTAAAGCTAGTACATTCATACTTACCACCCTTGCCTTTATACAACGGGACCACACAAGCACTTGCCCAGTCAACTGGCACCATACCTTTCACAAAGCACACATTCAACAATCTTGCTAACCAGTCAACAATAGTCACTCCACCACCCTTCAGGCATTCCACAGCACACCCATCCATACCCGCATCTTTCCCTGTTTTCATCTCCTTTACTGCCTTCTCCACTTCCTCCTTCGTGATCAATGAATCATTCAACTCTCCCAACACATTTATTCATTGCACCCTTCCATCCGCCACAATCTCAGCCACCCTTTCCTCTACATTTAACAATCTTTCAAAATACTCTGCCCATCTCTTCCTTACTGCATCCATCTCAATTAATATCTTTCCATCTGCTTTTACTCGCTCTTCCTTCGCACCCTTTTCACCTCCTTCCGGAACATTTTCTTATTCTGTTGAAAATTCTCAGTCAGTCGCCTACCCCACCTCTCATCTGCTGCCACTTTAGGATCACGCACACCCATTCTCGTCCTATTCCTCTTTTCCTTATACCTCTCATATGACACTTCATCCTTCCTCTGCAGCCACACTTAATATGCACGTCTCTTCTCAGCCACAGCCATACTTCCTCTCACCACCATTCACCTCCTTTTCTTACACCACCACCCACACGTCTCACCACACACCTCTTCTGCATGCCCCACCACAGCACTCTTAACTGCCATTCCTCCTCCACACTACCATTTTCCTGATCTATCACTGCGCTCCACTCATTTTTCAATTTCTTCTGATATTCTATCATTTTCTCTCTTATATCCAACTCACTTTCAAAACCTCCCTGCCACACCTAACCCTCCTAGCTCTCACCCATCTCTTACCTACTCTTAACTTTCCCTCCACCAGGTAGTGGTCAGACATACCTCCACCTTCCCCTCTCAGAACCCTCACATCCAGCAAACTTTCTATTACATTCCTAGACACAATCACGTAGTCCATCAATGCTTTATCCACAACCATTCCACCCTCCCGTCTCACGCATGTATGCTTATAAGTATCTTTCTTCTCGAACAGCGTATTTCCAATCACCATCTATCGCTCAACACACATCGCTATCATTCGTTCCCCATTTTCATTTCTTCCAGGCACACCATGCATACCAACTACACCTTCAACTGCTACATTTCCCACTCTATCATTCAGATCTCCCATCATTACCACATTCACATTCGCTACAAAACTCTGCAGTCACTCATCAACATTCCAGAAAGATTCCTCTCATCTTCATCCTTTTCACTACCAGGCCCATATGCACTCACAAACACCCACAACTCACGTTCAAATATCGCTTTCACCCACATCAGTCTCCATGACACCTCCTTCCATTCAATCACACACTGCTGTACTTCCAGACTCACTAACAAGGCCACACCTTCTCTTGCCCTTCCTCTATCAACACCTGACAATCTTCCATTCACACTTCCAATCATAGACTCACCCTGCCCTATCATCTTCGTTTCACTCAAAGCTAACACATCCAACTTTCTTCTCACAAACATTCTCCCAGTCTCTTTCCTTTTAGCTTCAATCGTACTTCATCCACGCACATTCACAGACCCAATCTTCAGAGTACGGGGATAACTCAATCCCCATCCCTTTCTCTGGCCTGTCTCTTTTTAGGAACTAAAAAACAGGAGGGGGTCCCTAGTCCCCTCACCCCGTCCCTTTTAGTCGCCTTTTACGACTTGCAGAGAATACGGTGGCAGTATACTTCCTAATACAACCTGGCCGCCGAATAGTAGGACCACCCCGTAGTGTTTCGGTGAGCCTCACATAAATTGACATTACCAGCAGTCTCAATGCGTCAGTCAGCATTTTGCTATGTTTCCTGAATGCGCTTTTTTCAAGCTCAGAATTGTTTTCTGAGTTTTGAAATACTTGTTTGTTTCCCAATTATTTTTTAGTACATTATTGTATATCGCATGTTTAATGATTTCGGCCAAAATAGGTTTATACAGCAATCAAGCCAGTATAATCGATTTTAACTAAACCCAAATCGGATGCTATCACATGTAACAACTTCATGTTGATAGCTCATGTTGATAGCTCAAGCCGTTCATGAAATATAATAGGAACACACACACACACACACACACACACACACACACACACACACAGATGCAGTTAAAAACATGATCGCTCTGCCTTCTAAAGGTAGGCGATAATAATATAATAATAACATCGTAGATGTTTACAGTAGTGTTCCTAACATTACATTTAATAACTGTACACCCAAACGTGCTTATTTTACGGAGCACTGATATATTAACCACAAAACCGACCACAGACCGTTCTTATCATTACCACTGCATCTTCCCTATAGCACTTCACCATCGTAATACAACCCACTGTAGTCCTCTGTGAGATCGCTACACGTGTTTGGGAAAAATAACAGTGCACAACATGCCTACAAACCACTAAAATAAGCATATGATGTCTCACTGACATCCATCAAATAGCCTAGGAGAAGTTAGTGGACAAACAAACAAACGACTGGACACAGACAGAAACGGAATGTCTCGCATCGGTATGTAACGACCTGCATTGCAGGTGTCATCACAGTAATAATAATAATAATAATAATAATAATAATAATAATAATAATAATAATTAATCATGTTATTAGGCACGATACTGAGAAGGACACACACTGGAATAGCATGTGTCGACGCAATGCAGAATCTGTTTGCCATGACAGAAGATTGGGTTACGGTCAAACATTTAGTATTACTATAACCCTACCATTACAGCATATTATGGCACTGTTTAGTTTTATATGTCAGCTGTTTTCGCTTGTTTTATCAGGGAGATTATGGTGTTTGTCCTCCTCTGTATCATGGATTTTAACATGTGATTACTACTACTACTACTACTACTATTACTACTACTACTACTACTACTGCTACTACTAATACTACGATTATTATTATTATTATTATTATTATTATTATTATTATTATTATTATTATTATTATTAACTATGATAACACTTACAAAGCAGGATCGTAATAGTTTTGTCAGGTTGTCATATACCGATGAGACATTCGGCCTCAGTCTATGTCCAGCCCTGAGTTTGTTTGTCTGCTAACTTCTAGGCATTTTAATGGATGTCAGTGAAACGTCACAGGTGTATTTTAATGGGTTGTAGGCATGTTGTGCGCTTATTTTTCCCAAACATGTGTAGTGATCCCACAAAGGACTATGGTGAAGTGCTACAGGTAAGGTCCAGTGGCAATGATAGGAACGGTCTGTGGTCGGTTCTGTGGTTAATATATCAGAGCTCCGTAATATAGGCACGTTTGGGTCTGCGACTTTTATGATTATGTAATGTTCGGAATATTGCAGATGTATGTTGTTGCTGTCAGTTTTATAATTATTCTTATTAATGCATGCCACGTATATTCACCGGTAAAAGGTGAACAACAGGCCTGGTGGCCCAAGAAGGAGGTGAGGGGTAAAATGGTTAGGAGTGGGGGAGGAATAGAGCTCATGGCGGGTGGGAAAGAGGGGGGTGGGGTGCAACTGGGGTAGCGGTGAGGGTAAGTGACGAGTTGTCGACGGTGGGACAGGGACAATATGATTAACAGATAGACATAAGGACAATCATATGTATTATTATACAGATTTATAGTTGAGTAGTAATAGGAGTAGCAGTAGTAGTACTGTGAGGGGAATTGCAATAGACACAATGGGGAAAGGGGGAATAGTAGTGGCAGTGGCAATAATGGTATTAACAGATTCAGCAGTCTTGGGCTAACGTTGTTTGTCTGGGAGTGATGATGCGAGGAATAATGTAATACAGTACGGGTTATAGGACCGGACGACAAGAAACCCTCCAAGGATTATGACGACTCGCACTATGAAGATACCGGGAAGTAAGAGTAATAAAAGAGGCAGAGACGGAAGGAAAATAAATCACGTATGAGGTGAAGCCCCAGTTAAGGCCTTGAAAACAAGACGGAGCAGGATACCACAGCTGTCTTCGCTGTCTCATAATATTTTGTGTTGTTTGCATCTAATTTCATCTAGTTATGGTAAATTATTGGCGAATGCTCTCCACTGTCCATCACAATGTGGTTTAGACGTCCACAAAATAATTGCCACATATATAACCATCCGCACAACGACTGTGAGAATCAACATTAAATTCACAATCATTCTATATTATAGCCTTAGACAATCCAGGGATAACATTCACAGAAATTATGACTGCAGTTATAATGACAAGTTGGAACTTATATACAACTGGCTCGGTGCTTTGTTTGTGTGATGATCCGAAACAGATGGGTCAGTATCACAGGACACCATGATAACACAGTAGTCTATGTTATATGTTACAGTATGTATGTTACGAACGCATAATGTTTTGCAGGTGAATAGCATGGAAAGGTTTCGAATCCAGTCTCATTAGGTTTCTCACTATTCGCCTCGTAGCTCAGTTCCAAAGTACCAATCATGGTTGTCCGTTCACCTGCCCTCTCTCTAACCCTGACTTCCACTTCCTTCCATCGAGGGGGTACCGAAACTTTGGTTCGCGGGTGTACGTTCTCGTATCACTAATGTAACACTCAAAAAGCTCATCAACATTCCTTCTCACTTGTTAGCACAGGTTTGTGATAAACGATCCTTCTTATTGTGCAAATATTTGTTTTGTTTTTCAATTTAAACGGGAGGACCGACGTCATTTTTACAGTGCATCTGCTGCGAATAAAAAAAGAAAACCTTCCTAATAAACTTCTCCTTCATTCAATGACACATACATCATTTGGAACTTATTGTTCTTCAACAGGACAGTTGCCCTATCTCTCTACTTGTCATCAAATTATTGGTTTAATTTTCCTGAAACGTGATGTTTTCCCCTTCAGAAATGGGTCCTGAGTTTTGAAAATCATTTGTTTAACACATTTTCATGCTCAATTGAGGAAGTTTCATACTTAGCGATTTCGCCCAAAAACAAATTTATACACCCATCACCCCAGAACAATCAAAGCGGATTTTCTCAGACGTAGCAAGTTCAGAATCGGCACTGACATTTATCCTTGATATCATGGCTAAGAGGAATTCTAGCATAAAAATCGGAATGTAAAAATCAATAAATCTCAACAGGACAGAAAAAACAGTCGAGGTCGACTCTTCTGCAATCTGATTTTCTTAAAGATCCATCCTGAACACTAAAACTGTGATTGAGATACCAACTAATGTTATAACTTTTATATCTCACAACGGCCCATATTTTACTTTTCCTAATAATACATAATTGATAAATAATACCTGTAGTTTTAATTTAAACGTTTAATTGCCTTAATGAGATAATTTACCTTGGAAAATATGGATAATAATATCACACGACGCAAAGTATTGCGAAAATATTCTATTTCTTGAATTTAATAAATTCTCTTTAGATGCCACTTTAAATCCCTATTTATATAGATAGAAAATAATAATCGATATATCTTTAATTATTCAAGTTGTCTACAACTCTAATCCACTGACACTCAGATCTTAAGCTCAATTGCTAGCCATCTTTACCTATAAATCAATTTCATCCTACGTGATACCTCATTTAGAGTTATTATTATTATTATTATTATTATTATTATTATTATTATTATTATTATTATTATTATTATTATTATTATTATTATTATTATTATTATTATTATTATTATTATTATTATTATTATTATTATTATTATTATTATTATTATTATTATTATTATTATTATTATTATTATTATTATTAATTATTATTATTATTATTATTATTATTATTATTATTATTATTATTGTTATATTATTATTATTATTATTATTATTATTATTATTATTATTATTATTATTATTATTATTATTATTATTATTATTATTATTATTATTATTATTATTATTATTATTATTATTATTATTATTATTATTAAATTTTGAAAAGAAAAATATTATCCTCAGAAATGTTGTTTGAGTTTCTGATTCAGATAGGAGTGTTTCCAAATGAATTAACAGTACATTTGTGGAAACTGAGTATTTAATGTTTTTGCCCTCATTTATGCGGTTTTCAGAATCCCCTTGTTTAACAACTTTCAGTTACTCTTCATAAAGCTTTCACAAAAAACAAAAACAAATGTAGCATTTGTTTATCGTGAAAACACTAAAATGAAAAAGTCACAAACGACCATGTTCCTTACGTAAAAATCTAAATCTCCAGACAAAATGAAAAACGTAATTACTGAACCTGCATTTTTCTGTAGCTCTCATCATCTGTATTTCTATGGAGATGAGTTTATTGTAATAATTTAATTATCGATATTGGGGTATTGTTAATGTTTTCTCATATTAATCTCTACATGAGTAATACATTTACCGTATTACTAGTTATAACAGCTTTGAGAGATTTTTACCTAAGAATATTAGGCTTATCGTAAAATAAGAACGTTCGAAATATGCAAATACTCTTTTTTTTTTTTTTTATTCAATCAGGATGCTTGACGAGATCTAAAAGTGCTCATAGTGCAGATAAAAACGAATACTCAATTTCTCGCCAGTATCTGTCATCCCCTCATCAATTGAAACTTGTTGCACTCAGAAACCTCTGTTATCTGTTATCTTTACCTGTCAATCAGAATCTTGTTATGTTTCCTAAATGCGATTTTTTCACGCCCAGAAATGCCTTCTGAGTTTTGGATTTTTTTTCAATTAATTTTGAGTATATCATTGTATATCTCATCTATAACGATTCCTGCGAAAATTAATTTTTACAGCCATTTCTTCAGTAGAATCAATTTTAACTACATTCAAATCGGATACTATCAGATGTAACACGATCTTAACTGGATCTGCTTTCTATCCTTGACGTAACGGCTGAAATGAATGAAAGAAAACACAAGCCAATACACTGATAGGATCTTAAAAACCAGTTGATCACAACACGACAGGAACAAGAGTGAAGGTAGGAGCTTCTTCAAACTGATTTTTTTTAAATCCATGAAAAAAAAAATGCTTATATGAGGAGCCAAGTAATGTTTATAAATTGTATATTTCAGCATTTACTTTTTGCTAATAATATATATCTGATAATACCTAAACAACTTCCATTTACACGATTTATTGCCTTCCTTAGTAATTTTACTTCCGTAATAAAGGATGATTATATCACAAAAACCGTCTTACGGGGATGATATTCCGTGTACAAAAATTGCTCGGGTGCCTCAAGATACCACTTTGCTTCCCTAGACATTCACCTGAAAATATCCGCTATATCTAAATTTTCAAGCAGTTTACGTCTGCAATCAACCCAAACTATCTGTATAAACTTCGCGAATCCAACCCATCTTTACCAAAGAAACGATATCATCGTACGTGAAACCTAATCTTACCTGGTTAATGACATTTTTCCATGGCGAAATTGTCTCACCCTCAGAAATGTTTTCTGAATTTATCAAGTGGGAGTGTTTTCCAGCTAATTTGTAGTACATTTGTGGAAGTTGCATATTTTGTGTTTCTATGATCATTTATGCAGTTTTAAGGATCCTTCAAGTATAACAATTTTGAATAACTCCTACAATGTTTTTTTACCGTTTGGGAATTATACCATTTGTTTATTCTGAATTTACTTCTACAAATAAAGTGACAAATCTAAACAATCTCAACACGACATTAACAGTTCTTAGTGTTCTTTCAACCCACGATTTTTTTTTTTTTTTTTTTTTTTTTTTGCTGTCATGCACTATATATCTACGGAGATGAGAATTAAAGTAATAAGTAATTATACATTTAGGTATTGAGATAGTAAATTCTCGATTAATTTTTATGTAACACTCAAAAGATCATCAATATTCCTTCTCACGAGTTATCACAGGTTTAATAGACTTTACTTACTGAATATGGCTTATTGTAAAATAAGAACCTTCATAGTGTACAAATATATATATAGATATTTTTTTAAGGAGGATCTACGTTATTTCATAGTGCATCTGCTGCGAATAAAAAAGAAAACCATTCTAATTAAAAACTTCCCACTTCATTCAATGACCCATACATCAACTGTTTCTTTTGGTTATACAACAACGCAGATGCCCGATCTCTCTACTTGTCAATCAAATTATTGGTTTTTGTTAGCTGAAACGTTATGTTTCCACATTCAGAAATGTGTCCTGAGTTTTGGAAATAATTGGGAGTTTTCCACATTTTCTTGCTCAACTAGGGAAGTTGCATATTTCGCCATTTCGCCCAAAAATAAATTTATACAACCATCACCCTATGACAATAGTTCAGACACACTGTCAAAGCGGATGTTCTCAGGCTTAACAAGTTCAGAATCGGCAATAATATTTATCCTTGAGATCAGGGCTGAGGAATTCTAGAAATTTAAAAAAAAAAAAATTAGACTCATCGGAATGTAAAAATCAGTTAATCTCAACACGACAGACACAACAGTTCAGGTTGACGATTCTGCAACCTGAATTTTTAAGGATCCATCATGTGTTAGAGATACGAACTAGTGTTATAACTTTTAAATCTCACTACGGCTATGATATTACTTATTTTAAATAATATATAATTGATAATCATTGCCATCCTGAGATAATTTTCCTTTTCTGAATGTAATGTCTTCTTTCTAGTTACCAACTTAAAGCCCTATTTCTATTGATAAAAAATATCTTTAAATTTTCAATCTGTCTACACGTCTCTAATCCACTGACACGCTTAAGGCTAAAGCTGAAATGACAGCCATCTTTACTTGTAAATCGATTTCTTCTTACGTGGTACCTCATTTAGAGTTATTTATATATTTAGTTATTTATTTTTTTGCAAAGTGGAATTTCCTCCTTCTCAGAAATGTTTATTGTTTCTGATTCAGCTGGGATATTTTCGAGGTGAATTTAAAGTACATTTGTGGAAGATGAACATCTAATACTTTTTCCCTCATTTTGCGGTTTTTATTAATCTCCCTGTTTATCATCTTTCAGTTATTTTTATAGATGATGCTTTCACACACACACACACACACACACACACACAAAAGTAGCAATGTTTTATAGTGGTTACCACTAGAATGAAAGTCATAAACGATCATGTTCCTAAAGTAAAAATCCGAAGAATCTCTGGACGATATTAATACAGTTTATTTAGTGTTTCTTGAACCATCAATTTTAGTTAACTATCATCAACTATATTTCTATGGAGAGAATGAAAAATGTTATAAATTAAAATCATTTAAATATCTAGATATTGCGGTATTGTTTCTTTCTCATATCAATCACTACATGAGCGTCAAAAGCTAATACATATTCTGTATCACGAGTTATAACAGCTTTGTGAGATTTTACCTAAGAATATGAGGCTTATCATGTAATACGAACGTTCGAAATATGCAAATGTACTTTCTTTTTATTTTTATTTATTACATTCAATCCGGATGCTTGACATGATTTTTAAGTGCTAAAAACGAATGTTAAATTTCTCGCCCATTTCGGTGATCTCCACATCAATTGAAACTTATTGCTTTCAGTCTCAGTTATAATTTATCTTGAATTGTCAATCAGCATCTTGTTATGTTTCCCAAAAGCTATGTCTTCACGCTCAGAATTGTCTTCTTAATTTCTGATATAATTTTTTTTTCCTAATAAGTTCTGAGTATATTAGTGTACTTCGCATTTTTAACGATTCAGGCCAAAAATGGGTTTAAACAGCCTTCCCTCCAGTAGAATCAATTTAATTACACCCAAATCGGATGCTATCACTTGTAACAAGTCGTCAACTGGATCTACTTTCTGTCCTTCACGGGACTGCTAAAATTAATTAGGGAAAAGAAAATGCAATTACACTAATAGGATCTTAAAAACCATTTAATCACAACACAACATAAAACAAGAGTTCAGGTCGACGCTTCTTCAACTTGATTTTTTTTACTCATGAAAAATAAAACTGCTTATATTGGGCGCTAAGTAATGTTTATAAATTGTACAGTATCTCAGTATTTACTTTTTACTAATACTATATATCTGATAATCAGTACCTAAACAACTTCCATTTACACGATTATTACCTCCGTAATAAAGGATGATTATATCACAAATACCTGTTACGGGGAGGATATTCCTTGTTTAAAAAATGATTCCCTCAAAATAATATCCGCTATATCTCTAAATTTTCAAGCAGTTTACGTCTGCAAACAACACAAACTATCTCCGTATAAAATCCACAAATTTTCTATGGCGAAATTCTCTCATCCTCAGGAATGAATGTTTTCTGAATTAAAGAATCGTGGGAGTGTTTTCCAGCTAATTTGTAGTACATTTGTGGAAGTTGCATAATTTGTGTTTCTGTTATCATATATGCAGTTTTAAGGATCCTTCAAGTATAACAAGTTTGAATAACTCCTAGATCGGATGTTTTTTACCATTAGGGAATTATACCATTTATTTATTCTGAATTTACTTTTACAAATAAAGTGACACGACCCTCTCCCTAACGAAAAATTCTAAACAATCTCAATACGACATTACTACAATTCATTCAGTGTTCCTTCAACCCGCGTTTTTTTTTTCTTTGGTTGTCATGCATTATATATCTACGGAGATGAGAAATAAAGTAATAAATTTTAATTAACTATTTGTTGGTATCGTGAAAGTAGGTTATATTAATTTTTATGTAACACTCAAAACCTCATCTATATTCCTTCTCACGAGTTATCACAGGTCTGATAGACTTTACTTATAGAATGTGGCTTATTGTGAGACACGAACCTTCACAACGTACAGTCGTCAGCATAAATTCGCTGCAAGTCTACTCGTGAGGTGTGAGTCCTTTTGTCTGGCAACGATGTAAGGGGTCTTGTTGCCACAGACTTTTATATACGTTAAAGATGCATTTTTAAGAAATGGTACTAGAGAGTGCCTGTTCTGTATACCGTATTTGATTAGAATAAAAAAGTGCAAGAGTTGACAGAATAATGTTATGGAATGACTTATGAGCGTAATACTTTGGTATTCCTCAGAACCGTGACTAAGCTCCCTTTCCCTCTCTCCCCCTTACTCCTGATGTCCCCCCACCTTTTCCTCTCCCTCGTATCCCCCACTCACTTTCATGCCTCTCCACTATCTTCTTTCCCCACCCTCTCTACCTTCATTTATTTATCTGCGGCACTAACTCCATTGGTGCATCGCAATTCTCTCTTAAACCCAGTCTGCCCTATTCCCAGTTGCTCGCAGTACTACAAACAATATCCAAGGCCAATTATCAATATTCCTTCCTGGTCGCGTCCCATTCCCACCCTCCCTGTCTCCTTGCCACTTCTTTTATTCCAGTCATCTTTCTTTTCTCCACCCTTTTCGCTACCAACAGCCAGGAGATATAGGAACGTTGAGGTCTCGTTCTTGTGATGTATTCCTTACTGGTGTTTGTTTGTGTGAGAGTGGCAGTCGGTGGCTATTAGTTCAGTAGGCTTAATTAATAATTTGTGCCCATTCCTCCTGCTTCTCGCCCTCTCTCTTCCCTAGGAAAATGTTTCCATTCTCCCCATACTGTTCACTGATTCATGAAGCAATATCAGAACCAATAATGTTTCGAACTACTGTATCATGTTTGGAGTAAGGAGTAAGAGAAAAGACTGGGATGACAATAATCTAACAAATGTAAAACAAAAAGGTTGCAGGAATAGACAAGAAATAGATATGAGTGCGGATAATTACGTAGGTTAGCGCTGTGTAAAAATTATTAAAGGTAGGCAGGGGAAGGAGAGAGGGGAGTGGAAAAGGAGAGCAGGGGAGGACGTGTGGCGAGAGGTAGGATAAGGAGGGTCATCGGTAGGGGTTCGGGGGGAGAGAGCGGAAATTTCATCATTCCACAACATTTTTCTGTCGCCTATCGCACATTTTTATGCTACTCAGATATAAAGAATATTCCATTCTCCAGTTCTCACAAACTCTTCTTTAAAGCGTAAAAAAGCCTGTGTGGCAACCAGTTCCCTAACATCGTTGCCGAACAAAACTACCACATCACACGAGCAGGCTTGCAGCGAACTTGTGCTGACGACTGTACAAATATTCATCTTATTTTATTTTACATTTAATAAAGATGATCGACAGCAATCTTATATTGGATCTGCTGCGAATAGAAAAGAAAACCTTTCAAATTATAAGTTCTCTTCTTCATT
>NC_137016.1:22081182-22217306 GCF_032717465.1 Coenobita brevimanus | reverse complement strand
TTTTACTCTATCATAATTAGCCTACAGTGGCATCACAGCTTGAAAGCACAATGGAAGGAGATGACCGCCTTTCTTACAACAGAGTTATGTAGTATTTTCATGCTAAAAAAATAAAATTGTGTAAATACTCACATATTATCATTTCCAGCATCGTTTAAAAATATGCCTGTCGTCCATAGTGTCAATGGCCATCCCTTAACCCACCCCATCCCTACCAATTCTTCCACCACTGACTCCCCCAATCCAGACCAATTTTGGAAAAAAATTTTTGGCTCAAACCTCCACTTTTGGTGAGAAATATCGAAAATTCAGTAGAGAAATCGCTCACCTGGGGTTTTAAAATACTCGATACAGGTACTAGTACACCCTTTACCTTACTGAGTTTTCTATCAGGCTGGCTCCAAAAGAGAGCAAGTTCTATGGGAGGAGTAACTCATTCCACACCACTCATAAATGGTAGTTATTTATTTATTTGGTACATGAAATTATATGTAAAGTGCTAGAGCATATTGATTTTCACACAGTAATATAGGCAATATAAACATTGTTTCACCCACCAAACAACACATCCAACATACCTGACCTTTTTTGTTACAACATTACCTGATCATCATTTCTCATTGTTTCTTCATCCAATGCTATGTAAATACATTGTCATCGTGATTGGGGAATCACTCTGGCCCTGAATTCTCACTTACCATGGCACGATTGCATGTCTTTACTGGCCAGGTCATTGGTAACAGTGTGAATTAAGCTTGAGACAATGGCATGCGCGGGGGGGGCCCAGGTCATGCTGGGTAAGGCATTGTCCCTGCCTGGCATCTTGTAGAGGAAGGTGTCCCATGTATACGTACCAAAAACCACGAGCGGAATTTGAAACCAGTGTGCAAAATTAGGGACCTTGCAATTGATGCACATTTATATACATCAACGGGACTGACAGTGACAAGAGATCGTGGTGGATGTATATATACGTCAACGGGACGCTTAACGGGTTAATGTCGTGGTGTATAAAAAGATGAAAATGATCCAAAATTACATAGCTAATAGCTCATGCTAGAGTATGTAACAAGGACAGACTTACTTGGGCACTACATGCAGTACTGCATGATACATATAGTATATATATATATATATATATATATATATATATATATATATATATATATATATATATATATATATATATATGTGTGTGTGTGTGTGTGTGTGTGTGTGGAACTGGAAGGGTTCAGTGTAGACCTGTATAAGCTGTCTGTAAGCTGAGTGAAGCTGGACAGATGGCAGCGTGATTACAATATAATGCATCAGCCAAATGAAGGAATTAATGGCTTATCTCGGAACAGACGTAACTCAGGATGGCATATTATTTTACTGCCAAAGGTATAACATTGCATTGCACTTTTTATATTGCTTAATTTAATAAATACTCGTGGTACATAACGCATGAAAATGAGGCCACAGCAAGAGGTGTCTAAGGTTGCTGAATGTGTCATACAAGTTAATGTGAATATAAAACATAGGAATTGATTCAGCACTGGAATTATTTATGTGTTCATTACTCTAAAACATATGGCAGAGGAAACACATATATTAATTGAAAGAAAACATATTCATGAAATAGGAGTCATTATATTTCCATCGTTATAACTCGTATTTTATAGGAAGAAAATTCTATTCCTTCAGAACTTTAAATAACAGATGGTATGTTTGAAACAACCCAATAATCACTGAATGATGCAATGTTCAAATCATGAACTGCATAAGCTGTGCCTGGGACAGGTAGACCAGATACTGGACAATTACCTGAAACAATGGAAACAGTATTACACTACACTGCCTTGTTTACATCATGGGAATCATGCAGAAAAGTAATACTAATATAATTTAATCATACTATAACAGAAATTTGTTTGTTCACATTGTTTTCCATAATTTTTCGTATGTCCCAAGGCAACATGAATATATAGATCATTAGCCCTTGCCAGCAAAGCTAATATTAGCCATCCATAACATAAATCTTGGGGTGGTTACTCTCGCCAAGTGGTACTCTCATCAAGCTAGTACTCTTGTCAAGCAGTAGCATTTTCACACACATGAGCTGCCCAACCCGACCCGACCTATAACGTTTTTATGAATCTTATATTTTGGCAACCACAGGGCTGATCATCAGTGCGGGTTTGTACTATATGAGAGCCCCATTCTTGTAAGATTTGTTTTTTGACAAGGTCTCATCACACTTCGGCTATGCACGACAATGATGACACGCGCCAACACAGCATGTTTAAAATCTTCAGAAAAGGGTCAAAGGCCAGACAGCTTTGTCGTAATGAATGTAAAACTTGGTAGGTAGGGTAGAGTAGCTAACATCAATATACTCTCTGGCCATCTTCGGGGTGTAAGGTGACATTTCAATGCTTTTGGATTTACCCTAAGGCGTCCCGTCGATGTATGGGTGCGGGCTTGCAACATTATGTAATTGCCAGTCCTGACGACGTACCTGGTATGTTGGGCAGAATTGTAAGAGTTCATAATTTGCACAATTTTCTCAATTTTCACGGCGTGATTTTTTTGGTGGGCTGGTTATACATGGGACACCTTCCCTCTATTCCTCCTACAGATGCGGAGGCAGGAGCAATGCCTTACACTGCATAACCTACCCCCCCTGCTGCACGCCATTGTCTCGGCAATTCACCTGTTACCAGTGACCATGGCCAATAAAGACATTCTAGGTCCAGAGTGATTCCCCAATCGATGACAATGTGGGAGGGACAAAGTTTACATAGCATTAGAGGAAGAAACAGTCAGCAATGATGATCAGGTAATATTTCCGCCAAAAAAAGGTCAGGGAGTTAGTGAGTGAAACAATGCTTATAATGCCTATATTACTGTTTGAAAACCAATATACTCTCATACTACATATAAATTTGTACCAAATAAATAAAATAAATACCGCTTTATGAGTGGTGTGGAATAGTTACCCTCCCATAGAACTCGTTTTCTTTTGGAGCCAACCTGATAGAAAACCCAGTAAGGTAAGGAGGTACTGCTTACCTGATCGAGTATTTTAAAACTCAGGTGAGCGATTTCTCTTATGAATTTTCGATGTGTTTCTCACCAAAAGCAGAGGTTTAGCCAAAAAAACATTTTTCCAGAAATAGCTTCGGGATTGGGGGGTATCAGAGGTGTGAAATCCCAGTCGGGACGTGACAGGTTAATTGGTCTTGCTCTTACCTCACCTGGACAAAGGTGTTTTACTGGTATTAAAGAATTACTGTGGTAGTGAGGTGGGTGGATGACTGGGTCCACGCTTTTGTATCACTCACATGGTACTGTGCCAGATCTCACCACTGCCACTGTCTGGAGGTCGTGTACTCTCATGGATGAATATATGTCAGATGATTATGGAACAGTTTTAGGAGTTTATGGTAATATTAGCTGATAAAATGCAAACAAAAACTCTCTATACATGAAAGAGGTGCAGGTGGGTGAGGTGTGAGAACAGTGTCAACCAAGGGAGGGTGTTCAAACAGCGCGCAACAACGCGCCTTGCCGGAACTTTCACCTTGATCAGTGACCTTGACCGTTCCACTCATCTGCACCAGAATCGTATCACGTCCTGCCAGACCCACAACCAACCTATGCGGGCCAATTTTGTCCAAAACGAATCATGCATCCATAAGATAACATGGCACCACAAGGAAAATTCTGACCCCTGACTCCATAACCTTTGACCTTGGATCGATCTGCTGCAAATCGTCACTTCTTCCCCAGACCCACACACAACGTAGGTGTCAGTTGATCCAAATCAATTCAAGGATTCATATGATATTTTAATGCTAGATAATTATAATTATTTATAGTTACATACACAGAAACTGAATCGATCACATAAATAACATCCTTAGCATCGCTGATTTATGTGGGTCATCTGATCATTCCATGTAAAATAAAGTCTCACTTCCATTCAGTTAAATCAATAACTGGACATGAAAGTTTTCAGTTCTAATTTCTGCTACAGGAACAAATTAGTAAAATTTGCATAAAAATAAACTGCATGGAGAATAATTTAATACACATACACTATGGTGAATAGGCTACCCAATATCAATGGCAGCTTACTAAAAAAAAACTCGACGTAACTTTCTCCAAACTGTGTAATCTGTCTAAATGACCAGTGGGGTAGCTATCTCTAGTTTGCATTAACCAAATGAACTATACAGTATGTTGCCATCATCAGTTTAACTTACTTTGTTCAACTCCAGGAAGTCAGATGGAAAATATTCAGCAGAATGAAGAGAAATGTTTGCATTTTTGTGGCGGATTAACTGAGAAATCCCCGATCCTTGCTTGATAAAAATTTTCATTTTCACAAGTCAAGCCTGAATTTTTCATGCTGAGGACGTTGTTTTTGGTGAAATCTTGCTACCACCAAACAATTATATATAGTTTGCCTAAGACTTTTCATTACTTAGGAGTTTATTGGAGAAAATAATCTAACCCCTTTACTGCTAAGGGTTACACCAGAGCGAAATTAAATCGAAAGAACCTAGCAAGAAAAAAACATATGAGTCGACTGTAGGGATTAAGGGAAAATATATCAGAAAAAAAAAACTTCCTCCTGCAGAATTACACAAACGTGAATTGCACTGGAGTTACTGTGTTTCCTGCCATTGTGGATTACATTACTACATTCAGACAAAAAACCATCATTCATCACCACCAGCGTCTTCATCACCACCACCATCACTATCATTCCATGCTCTTCATCCAGTTCCTTCCACCATTTGTGGTTAGAGTTGAGTCCAGAAAAAGGAAAACAAAAAGCACAAAGCAGGACTATCATTAGGTCTGACGTGCCTGACGATAATGGGTCAACACCTCCATTAACTCAGCATTCAAGTCTTTCACATCCTCTGTAGTACCGTGATTATATGTATACACACACATCTGTCTGTCTGTCTATTAACTCACCATTCAAGTTTTCAACATCCTTGGTCGTAGTGATGTATAGACGCAAACATCTATCCATCTATCAATCTATCTATCGTTTCTCCATTTACGCATTCAAGTTTTCAACATCCTTGGTCAAGGTGATATGATGTATACACGCACACATTTATCGATCTGTCCATCTATCTATCTATCTACATACCTACCTATCTATCTGTCTACTGCCCACACTAAAGGTTTTTCTTCAGGTCAGGAGAGCCCCGCTGTAGTGCCGGCATTACAAACAGCGTCCACATTAGCCTCGTCAGCACGATGACGTACTGGTATTTATCATTTTGTTCTTACTGCCACCAGGTTCAGCCCGAGAATATCATTTGACATATTAGTCCTCCTGATGAAACATGATTTTATTCATATTAGGTGAACATCCTTCTAATGGAGAGGTTTATGAAGGCTGTATCTAACCTAACCACTTCTGACAAATCTCCTTCTAGCTATATCAGATAATTTCAAGATGGCAAGATACAAAATATGGTACCTGGTCAATCTCCAGGAACAAAAATATATATGTTCACCTTGGGAGAAACTCCTTGCATTAAATATATATATATATATATATATATATATATATATATATATATATATATATATATATATATATATATATATACTGAAACAATTCTCTAATCAAAACACAATCTTCTACCACAGTTATCCTACAGTTAGGTTACTTTAGGCGCTTCACCTGTTTCCACCTTTTCATCCACCAACTCCACAAATGAAACACGTAATTAGTGTTTGTGCCAGCTCAGAATGGCTCTGTGGTAACTTCATCCACCACCATTTTCCTCTCCCTCGCCCCCCCTCTGTCTGTCTGTCTGTCTCTCTCTCTCTCTCTGTTAACCTCACCCATCACCATTAATTTTCCTCCCTCTCTCTCTCTCTCTCTCTCTCTCTGCAAATATTGTCAGGCTTTAGGTCACACACACACACACACACACACACATTGGCACAATTATGACACGTAAAACCAGAATGCGTATTGGGGAAGGTGGGTTGACGCACACACTCGCACAGGGAAATAAGGTCGGTAGCTGTTTATAGGTGCTGACTGTGGGATTATCCGTGATGAAGAAGATCAACTACGATAATGACTGGCTTTACGTTCACTCACCCTATCACGGTGGCAACAACTCTTTTTTTTTTTTTTTTTATGTGACACAAACGACGTTTTTCAGGTGAGTCGTGGGAATCTCGGACAGGTAAGTCCCTGTCTGCAATGATGTATTTTTGTAATATTACCTAAGCTGCGGCAACACCATTTTACTCAACTGGCAACGACTTTTAATAAAAGAGAGACGTTAATTAAGGAAATGTTTAACATTTTCACTGCGAAATGCGTCCTGTAATCGTTTTGAGATAGCAAGAATATATGAAAAATAAGACACCAACGTAGCGAAGGGTTAATATACACATATGTTTATGCGTCCAACTCTAAGCATAGGCTTCCCAGCCCGTTTCCTGAGGCCCAATAGTTCTCCTACGTACCACACACCTCTACATTTCACCACTTCCGCGCTAACACCAACCGTCCATACTGAATACAGTACATGGTATGGCTGTCTCGTACAAGACTGGCGTATTGGTATTAGCCGGGACGTTTTTACGGTGGGTCGTACGATAACCGTCAAAGCCTGCTTGAATGAAATTCAGATCCTTAAACCATTCCCTGCCCCAACCAGGATTCGGACCTGGGTCCATTAGGACTGCAGGCAACTCTGTACTGACTCGGCCACATAAATAAAGTTACAGGTTGGACAACGAACGCGGCTGCTGTCAATAATTCCGTCCATCGTCTAGAAGCTTTGCCAAACCCTAATGAGTTCTTCTTAAATGAACTAATAAATGACGCCCAGAACTATTACTAACAACAACTTGACATGCATTCCACAGACCTAACATGACCTCATAGGAAAACGATAATCCCAAGTTATCGTCACGCTTTCATTAATGCCTTCGGTAAGGTAATACCTTTTCTGCTTTCTTTGTCCTGCTACATGACGACTTTAAGAAGGATTGGACAGATATTTAGAACTGAAGGGGTTACCAGCAGCCTTCATTAACTCCTTCAGTATAAGACGAGGCTAAAATTGAAATAAAATTGCCAGTTGTCAGCAACAATTAGACGAACAAGGCGTCCAGTGGGTGAAGAGGCTAAAGTGTTCTGGGAAAAATAATTCGCTGCGGCAGAGAGGGTAGAAAACACCCTAAGCTAGCTAAATGGCGCTAAAAATCGTCCTAACCTATCGAAGTGTACTAAAAAGCCTTGCAAACTGACAAGAATTGCTAGAAAGCTACTTATATGCTGACAAGAGGTGCTAGACAACTTTCTATAGGCTAGAAAGAAGTCCCAAATAAAACATCAACCTGACAATAGATGCTAGTAAGCCTCTTACGTTGGTGTGAAATGTTAGAAAGGTTCCTAAGCTTGTGGGAGATGTTAGAAAGCCTTCTAGGCTGGTGGGAGATGCTAGAAAGCCTCCAAAGCCGGTGGGAGATGTTAGAAAGCATCCAAAGCTGGTGATAGATGTTAGAAAGCCTCCTCCGCTGGTGAGATAAGTTAGAAAGCCTCCTAAGTAGTGATGAGTTTTAGAATGCTTCCTAAGCTGGTGACAGATGCTAGAAAACCTCCTGAACTGGTGATAGGTGCTACACAGCCTCCACTGCTGACAAAAAGTGCTATAGTTTCACAAGAGGACAGGAGATATTTGAATGCGTACAATGCTGACGCGTATCCAGTAACCTGTATCCCACCGCTGTCATAAACTCTGTCGGCTTGGTGTGTGGCCAGACCATAAGTCCAATATTCCTAATGCCGTTGTATAGCATAGTGAATACGGCCATAATAGGCCTCTTTCTTTACCTATCTGTTTATTTGTTTCTATGCTCTGTAACTCTGCTGTTATTATTTCTGTTTACCTATCCATCTGTCTCTATCTGTATGTCTGCTTATCTTTCTATCTTTCCATTTTCTATCCCTTTGCTAGTCTTTTTTTTTTTTTTTTTGTTAACTATAGCTGTCTATCTTTTTTATTCATTCTCTCTCTATCCGTCTGTCAGCCTGCCTAATTGTTTACCTGTCTGTTTGTCTACTTACCTGTCCCTCTATTCATCTGTTCGTATGTCTATTTGTCCGCCTGTCTGTCTGTCTCTATCTATTGATCTGTCAGCCTGGCTGTTAGTCTTTTCATCAGGTAATCTTCATGTCGCTCATCTGTAATCTAGTTTTTATTTCAAATGAGCTATATTCCTTTCCATACTATGCCGTTTTATAAAAGAAACTCTTGTTATATTCTTGCTACCGCTGCACCATTACATTCAGCTGAACCTCTTGTGCTCAGGGGATTACACACGGTCTTCATTAACCCTCTAAGCACGACAATTTTCCCTATATTCTTGTTACCGCCTCAATATTTTACTCAGCTAATGACACACCTCTACTGCTGAAGGATAAGAAACCGTCGCTATTAACCCTTGAGAACCATAACGTCTTTTCTTATTCCTGCTACAACTTTACGAATATTCCCAGCATATAAAAGACTTCTCCTGTCAAACGGGATAAATGTAAGTGGATCAACGTGAAATTAACGCATCAACAATCCGTTCCTGAAACCCATCACTTATCACACACACACACACAATATATATATATATATATATATATATATATATATATATATATATATATATATATATATAGATAGATAGATAGATAGATAGATAGATAAATAGATAGATAGATAGATAGATATAGATAGATAGATAGATAGATATAGATATATAGATAAAGAAATAGATAAATAGATAAATAAATTACATACCAACTAAACATAAGAAATGACACATATAAACAACCACATTAACATATACAACACACAGAAACACACACAAAAAGAGAAAATTACACACACACACACACACACACACACACACACACATACACACACACACACACACACACACACACACACACACACACACACATACACACACACACACACACACACACACACACACACACACACACACACACACACACACACACACACACACACACACACACACACACACACAGGGCTGGCGTGTCCTTTGGTCGACATCAGCAAAGAGCAATATGAAACCGGCCCCATTTATTTCCGTCCCCCACATGGCACTTCTCTCATCCCACCACGTGAGGGAAATTGAAAATGTAAATGAAAACACAAACAGACGTCAGTTGTTACGAATCAGGGAAATATGGTGAGGGGGCGAGGGGGATGTTTGGGGGGAGGGGAGAGGGGAGAGATGCAGGGGGAGGAGATAGGTGGTTAGGTGGTGAGAATGGGGGAAAGGCTGGAAATGGGAGGGGAGAGGAAAGACGGGAAACTGGGGAGGGTGGGGGGGGTAGAATGAGTGGGGGAAGGAACAGAGTGAAGTAGTGGTGTTGGGGAGGGGGTTGGGTTACTACTGGAGTGAGGAGGGGAAGTAAAATTGGAGAAGAGGAGGAAGGGATAGATATGGGGAGAGGGGATAGGGATGAGAGGAGGAGGGCCTTATGGAGAGGAGGAGAAGGTTATGACGTGGATAAACTGGCCAGGGTTATCTATTAGTCTCTTTACTGACTGCGAAGTTGCCAATCCTTTAGGGCCAGGGTTCAAATCCTGGTGAGGGCAGCTGGTGTCACTCGATTCACGTGTCCATCCTCCCTTTCTTGGATGATAAACAAAATGAGTGCTTAGTGTAACATCTAGGGGAGTTAACTGTGGTTACCTGGGTGATGCAATAACCTTGTATCCCAGGATAATAAGTAAATAATCCGCCACATCCTCAAAGGCCTAAGATACGGATATGGGCACCGTGGATAAGCGTCTCATGGCGTCTGGCCACCTTTACCTTTTCTGGCTATGGGTAGACACCTAAGTCGCGGAAGGTGTGGCCACGAAGAAATAACCTCTATATCTCTGTGTATCCACCATCAGGCTGGCATCCCTTTAACTCACGCAAGTCTCACTCATATACCTTTTCGTCCAACATCTTCCTCTTCCATTCTCACCCTCTCCTTCTTTCCTTCCATCTCGCTCGCATACACTCTCCTAGTGAATCTCTCATTCTCTATTCTCTCTGCATGGTTAGCATATATGCGCAGCAGGGAGGCGGAATTGTTTGAAAGTGGAAGGGTGCAGAGTTGGAGGGGAAATAGAGAGAAAATAACCCTTTCAATCCTGTGACTTAATTTTCTGTAAGTTTTGCTGCAACCAATCCAGTTGTATTTTGCTTGGGAAAGACATCTCGCAGTGAAGAGCCTGCTGAAAGCCATAGTTATCCCTTCCAGTTCGAAAAGGTGAATAAAATCGACTGTGGGTACAAAGAAAAAAAAAAAGATGGTAGTGGTGCTAAGAGGCAGAAAGGGGCGGAGATTTTTTTTTCTCTGTAGTGAAAAGAAGAAAGAGTGAATGGATACAAACCTGCAGAGTCTTTTTTTCTTCGAAAAACAAAACAAATGAAAGCCAGTTTCAAGTTGCTTTCATTTCGAGACAGGGTAGCCGGATACATTGCACTTAATAGACTCGGGGTCCTAGGCAGAGGGAATTACAGACTGAGAAAGACAGGTCCAGAGCTGACCTGCTGTATACATGAATGACTGAGGGTATCGGTTAACTCTTGATTAGAGAGTTGGACAGAAAAGGGAAACGGTAATTCTGAAGGACAAGAAGGACAGGGGTGAAGGAAAGAGGAGGAGGAGAGAGTTAGGCGTGAAGAAACGGGGGTGGGGGGAAAGAGGAGGATTTAGAGGAAGAAGGGAAAGGTAAAGTTGGAGGAAGATAATAAGGAACACGGTTGAAGGAGTAGGGTAAGAGGTAAGTTCAGAGGCGGAGGGAGAAGAGAGAAAGACATGGAGTAAGACAAGAGGATGGATAGAATTGGAAGAAGAGGGGGGGGGGGTAGAGGGTTGGGACGGCAGAAACAGAATGGGTGGGATGAGCACAGGGTTAGGAATGGTGGTGCTGGTGGAACACGAATTTCATGACCAATAAAACAATGTACTAGACCAGCTCTCGCTCTCTCTCTCTCTCTCTGTGTCTCATGTACGGGCACTTTTGTCAGCCTACACAGAATATTGGATACCAGTGTGTGTACGAGAATTACAAACATACCAGTGTGTGTACGAGAATTACAAACATACACTCGATTGAAGGACATATTTATACACACAAAAGCGCACAGGATGAATACACACACACACACACACACACACACACACACACACACACACACACACACACTCACAGTAGTATACAATGACAGACAAACTCATATGGACACACATAAAAAGCCAACTAAGAAATCTCTCTCTCTCTCTCTCTCTCTCTCTCTCTCTCCACTTCTTAACTACCAGCCCAAGACCCTTTTTTCTTGAACACCCTGGTAATCCCAACTCTAATATCACGAAATGGAACTGTGCTCGTAGACGGACCATGCAAGTGGTAGGGGTAGGGAGGGGAGTAGGGTGAGTGGGGAGGGGAGGGGGTGAAAGGGGGAGGGGGGCGGGAAGAGTGGGGAGGTGATAGGGTAAGAAGGGGAGATGATGGGATGGGAGGAGCGGGACAGAGGGGAGAATGAGGGCAGGCGAAGAGGATTGATTTGGAGGATGGGATGGAATAACAGGGAATATAAGAGGGTGAGAGGACATGTAGAAATGGGATATAGACTAATTGGAGATGTTGGGATGAAGAGCCTATCATAAAATATAACGAGGGATAAGGTACAAAGTCAAAGTTGGAATGTGTAGAAAATGCAGGTTTTAGTTAAACGAAAAAGCAGGGGGAAAGATTAGCTGATAGTAACAATTCAGAGAAAATTTACGTAGCGTGGGCAATGAAAGCTGAGATAAAGTAGAATGGGAGTAACGAGTTGAGGAAAGAAGGCAGTGGTAAATAAAAAAACCCTTTTAAAATAATGGAGAAACTAGGAAAGAAACACACAAAGACATAAACGACAGATCAGAAGAAAGGCAAGTCAGATATATATATATATATATATATATATATATATTTATATATATATATATATATATATATATATATATTTATATATATTTATTTATGCGAGGAAGAAGGAACCAAAGGCCATGAGCACGCAATAAGAGTTCCCTCCAAGAGAAAAACAAAATACAAGAGAGAGCCAAATTCAAGATCCATTCATTTCGAGATGCCTGGACACACTGCGTTTGACAGACTGGAGATCAAAGGCAGCAGGAAATACAGACAGAGGGAGACAGTTCCAGAGTTGACCTGTTGCATAAATGAAGGACTGGGAGTAAAGGTTAACTCTTGCATTAGAGAGTTGGACAGAAAAGGGATGAGAATTTGCTGCAAGACGGGTGGTACGCGCCCGTCGTAGAGGTGGAGGAATGCATGCAGATAGTTTAGAGGAGCAGTGACCATTAAAATAGTGATAAAAAAGAGATAAAGATGCAACAGTGCGGTGAAGCGACAGAGGTTGAAGGGAGTCAGTATGAGGAGGAGAGTTAATGAGACGAAAAGCCTTTGACTCCACCCTATTGAGAAGAGCTATGTGTGGGGAGCCTCCCCACACATGAGAGTTGTACTCCACACAGGGGCGGATAAAACCCCTGTATAGAGTCAACAATTGTGCAGGGGTAAAGAAAGAGCGAAGTCAGCTTAGCACACCCAATCTCTTGGAAGCAGATTTTACAAGGGATGTCATATGATCTTTCCAAGATAAGTCCCGAGTAAATGAAACCCCAAGCATGTTCAGGGATGATGCAGGATTGGGTAAAGAAAGAGCGAAGTCAGCTTAGCACACCCAATCTCTTGGAAGCAGATTTTACAAGGGATGTAATATGATCTTTCCAAGATAAGTCCCGAGTAAATGAAACTCCAAGCATGTTCAGGGATGATGCAGGATTGGGCTGAATATTATTAAGCATTAGTGGGTATACCTGTGGAAGATTTTTACGGGTTGATAGGTGTAAGAACTGAGTCTTAGATTCATTAAAAACAACCATATTATTTTTACCCCAGACAGAGATACGAGCCAAGTCAGACATTAGGTGTGCCATAGCCTCATCCCTTGTTTATTGAAGTAACTGCTGAGATGGGCGTTGCGGGAACCGAATGGAAAGGTGAAGGGTGGAGTTATCAGTGTATGAGTAGATAGGGTTAGATGTACAGCTTAGAAGGTCATTGATGAATAGAAGGGAGTTGGTGAAAGGACAGAGCCCTGAGGAACACCACTGTTGATAGATCTAGGAGAAGAATGATGGCTGTCTACAACAGCGGCTATAGAACGACCAGAAAGGAAACTAGTGATGAAGGCACAGATAGAGAGATAGAAACAGTAAGAGGGCAGTTTGGAAATTAAAGATTTATGCCAGACTTGATCGAAAGCTTTTGAGATGTCAAGTGCAATGGCAAAGCTTTCGCCAAAGTCCCGAAAGGAGGATGACCAGGGGTCTGAAAGGTAGGTGAGAAGATCACCAGTGGAGCATCCCTGACGGAACCCATACTGATGATCAGAAAGAAGGTTGTGATAGGAACGATGCCTCAAAATTTTTCTATTGAGAATTGACTCGAAAACTTTTGAAATACAGGACGTTAAAGCACTTGGACGATAGTTAGAGGGTTGGGAGTGGTCACCCTTCTTTGGGACTGGCTGAATGAGAGCAAACTTCCAGCAAGAAGGAAAGGTACAAGTTGACAGACAAAGGCGAAAGAGTTTGCCTAGGCAGGTTGTAAGCACAGAAGCACAGTTCTTGAGGACAACAGGAGGGACTCCATCAGGCCCATATGCTTTGTTAGTATTGAGGCCTATGATGGCAGAAAATACATCAGCTGAAGAAATTTTAATGTCACCTTGAGGAAGCCAGAGGCTGGAAGTGATGGAGAAACAGCACTGGAATCGTCTAAGGTAGAATTGGAGGAGAAAGTCTGTGCGAAGAGATCTGCTTTATCAGTGGAAAAAATAGCTACAGAACCATCAGAGTAGAAAAGAGGAGGGAAGGATGATGAGATAAAGTTGTCAGAAAGGTTTTTGGCAAGGTGCCAGAAGGAGCGGGAAGAATTCGAGTTGGAGAGTTGAGAGCATTTAGTACGGATGAAATTATTTTTAGCAGAGCGAAGAACAGACTCAGCACGATTCCGGGTAGAAACGTAAAGATGATGTGATTCAGGGGTGGGTTGGCTGCAGTACCTTTTGTAGGCCCTCTCCTTGTTGTGGACAGCATTAGAACAAAAGTGATTAAACCAAGGCTTTCTTGCGTTAGTCAAAGGATATGAGAAAGGAATTTATGCTTCCATGCCCGAGACAATAACCTCCGTAATGTGCAAGGCACACTCAGATGGCTCACGGCCATGGAAGCAATAATCATTCCAGGGAAAATCAAAGAAGTACTGCCTGAGGGCCTCTCAATCCGTGGCTCCAAAATGCCATAGGCGACGTTTCCCTGGAGGGTCCACAGGCCGTACCAGAGTGATAGGACAGGTTAAGGTGATAAGGTTGTGATTGGAGGAGCCCAACGGAGAGAAAAGATTAACAGTGTAAGCAGAAGGATTAGTTGTAAGGAAGAGGTCAAGTATGTTGGAGCTCTCTCCAAGGCGGTCTGGGATACGGGTAGGGTGCTGTACAAGCTTCTCTAGGTCATTAAGGATAGAAAAGATGTAGGCTTGTTCACCAGGTGGATCAGTGAAAGGAGAGGAGAGCCAAAGGTGGTGGTGAATATTGAAATCTCCTAGAACGGAGATTTCAGAGAAAGGAGAAATGGATAGAATGTGTTCCATCATAGAAGTAAGATAGTCGAAGAATTTTTGATAGTAGAATTAGGGGATAAGTAAACAGCACAGATATATTTAGTCAGAGAATGACAGGAAAGCCAAAGCCAGAGTGTAGAGAATTCAGAAGAATCGAGTTCAGGAACACGAGAGCAAGATAAGTCGTTGCGTATATATACACAACAGCCACCTTTGGCTTTGAAATGAGTATAGAGCAAGTAGGAGGATACAGAAAAGGGTTTTCTGTCAGTTGCCTCAGTCAGCTGAGTCTCAGTTAGGAAGAGAAGGTGAGGTTTAGAGGAGGAGAGGTGGTGCTCAACAGAGCGAAAGTTAGAGGAAAGGCCGCGAATGTTGCAGAAATGAAGAAGAAGAGAGTCAGACAGTGGTTCCAGGCACCTCTTGTCGTCACCGGGAGAGGAGCGGAAGGTGTGGGCAGATACTTTACATTCACTGAATGTAAATATATATATATATATATATATATATATATATATATATATATATATATATATATATAGAGAGAGAGAGAGAGAGAGAGAGAGAGAGAGAGAGATAGATATAGATAGATAGATAGATAGATAGATAGATAGATAGATAGATGGATGGATAGATAGATTGATATAGATATAGATAGATAGATAGATACTTCTTTCAGTTTGATGATGCAATAGCTTGTTTGTTCTTGTTACCTCCACGAGATTATATTCATCTTGACGGAGATAAATGTTTTTGAGAAAGTGTAAATGGAGAGTATTTCAAACCCTGTCACTACCAATGGTCTCACCGCAGATTAACAAAACCGTCTGAGGATAAGAGACCCTCAGTACAAACTGGGTTTTCTCGTTGAAGAAACTGCGAAACAGGTGAAGAAATTAGATAGAAAATAAAAGTAGACCAAAAAAGACTAAATAAATAAATAAATAAAATCGTATAGACTCACCAAAAAACTTCTAAAAATCATTAAGCTCTGTGGTCCATGCTTGCCATATTTCATTTACTTTAACTATATAGGCGTCTGAGACTGTGCGTCTGTGTTTCTGTTGCCACTGCTGCATCAAGTGAGGCGTGGCCCCGAGAAAATGATTTAAAAAACTGTCCCTATTCAGTAACGACCCTATTAATCACTACTCCTCACTGCGCAACACTTTCTCGTTCTTCCCAACAGAAATCTTCCCACAATATTTTTGAGCCTCTCACTCTCAACCACTCTCATAACCACAGTCTCTTAATTCGTCTATCGCTCTCTGTTCGCTCCACACGGCACAATCCATCACAAATTACTTGTCTATTTCCCTTGCTTGTCCCTCGAGAATGCTACAGACAGTTAGCCTTTCCTATAACTAAAATTCTTAATAAATCGTTAATAAATCATTCAGTGAATGTAAAGTATCTGCTCAATGCAGCCTGGCTAATATAAGACCCATCTTTAAAAAGGGCGATAAAAATGTGCAAGAAATTGTTGCCCAATTAGCCTAACGCAAATTTCAAGCAAATATATATATATATATATATATATATATATATATATATATATATATATATATATATATATATATATATATATATATATATATATATATATATATATATATATTCCTTATTGCCTGGCAGGTATAATTTTATAACAGATAAAGTGTGTGTGTTAAGTAAAAACGGATCGTGCCTTACAAACTTGAAAGATTATATGTGCACAATAATTAGGAAGTTAATATTCCTTTGGGCATTATCTGCTTAGGTTTCTAGAAAGCGTTTGATAAGGACACCCATTAAAAGCCCACAGCATCTCAAACAGATTATATTATGACTGGCTAACGAATCGCAAACAACGAGTATCGATAGATGGCAAATCATGAGACTGACTACAAGTAATTAACGAAGTTCCCTAAGGGTCAGTTCTAGTACCATTTTCTAACTATTTACGCCAATGATCTAGAAAATAAACCGATTTCCAAGGTAGCTAAGTTTACAAGTGACACAAAAACTGGAAATGGTAGAATAATGAAGAAAACGAGCTGTGCATCCACCGAAAATAACCTGGCTAACTTAGTGGAGTGAAAATAGCAGATAAAATTTTATGCAGAAAATTATAAAGTAATGGAATTTGGCGACAAAACATAAAAACGTGTACCGCATTTTCGATACCCCAGTGACATTAGTAAAAGACAAAAGATTCCTAAGAGTTAATCTGAAAACCAGTAAAGACTGTACAGTAACGAGGCCAACAAATGTTGAGCTTTATCAGAGCTTCGATCACAAAACAACCAATATAATCTCTAAACTTATATACGTCACTAGCCAGACCACACCCCCAAAACTGGAGAGCACTGGTCCCCGTGAAGTGTCACTAAAATGATCCCATCACTTCGAAATCTGCCATACGAAGAACGGGTAAACAAACTGTATGCTTTGAGAGAGAGAGAGAGAGAGAGAGAGAGAGAGAGAGAGAGAGAGAGAGAGAGAGAGAGAGAGAGAGAGAGAGAGAGAGAGAGAGAGAGAGAGAATTTTAACACAATGGGAGAAAGCATATAACGCAGTGTGTGCTAAAGAGAAGTATGGGCAAGGAAGGGGGAGGGAGGGGGTAAGAGGAACAGAAAGGATGGAAGTGAGCGAGGTGAAGAGGAGGAGGAGGAGGAGAGGAACAGAAAGGATGGAAGTGAGTGAGGTGAAGAGGAGGAGGAGGAGGTGAGATGGAGGCCAAGGGAAGAAACTGATGGTAGAGATTATGTCTGGTTTAATTTAAGACGCAGGATAAGAATGTACAGACTGAGATAAAAGTTAGTCTGATGTTCCATTTATTCTACTTCTAAGTTTACCGTCGCTGGACAGCCATCCTAAGAAGAGGGACTTTGTACGTTTCTCGGGTGGCAGAGAAAGGAAGAGGGGAGGGAAGAAGGAAGAGAAAGAGAGAAAGTGTGGGATGGAGGAAAAGTAGTGTGGTTGGTGTGAAGAGAAGGAAGAAAGAAAGTGTGGGAGGAAGGAAAAGTAGTGTGGCTGGAGAGGAAAGAAGGAAGAAGGTATTGTCTGGTAGAAGGAAGTGAGAAAGTGTTGGAGAAAGGAAGGGAAAAATTGTATATTGGTAAGAGGAGGAAAGGAACAACTGATAGGAAGAAAGGAAAGGAGGAAAAAGACAGCGAATTGGAAGAAGGAGGAAGGGAAAGAAGAAAAACAAGAATTACAGTAGGAAGAAGTGAAGAATGATTAAAAAAGGAGAGGAGGAGGAGGAGGAGGAGGAAAGGGTTAGAGGATGAAGAAAAAAGTGAGGGGGAGAGATTCGGGAGAAACTGTAACAAGGAAAGAGAGGTAAACGGAAAAGAAGGAGTAAGGAAAGGGAAGTAATGAGAGAGAATGTGGGAAATCTGAGAAAGTTTATGAATGAAGGAAGAATAGCGTCTGGGGGTGAGAGGAGCATTATGAAGAGGGGAAGGGAGAGAGGGAGGCAGGAAGGAAAGTGAGGTGCCAGGGAGGAAAGGAGAAAGGAGTTAAGGAGGAAAAGTGGTCGAAAAGAAAGAGAATGGGGAAGAAGAGAGAGAGGGAGGAAGAATGCGTGATAAAAAGGAAGTAAGGATGAACAAAATGGTTGGAAGGAGAGGTGCAATGAACGAGCGGAAGAAGGAAAGAGTGAAATGAAGGAAATAATGATAAACAAAATGGAAGGAAAGCGAGGTGTAAATAACGACCGGAAGAAGGAGAGGGTGGAAGGAGAGAAAAGTGGTCGTTAAGAAAGAAAAAAATAAAGAAGTTATGGAGATAAATTGGTATGAAGAAAAGATGGATTATGAGAGGGAAGGAGACAGAAGAGGAACGGAGGAAGGACGAAGGAAGGGAAGGAGTGGATGGATGGGTGAAGGGAAGGAATGGAAGGAAGGGTTAAGGGAAGGAATGGAAGGAGGGGTAAAGGGAGGATTGGGAGGGGAAAAAAGAGGGAGGGAGGAGACGTGATCTGAAGGGAAAGAGGAAGGAAGGAAGTACGGAGGGAAAAAAAGAATAGAAAGTGAGGAGGAGAGGGACGGGGGGGGGGGTGGAATGTAAGAATGAATGTGTAGTAAAAAGGTATAGAAAGTAAGAATGAATGTGTAGTAAAAAGGTAAGAGGGGTGAACACGAGGGAAGGTGGAACAGAAGAGGGATGGATGAAGAAATAGAGGAAAGAAGGAAGAAAAGCTAGCGACAGTAAATGATGGGCATAATGGAAAGGATAAAAGGTGTTTGCGGAGGACAGAAAGACAAAGGCAAAAAGACGAAAAGAGGAGAAGTGAGGAAGGAAGGATGGAAGGATGAAGAGAAGGGAAGGAGGAAAGAATAAGAGGAAAAATGAAGGAAGAGTGTGCGTTAATAAAGAACGGAAATGCATGGAATATACAATGGTGTTCAGGTCGTAGGAATGTATGACTAAAAAGAAAACATGAAAGGGGAGACAGTGTATAAGGAGAGAAGGAAACAGAGACGGAATATAAGAGTGGAAAGCAGACTGGAAGGACAATGCACTGGATGCCTAATTAAGCTAGAATTAGGAAGACTGTGAAGCTGGCGATGAAGGGAAAAAGGAGAGGGAAGAAAGTGTAAGACAAGGAAGAAAGGAGAGAAGATGGGGGGAAAGAGCAAAAGTAGAAGGAAGGATAAATAATGCTTTGGAAGTTGAGGAAGGGTAAGATAATGGAAAATCTTAATAAAAACTGGCGTAAAGAGTAAACGATAAAGAAGAAAAGAGAGAAAGGGTAGGATACAGACGGATGAGAAGGGATAGGTTGAAAAATAATGAAGGAAAAATAATGCATGGAAAGTTTATGAGGGTTATAATAAAGAACGACACAATAAAACTGGTTATAAATAAGAGCAAAGGAGAGGAAGGAAGTGTACAAGCAGGGAAGGAAAGAGGGAGGGAGGAAAGGTAAAGAGGGAGAGGAGGAAGAAAGCAGGATGATGCATACAAAGCTTAAGAAGGCTAGGAGAAGCAGGAAGGGCATAATGTAAACTGGTGTGATGATTGTCTGATAAAGAACACTAAAATAAAGGGAGAAGAGCAATGAACGACAATGAGGGAAGTAATGATGGAAGGAAAGGAGGAAGGAAGAAAAAAGGATAACGCTTGGAAAATTCAAGAAAACTCGAATGCAGAAGAGCTTAAGTAAAACTGAAGTAATAGGTTGCTGTGCTGAGGCCCAGTCTTTTACTCCATCAACCACACACGCCGGAGATCGTAAAGCTATAATGGTTCCTGTCCCTTGTAGGCACACACACACACACACACACACACACACACACACACACACACACACACACACACACACACACACACACACACACACACACACACACACACACACACACACACACACACACACACACACACACACACACCAGTATGTCCAAGCACAGAACTACGTTTACTGACTCTAGCATGCATACGAGCAGCAACACGCACACCATCACTACCACACATATCTGAACGCCCACGCTCATGCACACCACCACTGTACACACACACACACACACACACACACACACACACACACACACACACACACACACACACACACACACACACACACACACACACACGTGGGGGTCTATTTACGCCATCATCCGGTAAGACAGGTGTATTGTCGTGACACCATATTTATATACGTATTATTCACTTATTCCCTCACGTATTAATTTTTCTTGTGCTCTCAAGGCAACAACGGTATTAATACAGCCTGGGATCACTGGTTTGATTGGGATGCCTTTGTGTACCATTATTCTGAGTTACTTAACCATCTTATCCAATTATATATACACCTGCACACAGTAATAGCCCTCCATATTTTATCTAAACATATACGAAACTATTGCACTATATTATGAAGAGTCTGTTGTGCTCAGAAGAATTGCATCACTGGGTTTTAAAAAGTCATTTTCACTTTCTCTTTATTTATCGTACTGAATGGAATCTGAACTCATGTCCACAACAGTAAATTTTAATTTTCACTTCATTATCTATCATCACACAACACAGATCTCTCGCCGACTGACTCGAGAATGGGTAAAGTACTTGGCACTGTCGGTTTCATATATACTGCTTGTTCGTATGGTGTTTCTGGGTAAAATTCTATATACAATAAAATCTATCTTCCTACTTTCTGTGGAGGTAGCCGAGAAAGCAAATGATACCCTAACTTTTCTACCCTACCCAGATGTTGACCCTTCTATAACGACACTCCATCTTTCACGTGCTGTATATCCTTTCAATGTAGCTACCAAACATCTCGTTTTTGGACTTTGCTACCTCTTGTTCGTCTCTCAACCATCCTACTTCATTCTCGTAATCAGTCTCTCACTGTTCGCTTGCTCCATGATGTCAACCTAGCACATAATAACTCTTTATCACACTTTCCAAAACCCTATGCCTCTTCTTCACGGTGCAGACCACATTTTCTTCTTCTCCATCCATCTGCGTGTGTATTCCTCCAATTCACTGTCAGAATGTTGTAATGCAATGATGTCCACTGTCCTTAATCTTGGCTTGTGTCCCATAAACATCGTCTGTGCACCACTGCATTGCACCAACGTTAATACCAGCACCTTGTCATGCAAAGCTTTGTTTCCTAGCACACTGACCTTCCCATTCCCTCACTGCTATTACTTCCATCTTTGCTCATGTCATGCAGTCCTTCCCGATCGTTACGTTTTTTGTCCACAGCATTGATATAATAATGTAACCCTTTTATAGCTGAGTCAGTTCTAGCATTATACTGAAGTTGACGTCACACGATGTTATTCGGCTGCAGGTGAGTCATATTAGGCTGAGCAATTACCACTGACCCGCTCACAGTTGGAACAATTCAACTCTCCTGTTTAAGCTAAAACAACACGATCATATTTAGCTGAGAGTGAGCCACATGAGCAAGATAAAACTTCCTTACATTCTCCAGTTCTAAAACCTGCAGTACGGTACCAACTTCCAGTCTATCTCGGTGCCTCTCAACCTCCGTCACTTGACCTGTACCTACACTAACTTGACAATTCCACAGTTAATACGAAATACTAAATCTTTCCGTCACACACAGCAATTTCCATTTTTCATCTCATAGCAGCATCGTAGCCTTCAGCAACACAGACGCTGACATTTAACACTCCATATAAGCCTTTCGCAACAAGCTGGTTTCCGTAGCTGAATAAAATCGTCAGGAGGCAGCAAGAATAAAATATACAAGGGTCAGCAACTGAAGGGACTGAAGCGAAAAAAGTCGGGTAATAGACCACGTTTATCACAACGATTCCATTGGCCATGAAAAATTTACCATCTTCCATTGCCGTACTGCATTGTGGAGGAGGAGGAGAAAGACAAGGAGTGTCATGCCTGTTACTTAAGATGATACAGTGGACGACGGTGAGAAGAACTGAAAAGTACACGAATGATAAAAAGGAATGAATGACAGACGTAAGTGACAAGGAAAGCAGCAAACAATCTTCCCCCCAGACTATGACACGCAGCCGGCAACTGTACGATCCAGGTACCCATTTCAGTCCCAGGTGAGACCAAGATGGAAGCTGAGAGACCCTGCCCAAGAGTACAAACACTGGAGACAGATATGTTGAAAAAATGTACACCCTAAATTATCTCATGCACCGAAAAGACAAAACTCAAAACAGGGTGAAACAAAAGACGAAGAAAGAATACTGAACATTAACTCTCTCTCTCTCTCTCTCTCTCTCTCTCTCTCTCTCTCTCTCTCTTTCTCTATCTATCTATCTATCTATCTATCTATCTATCTATCTCTACCTCTTAGATGAAAGTGTTAAAGCAAATCAGAGTAAAATAAATAAAATCCTGGAAACAGATAGAGGTCAAAATTGTGTACGGTATGCTACAGAATCTAGGAAGGGAAATATATAAAACTTAAAGTAGGGTGAAACAAAAAATTCTAGGAACAGGTAACTACCAAAATTCGGTAGGCTGAAGTATTTCAAAATCCCTGTAAATTAAAGGCAAACTAGAGTTATACATCACCCGTTATACAAGCCGCGTCCATCAGGTGTGTAAAATGGATGTATATTATACATGTACTATAAGCGTGTTGGATTGCGTGATACATAATGAAATATGATGCAGCCAAACAGCATCTCATACAGCCACTGTGGTGTATGTCACATGTACCTATTAACGTGGCTGTGTATCATCATGACTCAACATTCACAAAGTTACACATGGCTCTCTCTAGGGATAAATTGGTACATAATATCATTCAAGTATTCTAAACATTATGGTAAAATGAATGAAAAGTTGTTGGAAGGGGGTGTGTAAATATCCCTCACAGTATTGTGTAGGAATGTGGCGACGCAATCACTCATCTCTTGTGTTTTTACTAACTCTCTCTCTCTCTCTCTCTCTCTCTCTCTCTCTCTCTCTCTCTCTCTCTCTCCCTCTCTCTTTGTATACATTATATATATATATATATATATATATATATATATATATATATATATATATATATATATATATATATCAAACAAACGAACGCAAACACCTGTTTTTTCCATCCTCTCTCTCTCTCTCTCTCTCTCTCTCTCTCTCTCTCTCTCTCTCTCTCTCTCAAGGCTTCACCCAAGACACCGTCACCTTCAAAGACCTCAGTTAATTTCATAACAGGCTAATTAAGAAAACCTCACCTTTGCCCTTCTTTCCTCCTCTTGAGCACCTGAGTGGGACAACCAGTACTTGTAGGTGTGTAATGGCAGGTAGAGGTGGCCAGTGTCACAGGGGCTCCTGGAGTGCCTTAGGGAGCCTTGTAAAGGTCAGTGTGGGTCTTGGAGTGCCTTATGGAGCCTTATAAGGGTCACAGGGGGTCTTGGAGTGCCTTACGGAGCCTTATAAGAGTCACAGGGGGTCCTGGAGTGCCTTAGGGAGCCTTATAAGGGTCACAGGGGGTCCTGGAGTGCCTTAGGGAGTCTTATAAGGGTCACAGGGGGTCTTGGAGTGCCGTAGGGAGCCTTATAAAGGTCACAGGGGGTCTTGGAGTGGCTTAGGGATCTTTCTTAGGTTTAAAGGGTGGTATACTATACGCAGTTACCCATGCTGTGGTTGCTGACACCACGCATTTATTTACTTATTTACCACTCTCTCTCTCTCTCTCTCTCTCTCTCTCTCTCTCTCTCTCTCTCTCTCTCTCTTTCTCTCTCCGTCAGTTTATTTTCCTCTGCCTGTCTCAACACACAGTAGAAGCGGCGTGAGGGGTGAGTAGCTATGGACAGAAGCAAAGGTAGGGATGAAAGGAACGAAAGTGACAAAGAGAGGGATAAGTACTGAAGAATGGAAGGAGGAATGCAAAAGATGGTTGATCAAATGATATGATGGACTAAACACTAATAAACATAAATAGGTCTGCACAGATTACGCACACCTTACATTCCTAAAGAGATCGTTTCTTTATATAGGCAGACGAGCTGACCCCAAAGTACCAAGCTCATAAGCAAAGAAGGAAAGTAGACCAAAGTTTCCATTAAGAAAAATCGAAGGGAGGCTTTTTTGGAGGCAACCCTTTTATTTTTTACATAATTTTAAAACTCCTGATGGAAAACACAGGCAGCCTGACGTTTCTATCTCGTTGCTAACTGCATCATGTACAGTGGAAAGCGATCGAACCCTTTCATATACCATTTATCATTAGAGTTATAAAATGAGGGTGTTGCGCTGCTACGCATGTTCAGTTATTAATGATACGGCTCAAAGTATCCTGCTAGGAATTCGTGCCGAAGCAGTGAATGGAAGATAGTGAAGGAATAGATGGTGGGTTGATCGGGAAGTGGATGGACGGACATCTTGGATGAAGGGTTGGTGAAGGATGGATAGAAGGATGGTTGGGATAAATGGAAGGATGGTTGGGGATGGATGGACGGATGGATGGGAGAATAGTTGGGGATGGATGGTTCGATGGATGGGAGAATGGTTGGGGATGGATGGACGGATGGATGGGAGAATGGTTGGGGTGGATGGGCGGATGGCTGGAGATGCATAGAAACTTGATAGCAAAGGGAAGGAAGGATGGTTGGAAATGGACGAAGGACTGGTTGAGGATGGATCGATAAATGAACAGGAAGATGGGGTGGATGGATGGATGGATAGGTGGATGGATTGTTGGTTGGGGAGGGAGGGAACTGGGGATGTATAAAAGGAAGAAGTAACCAGAAGACATTCTGAAAGTGAGTAAGAAAAAGCAGTAAGGACAGATAAATAGCCACTAGTAAGAGATACGAAGGTAAAGACGGCGATAAAATGGGGCAGAGGACATGATACCTAAGATGGCAGGCAAAAATACATTAAGTGATATCCTAATGAAAGATAAGATTGCAGAAGGTTGGGAAGAACATCATGGGTTCTGCCGAGCGAGATTAGGCTTTACTGTGCAAAAGTATGTCGGAACATGGACATGAACATGGTGCATGAGGAAGGAATAATTGCCGGTTAGGGAACGATGGAGTTGGAGGAATGAAGTGGGCAATGAAAAGTTCAAAAGTGGACAAGTGGTATGGAAGTTGACTAATAATCGTAATCCCAGTCTTCCCTGATATTCCACAAAACCCACTGATATGTCATAAAACCACCCACGCCACTGCCATCACAGTGGTCCTGAAGGAGATCAGACACGTTGGTAAGACTGTGTGTATCCGATTAAGACCTACTGCGCCTCAGGTACATTGAGGGAAGGGATATATTTAGATAAAACTAAAGGAGGTTGGTGGCCTTAAAGAAATATACTCGTAGATGAAAAGAAAGTAATAAAATGACAAATGGGTGAGGGAATAATGAATAGCAGTAAGACTGATGACAAGGAAAGCCAATGACAGTGATGCAGCGAAAGGTGTGGACTAAGGAGCCGGGAAAGTGGATATGGCTGGTGTGGATGATGATGTTGGTGGATGGTGTTGGATGGAAGGAACTGTATGACTGGAAGGTAATACAGTATACGGAAGGATGGTACTGGATGGAGAGAATATGGACTGAGTAGCTTAAGACTTAAAGAAACTGGATGGATGGAAGGTAGAAGGGAAGGATGGATGGTCAAGACTGGATGGACTGCTGGGAGAGAGGGAGATGAGAAAGAGAGCATGGGACATAGAGATTGGATTCTGTGACACTTGAAACCTGCCGCTATAAAAGAGAGAAGATTCATGGCAGGGAAAAAAAAAATGGTTTGTATCGTCGTTGCCTTAGATTTCTTTGCACTTCTTCCCCAGTGGTTTATTTTGTCTACGACATCAAATATCCTTTTTTATGTTACTAAAGCAAACTAGATTGATTCTAGTAAGAGAGAGAGAGAGAGAGAGAGAGAGAGAGAGAGAGAGAGAATAGTGAAATGAAATATGAAAAAAAAAACAAAAAATGCCGAAAAGGCCTCCTGTGTTGACGATATTAGGGTTCAATTACCAGATAAATATAATTTTCTGGTGAGGAAAATCTTACTCCTTTACAAATCTCGGTCAGACACTACTTCTTCAAGCAATGACTGCAGAAAATAAAATTCTTTATAAAAACTGCCAAGCCTTCTTGCACATCATGACAAATTTCCTTCAATCACTGGATAATTTCCATTAAATCAAATTTCCTTATACCAGCAGCAAAGTTACTTCCATCTGCAGCCGATCTTAAACTTATTTGTTGTCCAACTTTCTAACTCTCCTAAACCATCTCAGTCCCAACTCGTCCTTTCCCTTCAGATTCATGGTGTCCGTTTTATATTCTATTTCTATCTCTTTCACGTGGTTATTATTACTTTCTCAGGTATAAGGATAAATAAATGAATATATAAATAATAAAAATAAGAGGATTGCACAGACATGCATGCCCTCTTTTACTTCCATAGCATTATTTTTCGCCATGCAGTCTCTCACTTACTAGTCAAGCTCATGGATTCTTGACTCCACCTCATAAAAAACTCATGCTCGGACAACCCTGGTATTCTACGGAACGTCAGAGGATTTTCTTTAAGTGAGACTGAGTACAGGAGCCTTAGAGTGTTAATACTGCCACCACTAACGCCCTCATTGTTGGGACAACTTCAGTGTTTTGCTATAACCCACGTCACACGATATTATTCAGCTGAAAATAAGCATACGATCTTATTAGTGTTAATATTACCACCATTTACCGTCTTATGTTTAGGACACCTCAAATACTCCACTCCAGCTAACGCCAAACGATTTCAATCAGCTGGTTGTTAGTAAAGGAGACGGAGTGTGTTAATAGGTCAACTGCACAAGAGGACACTGTTCGCCTTTACTTCCTTAACCCAGTTTCATGCATGCCCCCTCTCCCTCTTCCTCCCTGCTTCCCTGTACACACACACACACACACACACACACACACACACACACACACACACACACACACACACACACACACACACACTCAACAATATTAACGTCGAATGCAGGACTGAAATTGAATTGGATTGCTGGAGGGACACTCAAGAAAACTGCAGACCATCGCGTCCCCCCACTTGTTAGTCATGTTGGTATTTATGTTGTTCCGGGGCAGCACAGCGTACAAATGCGTTCTCCTCTTCCTCTTTAAGTTATCCTCGCCTCGTCTCATTCTTTAGTTATAATCCGCGGTAGCACAGTGTCCACAAAAGCCCTCCTTACTCTCGCCTCGACCCACTAAGTTATTTCGGGGTGGCACACTGTCGGCAATCCTCCTCCTCCTTCTCCTTCTCGTCTTCCTCCTTCTCCTCATCCTCTTCCTCCACTCACCGCATCTTCCTCATCACAGTAGATACAAGCGGGCCGGACGGAGTATCAAGAGCTGTAATTAATGGCCTTAGCAAGTTTATTATACATCATCCGCCTCAACTTAGCTGAGGTTTTCGTTCTTTTGCAGCTTGTTTCTCAAAGCTCAATGGAAGATACGAAAATAAGGTTTTACATCCATGCCACTGCCTGCATGTTACCAGCATCATATTCTAGTGCTGGGTCTTGTTGCAACTCAGCAATCTAGATGGAGAGGTCACTTTTGATCTAGTTAAAGTGGACAGAGTATGGCATGTCTTTCTTAGTTATTTACCTGCAGATTACACTTTATTATTTAACTGGATACCATATAATATAAATCAGGACAATGTGGACACAGCTTGCATAAATATCTTAATGGACAATAGTAATGTAGATACCATACTCCGAATCAAATGAGCTAGCAGGAGGTACTAGAACACAATATATACCCTTGGGTAATACCGGTTGATGTGGGTCCTGGGAAAGTGTTCATTTATTTTCTTACGCTTAAACTGGTTATAAGATTATCTGTTTATACCCTGAGATTCATTCATACAGCCAGTCCATATTTTACAAGAAAGTCAAGGGAGAAAAAAGAAAGAAAAGACCAAACAATGGTATTTTATGGTAATAATTCACTGTTTTAGAAACTTTCTCATCGTGAACACTAGTTAAGATCCTTTACGAATACTGACCCGTCGTTCAGTGTCTGTGGTCAGTGCAGGCGTGGTAGGGGAGAATGTTTGGGTTTATTACAACAACACTATTGGGTTTATTACAACAGCATTACTTTCCAAGCCTTAATAATTCATGGGGCCAATGGTGACAGACATAGGGTAATACTTAACAGTGTCAGTTGTATTTTCTCCGTTTCTATATTCTTTCTTTCAAATGCATTCTCAACTTGAGCCATTCCTCTATTTCTTCACCAATTAGCTTCAGACTTGGTACAATTCTTCCTTGGCCCAATAGCCCCATATAACTTTTCATTTGGGATATATCGAGTCCAACGTCAAACTATACAAACATGCAACTTTTGAGATGATGTTTCTGTCTGTTCACTAATCATCATGGACATGTGCACAAAAACACACCAGTATGTTGTAACCGTGTGGAGACCATCCTGCATTTCCTTAGCAATGTTGGCGATTTTGCATTCTTGTTATTTCAACAAGATTGTATTCAGCTTAGAAGTGACTTTTCCAACTGTAGAGGTGAGATCAATTCGTTGTAAACTCTTCACTTCTACAAATCCTTTTTATAAGTTGAAGAAATAAAGTGTCAAACCAGGAAGACTAAACCGAGGTATTGCGTCATCGCACTGAAGGGGTTATAAATCGTACTCTTTACTTTCAACAACTTCTTTCCTCCTAATCTCGGTCTTTTCAAATATTTTCCCACATATCGCCACAGGCATCTGAGGCAGCATACTCGTGGGTTTAGGAGGCTGCGTAGCCCCTCATCCTTACGGATTCATCAAGCGTTTTGCATCTTATTATTCTCTTGTGTGTTGTTTAAGTCTGTCTAATCGATATACAGTAAACTGCATAAACAACATGCAAAGGAATATTACCGTGTCATATACAGATTTACACTGATAAGGGCCAAGTGCCAGGGAGCCTGCCAAGCCCACGGCAATATTATGGTCCTTAATGTGTCGATATTGACACTGGTAAGGACAACACAGAATCAATGGAAACACCTTTTAACATTACATCCACTTTTACAGGAATCTACACAGACTTACAAGCAAATGGCTTTCCATAACCCAAGTTACCATTTAATACTATGGTTGGTAACCATACAGAAGCAACTAAACTTGTAGTGGTTTAGTGGATTAAGGTGCTCCAACGCGATGTGGCTCATAAGATCAAAACCGTGGGGTGGTTGGGGGATATTGCTTACATAAAGCCACTCAGGGATTGGCAACTGGTCACTGGCCTTAAATGTCTGGAATGAACAGCCTAGCCCCGGACTCCTACGCTCGTGATATGATAATAAAGGATAAATCAGTAAGTTGAGTGGTTCATGCCATCTGTGGGACGGCCAGGGTACAAAGGGTCATGGTACCCTGGCAGCTTCCGATGGCCAGATCTGAGGTGGAAAGCGAGGCCAACGGGCGTAAATACGTATCTCTGGCGCGAACACGATATGCCAGAAAATACAATAATATTAACCATCTTACTGGAATGCCGGGAGAGGCAACTGTGGAAAAGACTAATGATAAAGACAGATTTACTTTACATGGAAAATACTGTGCAGGTGTGCTCCAGTCCCTTCAGGCCGAGTATGTTGTATTTAATTTATTCTTGCCTCCCTTGACGGCTGGGTTCACTGCAGGGATAACATTTCAAAAGGCAAAGATTAAATACAGCCTTTATTACCTACCTCAGTACCAGGGATTTATCATTCGTTGAATAATATCGTATGAAGACAAGAAGAACGAAATACAGATGATCATCTTGCTGAAATATTAAAGACAACTTTTCTATGGCCACAAACCAGCCGTTTGAGCACAGCACAAGAAGAACTTCGTAAACTTTTCCTGACTCCATTCCCGACTCCCACACTCCCGTCCTGACCTCTTTTTCTCCAGTTCCGTTCTCTTCCTCTCTTTTTTTTTTTTTTTTTCATTCTCTAACCTTGTGCCTTCATAGAGCTGGCGTGGAAGTTATAAAGATCCATAATCATTCTGACAGAGAAGAAATCTCCTTAATACTAATGTCTATCCCATATTGCTGTCCTTTTCGTATTCTGTCACTTATTTTCACTCTTAGGAGATTGTGATGTGCTCGGTTAGTGTATGAGTGCCACCAACGCACCGTATATACAAACAATCTTATACACAAGGTAAGCTTAGGACAGTTTATAAATACAGCCCCTGGACCGAGTCGGGGCGAGGTAAATTTGCAGCTTATCATAAGAGTACAGTATTGTGGCTGCAGCAAGCTATGCCGTGCTGCCAAAACTGATCCGTATATTGTTATGAGATCAAAGTGTATGCTGTTAGAAGAGCAACAAAGAAGGTGTCTTGGGTACTCTCTTCTCTTTGCCCTCATCCCTTCCTCCTCACTTTCCTCCCTTTCCCTCTTCCCCACCACACACTCAAGCTGCCTCTCACTCACCCTTTCACGTAATCTCAGCATCTCCCTTATTCACTCCGCCCCTCACTGAGGTACGCATTGAAAAGAGCCACACAAACGCCTCTCTCTCTCTCTCTCTCTCTCTCTCTCTCTCTCTCTCTCTCTCTCTCTCCCTGAATTTTCCTGGCATGCTCTCACGAGACATTATGTCATTTACTCAATTTCAATCACAAACTTTTACTCATCAACAAAATTTCTGCTGTCACACACTCAGACTGTCAGACACAAGCTTTGGCAAGTTTACTTCATCTAATTCACACATTTCTTTTAGCCAAAATATTTTCAGTCGAACACTTACATTCGCATATTTATTCTGTCCCTCCAACATTCCCTCCAACATTCTGGCATACAGTCTCACACTCTCACAAGTTCTGGACACTCTCACATAATTGCTATTTTACACGTTCTCACAATCTCCAGCACTCTTATACCCTCTCCCAATAGGTCACCCTCTCATATACTTGCTGTCTCACTCTTACACACTCACGGACTTCCTTCAATTCATACCTTGATTTAACCTTCAGTATCACTCTTGCATTATATATTGCGTCCTCCCTCCCTCCCTCCCCCCCCTCTCTCTCTCTCGCATCTTTTTCACTTCATTTCCTTCTCAATTTTTTTTTACCATCTATATCTTCTCCGTACATTTCACTATCACGTTCGAAATGTTCAATTTTTTCTGTCTCCTGTGTTCGCTTTCTTGTTTTTTTTTTTCCTCGCTTTATGTCCTTCTTTATCTCTTTCCAGGTCTTCATCTTTTCTTCCTTATCTTCTCTCACAGCATCCCACGCCACTGATCAAACTTTGTCCACAAATTTTCATGTGAATCCTTGGGGGAGGTGGGGGTGTAGTGACTGATGTGGAAAAGTGGAGTGAAGAGATGGGATGGAGTGGTGGGAGTAGAACGAGGAGAGGTAACAGTAGTGGGATGGTGAGAGGGAGGGGTGAGGGTGAGGGTAAGTCTGGGTGGTGATGGGGTCAGACTGGGGTACTGGTGGGGGCAGGATGGGAGGGGAGGGAAGGGAGAGGACAGTCGTGGTTAAAGGCTGCCAAACGCACTCCGCCCAATTGCATGCATGACACACTAAACATAATTTGTTCCTTACATTCTAACTACACGTGTACGCAGTGATTGTGTAGGTATACAGTATACAAACATTAATAAATAAATGAATATAGAGACAGACAGATAATAATACTGTATATATATATATATATATATATATATATATATATACACACACACACACACACACAGAGGGGGGTGGGAAGCCCTGGTAAACTCCTTACACATTCAGGCCAGGCACTGTTCACTTCCTGTCATCCTCTACCCATCACAGCCCTTCCTCTGCCCCACTTTCCTCGCCTTTCATGTCTGATTTGTTATCTCTCTCTCTCTCTCTCTCTCTCTCTCTCTCTCTCTCTCTCTCTCTCTCTCTCTCTCTCAGTAAATCAAACTTTCAAGCTGAATTTTTTTTTGTGAGCATTATTCAATCCTTATACCAAGACCACACATTTGTGTGTGTGTGTGTGTGTGTGTGTGTGTGTGTGTGTGTGTGTGTGTACTGAGGACATAATCTAAGTAACAGTGTACAGTACACAACGTGCTCGATATGTACGCTCAGTCTGATGAGTAAATGGTGTGATACATTATCGCTGGACATGCTGGATGCAGCCGAACAGACAGGTATTTACAGCAGTGGCAACAGGTAACAGGGTGGTGGTGATGATGATGATGATGATGATGGTGACTGTGCTATTGTATCAGAGAACACGTTTCACAACGGGTATGCCTATCTATCTATTGCCAGACGCCATAATCCAGTAAGGGGTGGCCATTTAACTATGAGTTATTTGTTTTACGGGGAGGGGCACTAACCCTCCACCAACCCACTTGCTGACACGTAGGGAGCACGTATGGTTAGGTTATATGGTTACCACCCAGCGTTGTAAATGGTTTCTTGGCTTACAGGAAACCATTTGGCTTGTCACTCAATATAATGCCACCTGTAAAGGAAAGAAAAGCAATAAGAAGTGACAGGAAAGATGGGAGAAATAGGAAGAGAGGAGGGCAGGCACAGAAAAAGAATGATAAAGGCTAAGGAAGAAGTAGGCAGCACTGCATCAAGTGAGTGGATGATGGTCACCACCACCTACCACTAACGAGTATGTATTGATGAAAATATATGCACAAACATATATTTTTAACGCATAAAACCAGTATCTATGTGCTTACCTAAATCGCAGTATTATTACTGGTGGTACGAGTCCAAATGTGACCCTTTTCTTATAATAAAAGATCTTGTGAAAAGAGTAAGAACGTGCAGTTGCCTGTAAAAGTTCCGTTCCTCTTCCCTCTCCTAAACAACTCATTATGTTATATTAGCTTTGGCTGTTAAAAATAACTTTTTACTAACTAAAAACAGATTATACTGAGAACACGCACCTTTACACAAACTAATATGATGCCATGCGTTAATGGAGGCCAGAAGGAAGAACGGAACTTTTGCAAGGAACTGTACACGAAGATATAGACGCAGAGGAAGACAACACACACACACACACACACACACACACACACACACACACACACACACACATTTTACATACAGACTGATTGACTGATAGATTTTATATATATATATATATATATATATATATATATATATATATATATATATATATATATATATATATATATATATATATATATATATATATATATATATTGTGCTGCTAGACAAATTGGGAAAGAAAAGAAGAAAGCCCGATAAAATGCGTAAAAAATATAATTCCCAGGACTGAACTAGGCCTATCCATAACAGCTTAGGCACATGACCCAATTCCAGGCTCACACCCATATGACTTGCCTCACAAATACAAAACAGAATATCCTGAAGCCTGGCCAGTGTGAGCCTAATTTGACTGCAGTTCCCTTGCTACATACTGTATAAAGCGGCCGATCCCCCCTCCCTGCCACCCGCGCTCCCTGCCCTCTCCCTCCCTGCTTGCCCGCCACGGCATTACCAACTCTGTGACGGACGGCCACACGGGTGACACTGAGGACCTGCCCTGTTGCAGGACTGAATTATTTACCATGATGAATTGTAACTCAGGCCCACTGCCTGTCCCGTTCTTATTCTAAATCTTGCCGTGTTAGAAAATTTATGCGATAATACAACACCACCTTTTTATGCAAATGAAAAGAACCTACAGCAAGATTTTACCTATTCAAAGTAAATATATAAAAAGAATGAAGCGAACGAACCTCCACAGATCTGAAAATATACCATTCAATAGATGGACAGTTTTATGCAAAAGCAAAGATAAACGGCAGAGTTTTGCATGCCCGCCTTACATGAGACGTCATGCACTCAGATCAACTAGTTCAGATAAGCAGTATATAGACGAGGGTAAGTTATGCACCAGTGTGGAATACACACGAAGAATGATTGGCTAAAGTCCATTATGGGGGGGGGGGTGATAAAACGAGAAACTTAAAATCCACTCTGGTAAAAAGAACTGCATGTGTAGATGTGTCCTTCCCTTACCCACACCTTCCCCGTCACTACACTTGAGGGATAAACGAACAAATAAAGTCCCCACACGGCACCAGTATTTGTGACGGCGTTAAAACAACACTGCCAGTCTAACACACCTACCCTCATCGAAGTTAATTTTAAAAAAGACGCATTGAAATACTCACAAAACACGTCACGAGAAATGGAAATACAACTACCAAGAATACTGAAGGAAGTAGTGAGATGCATGTTATTTACACCAAGTACAGTCCATTAAAAAAAAAAAAAAAAAAGCACATGAGGGGTCTGATGATATCCTAAATGATCATTATAGTTCATGATGTTCCCAGGTTATTAAACTATCATCACCTTAATGCACTTATATCAACACTACTGATTGGGAAATGTACAGCAAGCGATATATATGGCATCTTTAATAAACCAAGTTTATCAAAATATGGCAGAATCATGTGGGATTTTGCAATTACCATCGTTTGCAGCATCAGACTGTTTCACGTGTTATGTGCACAATTACTTTTTGATCGACTGTACATAAGTGCACCTAAACTATGTGAGCTTTGTACTTACATTTTGTGCATTGCGGTAACAGAAGAACACGACTTACCTGTCCGATGAGTGTAATATTAACAAGAGGTAAACTTATGATTATATTAATATCTGCAACAATAATGATGATACTGATGATAATGATGAAAAAAAAATAATAATAACAATAATAATAATGACGATCATGAATTTTTTATTTATGCTAGGAAGAAGGAACCAAAGGCCAAGCCCGCAATAACCGTTCTCTCCAAGAGAAAAATTAAAACAAAATACAAGAGGGAGCCAAATTCAAGATCCGATCATTTCCAGATGCCTGGACACACTGCGTTTGAAAGACTGGAGATCGTAGGAAGCAGGAAATACAGACAGAGGGAGACAGTTCCAGAGTTGACCTGTTACATAAATGAAGGACTGGGAATAACGGTTAACTCTTGCATTAGAGAGGTGGACAGAAAAGGAATGAGAGTTTGCTGCTAGATGGGTGCTACGCGCCTGTCGTAGAGGTGGAGGAATGCAAGTAGATAGTTCAGAGGAGCAGTGACGATTGAAGTAGCGATAGAAAAGAGATAAAGATGCAACAGTGCGGCGAAGAGACAGAGGTTGAAGGGAGCCAGTAAGAGGAGGAGAGTTAATGAGACGAAAAGCCTTTGACTCCACCCTATTGAGAAGAACTGTGTGTGGGAAACCTCCCCATATGTGCAAGTTATACTCCACACAGGGGCGGATAAAACCCCTGTATAGAGTCAACAAATGTGCAGGGGTAAAGAAGGAAAGGAGTCGACTTAGCACACCTAATTTCTTGGAAGCAGATTTTACAAGATATGTAATATGATCTTTCCAAGAATGAAACCCAAAGCATGTTCAAGGATGATGCAGGATTAAACTGAATATTATTAAACATTAGTGGGTACAACTGTAGAAGATTATGTCTGGTTGATAGGTGTAAGAACTGAGTCTTTGATGCATTAAAAACAAGATTATTTTTACCCCAGTCAGAGATACGAGCCAAGTCAGACATTAGAGTGCCATGGCCTCATTCCTTATTTGTTGAAGTAACTGTTGAGATGGACGTTGCCGGAACCGAATGGAAAGGTGAAGAGTGGAGTCATCAGCGTATGAGTGGATAGGGTTAGATGTACAGCTTAGAAGGTCATTGATGAATAAAATGAAGAGAGTTGGTGATAGGACAGAGCCCTGAGGAACACCACTGTTGATAGAACTAGGAGAAGGACGATGACCGTCTACAACAACGGCTACAGAAAGACCAGAAAGGAAGCTAAAGATGAAGGCACAGATAGAAGGATAGAACCCGTAAGAGGGCAGTTTGGAAATTAAAATGATTTATGCCAGAGTCGATCGAAAGTCTTTGAGATGTCAAGTGCAATGGCAAAGCATTCGCCAAAGTCCCGAAAGGAGGATGACCAGGTGTCTGAAAGGTAGGTGAGGCGATCGCCAGTGAAGCGTCCCTGACGAAACCCATACTGACGATCAAAAAGAAGGTTGTGATAAGAAAGATGCTTTAAAATTTTTCGATTAAGAATTGACTCGAAAACTTTTGAGATACAGAATGTTAAAGCAATTGGAAGATAGTTAGAGGGTTGGGAATGGTCACCCTTCTTTTGGACTGGCTGAATGAGAGCAAACTTCCAGCAAGAAGGAAAGGTACAAGTTGATAGACAAAGGCGAAAGAGTTTGCCTAGGCAGGGTGGAACCACAGAAGCACAGTTCTTGAGAACAACAGGAGGGACTCCATCAGGCCCATATGCCTTGTTAGTATTGAGGCCAGTGATGGCAGAAAATACATTAGCTAAAGAAATTTTAATGTCAGCCATGAGGAGGTCAGAGTGGGGAAGTGGAGGAACACCACCGGAATCGTCTAAGGTGGAATTAGAGGAGAAAGTCTGAGCGAAGAGATTTGCTTTATCAGTAGAGGAAATAGCTACAGAGCCATCAGAGTAGAAAAGAGGAGGAAAGGATGATGAGGTAAAGTTGTTAGAAAGTTTTTAGCGAGGTGCCAGAAGTAGCGGGAAGAATTCGAGATGGAGAGTTGAGAGCATTTAGTAACTAGACAACCAAGAAATGATATTAAAATTTTTGGTAAAACTATTTGAGGCATTTGTCAATGGGTTGCCAAGGGGGTGTAGGGCACCACACAGAAGGGTGAGCAGACCTTCATGTAAATTTTGACTGCCACTCAGACAGTATAGTGTTATCTGCAAGACCAGGATTCACCGAAGTACATTCAAACATTAACCAGAATTATTGTATCGAGAGACCAAGGTACCGTGTGGTAATTTTAAAAGGACATTTTTAATTTTACTATCAAGGAGATATTTGGTTTGATGTGCTTCACTACTCCTCCATACCGGCCAAAAATGTGACATCAAAAACACCCTGTATGATGTTCCCAAATACCAATATACAGTGTGCAGGTACCAGTAATACCGGAGTGGTGACATGTGGTGCAAAGTAGTTCCAGCAGTTGGTGCAATAAAACAAAAGGGGGAGGGGGGAAGGGGCTGCTGAACCACAGGTTAAAAAAAAAAAAAGTAGCCTCTGACCTCAGCAGGATACATACAGGATAACAGGTGACGGATGACCGACACCCAAAACGTTATACTTGACTGACACACTAATGGTCAACACATTGCCATGTCAGGTTTCACCAAAATCATTCTTGCCTCTTTGGAGAATTATAATTAATGAAGAACGACAGACAGACAGACAACAGACATTACAGGTCTCATTTTTAACTCACATCCAAACTGTCCGGAAATCTCAACAAACCAAGTTTAATTGTAGAGGTGTATGGTATGTAGGAGGACTACTGGTCCTTGAGAGCAGGCTGTGAAGCCTATACCCAGAGTCGGACACAAAATAAATAAATAAATAAATAAACAAAATCCACCTAGTCATTTGGGAGGAATTACATGACAGACAGACAGACTAAAACATGCCGCATCTTCCCATAAGTTTCCCTCTCTTTCCCTCTAATTTAATATATCATTCTCCCCTCCCCCTGGATGCTCGTATATGGTTCTGTCTCAGCCTTTCATACAAGCTTTCATACATAATTATTCTCTCTCTCTCTCTCTCTCTCTCTCTCTCTCTCTCTCTCTCTCTCTCTCTCTCTCTCTCTCTCTCTCTCTCATCCGCTCTAACTGTTCACTCATTTCGCCCTCCTGAACCTCATTAGTGTGATTTTCTTGTTTTTTTTTTTTACTCTTGCCAACGCCACACGATTGCATTTAGACAGAAGATCTCTATTAATCCCTTGAGTATGTAAACTTACGGTGATTGTTACGAAACATGAATCTCAAATAGTGATCAGATTTCAATGGAATCTGGTGGACAGGTAGGTGTTGGGTCAAGGAAGTGTTTATTAGATTTTGAGGTGGATCCGGATCCGTATGCAGGATAATTCATACTATTTTTTTTTTTTTTTGCTTGTGGGGGTATGCGCCCTCTGGTATTGTGTAACTCGGCAGACTAAGACAGTAGAACTGACTGATTATGTGAAATGGTAAAAGTTTTCGTCCAGAAGGTAAGAGGAATTGCTCGTATTGTAGTAAATCATATACCGGTATTTTATGGGCATTGGCAGAGGTATGCGCTCTCTAAATGCCTTCTAGTTTTACTCCTGCTAGAGTCTGACGATATTTTCAGCTTAGAAATCTCTCGTAGTGAAAAAGTTAAATCGCTGCTTATTCTATCCTTTTGTACTTTTCCTTTTTTCCCTCTTTGATGTCAATCCAGTTTTCCTGTATTTTGTTCTCAGTTTCCTTTCAGATGCATGCTTCCTATCTTTTCTTTTTTCCCTTGCCTTTTTCTTCACTTACTCTTTCCTTGCCTGTCATATGATATTCAACTTCCTCTTTTTTTTTCCCTCTCTGTTTACGCATCCATTCGCTTCTCTATTTTGATCCTTCACTTGCCATATTCTTCTATAGTCATGCATCTTCATTCTCTTACCCTCCTTCTCTTTTCCTCTTTCTCGTCGTCCTTCCCTTCTCATGAGTCATTCTCTCTCTCTCTCTCTCTCTCTCTCTCTCTCTCTGATTCCTTCTTTTTCTTCTCTGCTTCCTGCCAACACCTTCGCCATCTTTCTCCTTTAATCCCTCAATACGATGATGCCTTTATTGTTCTCACCTTGCTATTTTCACGACGAATTTGGGAGGAACAGGAAAAGGAAAGACGATATGGGAAACTTTGGTAAAATGGAATAATGAAAGAGGGAGTTAGGAAGGAAAAGGATATGTATATTTGGGAAGTGACCAGAAATGAGAGTTTAGGAAAGGAAAAGGAGGAAAGAGAGTTGGGGAAGCAATGGAAACGACATGTAGTGAAAAAGCGCTTGAAATGTTTGAGAAAGGAAGGAGTAATGGTCGAAAGTATTGATGAGAAGAGGGAGGGAGAGTATGGGAAAGAGGGATAAGTAATGAGAGAGAGAGAGAGAGAGAGAGAGAGAGAGAGAGAGAGAGAGAGAGAGAGAGAGAATGTCATGGGAGCTACCAGGCTACTTATATCACAAGAGTCGGGTGGTGGGGTGAGCTCATCACTGTTCTGGGACAAAGATAAACTTTTGATTCCATTCCTCTCGACTCCCTATACTTATGTTCCACGACCCACATTCAAATTACCAGGAGAAATATAAGAAAGTAAGAAAAGAAGGAAGGAAGGAAGGAGGAAAAATGCAAGGAGGAGGAAAAAAGGAAGAAATAAGGGAAAAAAGGGAGGACGGAAGGAAGCTGCAAAAAAATATTAGCCAGTTCAGTACTATGACAATTTTTTAATTATATATTATGTTGTCCACCAACCAGTTTTAATAGATATGGGGAATCTTTCGAATGTTCTGGTGTCAACATCTTTTTCCATATGAAGTTGTAGTATCACACATTTTACATAATAATTTTTAAAGCTGTTTAGTCATAATTAACAGTGTGTAATGAAGTGTGAATGATGAACAACCAAATATCATTTCGCTGTTAGCTGTGGTATAGAAGAAGGTGGATTGGCAGACCACAAGTGCCACCCTGTTTCAATTATAAAATGAAGGTTAGGAGAAGTGAAAAGATATCTGAATTGTGCATAAGTGTAAAGTCCTGGGGAACCATTTATTATGTTGGTATATGTGAATGTACTTAATACCATTTTATAGAGGTGTATAATGTGCTAGTAGAGTTGTCATTTATCTCTACTTTTTGCATAAGCCCAGAGTATATGTAATGCTCGGCACCTCACTTTTTAGCTGACCTCAGCACCGCGCCCTTGTCCGCTCGGTGACTGTACAGCGTCAGAGGCCGTTTTACAGTTTTAAAGGGAGGTGGTGTCGCTCCTACATATCTCTCGGGTCGCAGTTATATTATTCTGTGCCCAATAAAGAGAGATTTAATCTGCTCATTTCTGTCACCTTACGCTACCACTTAATAACAGACCAGCTTCCACCTTCTCGTGGCAGAGGACCTTTGGTGGGAAGTGTCGGGCAGTGATGGCGAGTAGCTGACGTGTACTACAGACAGTGTCGTCGATCCAACACGGTGGTCTAGTTATACTATAACAGCAGAACACTTAATATGTAGTCAACTGCTCCATAACGGCTACATTCAATTGGTGTTCAGTGCTGGGATACGATACGTGCTAAAGGGCTTTATGCTGTGAACCAGTAACCCTTGCAATCGCTCGTTCCTGAAGGTGAAACAGAAAATCTTACTCTACTGTTGTAAGGGGACTAATTACTCGTGAGTTAAGTGGAGCAGATAAACTGGAGTGGTGCATATTAATTCCTCCCATTATTCTGCCAGTGCGAGATTCCTATCTTAAGCACAAACTGGCAGTTATCTCGCCCTGTGGTGTGCGAGATATCTCCATCTTCAAACGCAAACTGGCAAGAATCTCGCTCTCGTGTGCGAGAGGCGAGATAAGGAGAGTTCAAGCCAGTGCGGTGAGGAGTGGGTCAACTAGCGAGCGACTTCTAGCAACTGGCGCGGACGGCCGAACCGAGCCGAGGGAGATCGAAAGCGGCGGGCCTGGCGTGATGCGGGGCGAACCACTCGCTTGCTAACTCCCACAGCGAGCGGGCTTCCGTGTATGGTTCGAGGAGTCTGGTGGAGTGTGGAACGTGGAATGTGGAACATCATCCTGGACTTTCATATCTAGGTAGCGTCCATGCATTAAATCCACACACACACACACTTGAATCAACACACGTTAGTTAGTTGATGAGTGGAAATAAAGGTTTCTCAGAATTCGCTTGAAATAAATATACTTTGTGTATTTTATATGTGTTCCATTCTCTGTCACTTACCATAACTATCCTTTTTTATGTCAGTTTATCTTCCTGTAACTGGGAGGGGAATATTACTGACAAGGTTAGATGGATACAGTGAAGTGGGGACGTAGAATTAGGGAAATAGGGATTAGCCAATCCCACTAGACTCAGAATTTTATGAGTGGGTTGATACATCAAATAAAAGTGCTCAGACATATTAAATGAGTGAAGGACATATTGAGGATCAAGGTGATGAGGATATTTCTGAAGGACAGGATGAGGATTTGAACATTTTGCATTTGCGTTCTGGTCATACTTATTCAACAGTCCCAGAGCAATCAGTTAGATCCAAAATGGCCACTAGTCTTGCTAATGAGGGTAATCCTAGTGAGGAGACTGGGGAAGTTGAGACTACAACAGAACCTTTGGTCACTCAAGATATGCAAAATCCAGTCATTAGTGATAGTACTACAACCACTCACATACCTGTGTATACTTCAGATGTTTTCAGTACACCACAAGGTTCTGGACAGAATTTATTTTCTGTTCCTTCTTCAAATGCATGGGGTATAAACACAGATAATATTGGCATGCAAACCCAGAATCCTAATCAATGGGGCATGAATACTAATATTGGCATGCAAATCCAGGGCCCTTGTCCAAATACCTGGGGCATGACTAACAATATGGGCGTGCAAAGTCAGACTAACCCTCCTCCTTTGTGGCAGATACCTGTACCTAATCTGGCTACTGATATAGTACAGCAGCATCCTAACTGTACTGAAAGCCAGGCTTTGGCGAAGGCAGGCATGTGCTATGCAGAAGCTAGCAAAGTCTTGCAAACTTCGGGCTGGAGAGATACAGCTACTAGTTCTCCACAGCAAAGGACCAAGGCTGTTAAGCCAGAGGTGAAAAGATGGTATGTCATACATGGGCATTGTCCTCATGAGACGGACTGTTGCCCCTTTGTCATTGAAAAGAGGAAGAAACTAGGGAACCCAGCTAGTTCGGGGGAAGTTCAAGGCCGCACGCAAAAGTAATTAAAATAGTACAATCCACCGATGCGTGTGTGGCAGCTATTACTAAGGTGGACTTATTATCTATTCCTTGGATCATAGGGAAAGGCCAACTGTCCCTGATCGTAGATACAGGGTCATGTACAAACATTATTTCTAGTAAAGCGTTGGAAAGACTTAAAAGTGAAATGCCTCTAACAAACTGGACATTATCACCACCTGATGTAATGTTGACAGGTGTGACAGGGAGTAGAATGAAGATTGTAAGCCAGGTGCCGTTGACATTGAGGGCAGATAAACGATCTCCTGTGTTACGTGCCACGTTGTGGTTGAGGATTTTCCTCTGCCAGCTGATGGGCTGTTAGGCTTTGAAACCATGGAGGAGTATGATATAGTAATACACCCTCTCCATTTCTTTAATGGGAAAGAGTTGTAGGCCTTAATCCCTCAGCAACACGAACTGGAACTGGCATCCAATCAGGAGCCGTCCAACCAGTTGTGACCCCGACAAGTGAAGCGTCAAGGGAGTCCCCGGATGCACACGAAGTGGAGGGTATGGACTGGAAGAAAGTCAGGGCTAAGTGAGTGGTAATCACCACTTACCCAGTCGAACTGTCATTCCTGTCTGATACCTGACGTGTCGGTGGGAACTGATGTAGCATGCTTAACTGAGACTGTGAAACATAAGGCATTGTCGCTGACTCTGACTAGCGTTGGCCAAGACCAGAAGACGCCCCTCTTCATCGCAAATATGAGTGGTGGTGCAGTTAAGCTCAGAGATTAGGCGACTTGATGTGCTATGGTGCCCCCATAAAGGAAGTCGACGACGTGCCGGTGATCTCTCCTGTAGTTACATCTCAAGCAACGACTCAGTCGGAACCCGTACGTCTGGCTAAGGAAAAACAGCTGGAGCAATACGTGAAGGTCACGGATAATGTAGACCATAAAACACGACTCCTAGCCCTCCTTAGAGTTTCCGACGTAGTAGCACTTCCAGGAGAAGCGCTGGGTAGGACGTATAGGGTGAAGCATCATATTGGTTTGTGCCCTGGTGCAAATCCAATTTATGTGCCCGCATACCGTCTACCGCACAGCCATTTCTCCGGATGCCTTTTGGACTGAGTAATGCTCCTTAACATTTCAGCGGATGATAAACCAATTGTTTGGCGAGATGTTAGGGCAAGACGTCTTAGCGTATCTAGATGACCTATTTTCCTACACCACAGAACAAGGATCAGATAAGATTGTTCCTAGGCCTCACTGGCTTTTATAGGAGTTTTGTCCACAGGTATGCCATCATAGCATCACCTTTAACGACGCTACTTAAGAAGGACGCTGCATGGAAATGGGGATCCTCGGAAGAGAAAAGCTTCAACGAGCTCAAACAAGCCATGTCAGAAACACCCGTATTAGCGTTTTCTAATTATACTCAACCTTTCTATCTGTGCACAGACGCCTCAGGTCTGGGTCTGGGAGCGGTGTTACAGCAGAAGGATGAGCAAGGTAAGACACATACCATAGCGTATGCTAGTAGGGCATTAAGACCCCCAGAGAAGAACTATTCGACGACACATTTGGAGACATTAGCAGTCGTGTGGGCGTTAGGACATTTCCGGGATATTATTGGCTACCGGATAATTGTTTTAACTGACCATGCACCCATACGCGACTTGTTTAAAGGAAAAAAACTTGCACGGTAAGGTTGCGCGTTGGTTTGGCAAAGTAATGGAGTTTGATCCAGAGGTAAGATATTTACCAGGCCATCAAAATGTTATAGCTGACGCGTTGAGTAGAAACATTGCTGCTACCATAGCCGAGGATGTTGCTCTTGCTGAGTATTCCTCAGACACGGTAAAAGCGGAACAACGTAATGATGCGATGTGGTCTCAAGTCATCTATATGACTCACTTCCATCTTCAACAGGGTCTTTTGTAAGCAACCCCCAGGGAAGGACACTGCATATCAGTTGGTTGTTCCTGCTACCTTACAGCAAGCCGTGCTACAGTTAGTTCATGACGTACCTCAAGCGGGTCATCCCGGTCGCGATAGATGCATACGTGAGGCGAGAAAGAAATACTATTGGCCGACCATGAGGAAGGACATAGAAGCCCACGTCAGTCAATGTGTCAAATGCGCGGAAATACGAGGAACGACGGGACTTCCGACTCCCAGCTTAGAGTATCCTCTACCGGAAAAAACCCTGGGATACAGTCTCCATTGATCTCTTAGCGTTGCCGAGAAGTCGTCAAGGTTCAAGTTATGTACTGGTGGCAATGGACCATTTCTCACGATTCACTGTTTTAGCACCTTTACAGACGAAAACTTCAGAGGAGGTGGCGCACACTTTGTGACTTCAGTGATTTGTCCATACTCTACACCTAAGGTATTGCTCAGCGAAATGGCAGTGAATTTCGTAACCAGGTGTTTTACAAGAAATCTGTCGTATGTATGGAGTAAAGCAAGTTTTTGTAACGCCTTACAGTCCTAAGAGCAATGGCCTGGTGGAGAGAACAAACAGGAAGATACTGGAAGTCTTGAGACCAGTAATAACCTCAAATCAGGAGGATAACTGGGAAGACTGGTTACCACATGTAGCGGCGACCATCAACTCCTCAGAAAATTCATCAACTGGGAAGTCTCCTCATTATATCCTTTATGGAGAAGAGAAAGTGTTACCCTACGATTTGTTGGCTGGACCTCCTACTCCAGTATTCAATGAAGAAGACTACGCAAAGGTACAGTTGTTGAAATTTCATCGTATACACAGTGAAGTACGTAAAAGATTAAAAGCCTTAAGAGCGGAGATGATGGCGAAACAACACAAAGGTAGTCAAGAAAAGACATTACAGGCAGGCCAGAAGGTCATAATCCACAACCCTGAGAGAATTTCCAAGCTCAGACCTAAGTTCCGCAGACCATATACCGTTGTGGAACGAGTACGTGGAAATACTTATAGAGTAAAGGATGAAGCTAATGGAACTCAGGAGCCAGTACATGCTGATAGGATCAAACTAGTAAGTCAAGAGCTAGGCCTATCGTCTGATGTGTTGTGCCCTCTGTCTTCGTCGCAGTCTATGTCGTCATCCGTACCTGTCCCTAACCAAGAGTATCGCAGCAAGCTACGATCCCACAACAAGAGTGATTAAGGGAGTATCTACTCTTGCAGAAAAAAATGTGGCTGTGGCTCAAACTCCTCGTGCGTTGCTTGGGGTGGACCTATGGAAAGACATCGGACATGGACACGACTGCGTTAATGCTAGGAGCACTGAAGAGCCCATTTGGAGAAGTCGTGGTAGTGGAAGATGCAGTATGCGTCTACTATCCAATGGAAAGCTGTTTCCAAATGCCAGATATTGTCAAGGAGGTCTCCAAGGGCTTGTCGAATCTCAGACAGCAACTATTGGAAGTGGGAAAGATGTTTAATCGAAACCCACGATTGACGAACTCTGACACTGAAGCTTTGTTGAGCTTCAGACTAGGCATATAGACAGGCTCACCGACAGGCTCACTAACTTGCATGTAGCTTTACCTAACGTACACTCTGATCTTTCCAAGCATGTCCATGCACGTACTAAGAGAGGACTTGTGGATTGTCTCAACAACTCTTGGGTACGGCATTAGATAAGGATGTAGTGCAATTGGGTAGACAGATGCATGACTTGACACTGGCCACTAAAGCCAATAATAGATTAATCATGCATGTGTATAAACAGTTAGATGAATTCACTAACAAAGCTAACGAGATAATTAGGACTACCAACCATCTAGTAGAGCTTGTGAACAACATCTAAATTAACCTACCAACCCTAGCTAACTTGGTGTTATTCGATGAGTACTTACATGCTCTCGACGAGTCAACCACTGCTTTGGAGAAGCATGCAGCCAATATGGTGGACGGCTTAATCGATGCAAGTTTGAACAGGGTTAATGCTTTATTGCTGCCTACTAATATACTAACAAAGGCACTTGATATAGCTATGTGGAAGCATGGACTTATGCCACTCTTTGATCTGAGTCAACTGGAATATTATTACCCATTGTTAGAGGCCCAGTTGACCCATGAAGGCATCCTTATATTGGTACCTATGAGGAATGCTGTAACATACCAGGCATGACGGTTCATTTCCTTCCCTTTTGCTACTGCTAATAATACACTTGTTGTTACTGAAGAGGGTCCAGAGGTGCTAGTTGTCTCAGATGACAAGAAATATGTAGCAGAAACGGCTGTGGATGAATTTGAGAAGCGTAAGGCCTCATTTCTTGATCTCCATGTATGTCCTGCTTTCCATTTTGTCTTCGTACCATTAAAGGTAGAGGAGTGTAAGAGGGCCTTGTCGGACACAAATACTTCCTCTGCTCTGCAATGTTGCACCTCCCAACCCATTCAGTTGAAGTCAGTTTTCCATGTTCATATTCATGCGAAACAGTACTTTTACTTTCCTGAGACAGAGGATGTAACTGTGATTTGTGCCTCACAGAATCAATTCCTTACAGTAAAGGGGTACTATATTGCACCTGATTTTTGTGAGTTACACAGTAAAGAGATAGCAGTTCTGCCTAGCAAGCATCATCTAGCTTTGACAGTGAACTTCTCATCCCAGTTACGACCCTTTTTACCTTCATTCAATGTTACTTCCTTGAATGTGAACAGGCTGTCTCATGTATTAAAGGAGCTTACCTTCCTCTCCCACCTGAACAGGACTGATTTAGAGCCTTATGTACTGTCCTATCTTCCTTCATACCTTTCTCCTTCCTCTTTTGGTCCTGGCGTTGGTCTTCTACTTATTGTGGTCTTGTCCTGTGTTTGTGGTTTAGGCTACTATTAAGGCGCCAATTAAGGAACCCACTGATACCACGTGTCCGTACTCGAGGATTGCAAGTGGATGTTCCTGAATAGTTAGCTACCCTACACTCTGGTTAGGCTACACGGTAGTTAGGACAATAATGTCGACGAGGACGTCAATGGTGTGGCCGAGCGATGTTCTGGTGTCAACATCTTTTTCCATATGAAGTTGTAGTATCACACATTTTACATAATAATTTTTAAAGCTGTTTAGTCATAATTAACAGTGTGTAATGAAGTGTGAATGATGAACAACCAAATATCATTTCGCTGTTAGCTGTGATATAGAAGGTGGATTGGCAGACCACAAGTGCCACCCTGTTTCAATTATAAAATGAAGGTTAGGAGAAGTGAAAAGATATCTGAATTGTGCATAAGTGTAAAGTCCTGGGGAACCATTTATTATGTTGGTATATGTGAATGTACTTAATACCATTTTATAGAGGTGTATAATGTGCTAGTAGAGTTGTCATTTATCTCTACTTTTTGCATAAGCCCAGAGTATATGTAATGCTCGGCACCTCACTTTTTAGCTGACCTCAGCACCGCGCCCTTGTCCGCTCGGTGACTGTACAGCGTCAGAGGCCGTTTTACAGTTTTAAAGGGAGGTGGTGTCGCTCCTACATATCTCTCGGGTCGCAGTTATATTATTCTGTGCCCAATAAAGAGAGATTTAATCTGCTCATTTCTGTCACCTTACGCTACCACTTAATAACAGACCAGCTTCCACCTTCTCGTGGCAGAGGACCTTTGGTGGGAAGTGTCGGGCAGTGACGGCGAGTAGCTGACGTGTACTACAGACAGTGTCGTCGATCCAACACGGTGGTCTAGTTATACTATAACAGCAGAACACTTAATATGTAGTCAACTGCTCCATAACGGCTACACGAAAACGGATGGGGTTATATGTGAAAATTTCAGTATCCATTTCGGTACGAGAGCTTTTCTAAAACCGAGGAACATCGCCTGTAGTGAACTTGAGTAAACCAAAATAATGTATCATACAGAAGAGGTAAAAATGAGGTCGGTAAGAATGCTGGATAAGTAGGACGACCGACTGAAATTGGTGACGAAAACAGATATTATATCAAAGAAAACTGGTCAGGAAAAAAAAATAAGAAAATACATGAAGAAAACGACAATGAAAACTGCTGAGGTAATTGACAATAAATAGAGGAAAACTTCAAAACTAATGGGGAAATTTGCAAAAAAAAAAAAAAAATGGAAAGACTGATAATTTATGCAGAATGCGACAGAAAATGGTGGTAAAAACAAAGGAAACACAGTAAGTAACCAAAAAATTAGATGGAGGAAATGACACAAAAGAGATAGGGGAAGAAAATTACAATGAAGGTAGATGAGGAAAAGGGAAAAGGACAAAGAAAAAATATATAGAGCAATCGACGATGAACACAGATGAGGAACTGAAAAGGATGATACATGAGAGGAAATTGAGTGTCAGTAATGGAATAGGAAGATGGAGAAAACCGCGTGACTGAAGAAGAAAGAAGGAAACTGAGCATTTCAGAACCTCGGAGCGATGTGGGTTTTACGGCAAAGAGCTGGAGAACGATGATCGAGGAACTACTGGGATGCTGAGTGATGGGGGAAATTAGAAAACCAATAGTACACATCATGAAGATCCTGAGAGAGAGAGAGAGAGACAGACAGACAGACAGAGAGAGAGAGAGAGAGACAGAGACAGACAGACAGACAGACAGAGAAAAACAAAATTATGTGATTAAATTAGGAGAATGCAAACAGTTATGTTATTATGGATCTCCTATATTAAGGAACCAATATATATATATATATATATATATATATATATATATATAGATAGATAGATAGATAGATATAGATAGATAGATAGATAGATAGATAGATAGATAGATTGATATGAGGGTGCTGTGGTACCGACTGAGTTATATGAGGCTGAAACATGGAATATATGTGTAGCAGAGAGGAAAAGTTTGAATGTAATGGAGATGAGTGTCTGAGGAGTATGTGTGGAGTGACGCGTATGGAAGGAGTGAGAAATGACGAAGTGCGAAGGAGAACTGGAATTGTGCGGTAGACGGCAGATCGAGTTGAACAGAGGGTGTTGCGATGGTTTGGGCATATGGAGGGAATGGATAATGAGCGATTGGTGAATAACATAACTAGGTCTGATGTGAGAGGTGTAAGGTTGAGAGGACGACCACGAATAGGATGGATGGACAGTGTGAAGAGAGCGTTGGATGCGAGAGGGATGTCTGGCAAGGAGGAGTGGCTGTGCATGATAAAAATGAATGGAGAAAAACTGTGAATGAATAAATGATGACACAGCCCTGAGGGGATATTATCCTGCATTTGTCTGATCAGCTGATCAGGTCAGGTACCGGAACGGGGATGGGTCTGTTATGATGTGGCAGGGGTAAACCAGCTCTGCTGTCGGGCCCTACTGCTGATGTCACTGATTGCACTGCTCAGTTGACCGTAGTCCGGTGTGGTGCGGTGAGGATCTGTCCCTTCTCCCCTTTGGGACTAAGATGCGAATGAATGTGTTTCAGAGGATGAGTAAATTTGCAGTGTGTCGTCCTGTCTCGGCTACCTCCCTTTCCCTGGGGGAAGCAGCCTAGTATATAGACAGATAGATATATCATCATCAACATTTCTGACCTCCTTTCCCACCCTAGGGCAGGGTGGGGAGTAGCAATGTCCAGATATCCCAAATTTGCCCAGTCCAATGGACCACGCTTCCATTCATTCATCATTCAAGCCCCCGGAATCCTGGCTCTATCGGATACGCCAAAAACATTTACCACATTCTGTTGAGAAGCTGAGGATCAAAGGAATGGCAGATGATTACAGGACCGAAGTAGAGGAGAAGTTGGAATTACTGAACTGGAATGAAAGGGATCTGGACAGCCTGTGGAATGTATACAAGGACTGCTTAGTTAGGAATGCTAAAGCGGTGGGTGGTGTGGCAAGAGTAACAACAAAGAAGAAAGGTACGGCATGGTGGGATGGAGAGGTAAAGAGAGCGGTGGAGGAAAAGAGGAAGACGTGGCTAAAGTGGTTACAGAACAGGGGTTCAGTTGAAGTAAGAACTGAGTATATCGAGAGCAAGAAGCACGTAAAAAGACTAGTGAAGAGGAAAAAGAAGGAGGTAAATGAGAATCTAGGAAGAAAAATGAATGCGAACTACTCTGAAAATAGGAAGTTATTCTGGAAAGAGATCCGGACATGTAGAAGTGAAAGCGAAAAGAAATGTGATGATGTGAAGGATGTAGGTGGTAGATTATTAACCGATGGAGATGAAGTAAGGACCAGATGGAAAGAATATTTTGAAAGCCTGATGAATGGGAATAGAGAAAGCAGAGCGGCTGTAAACATGATTGGTTTGGGGGTGTGCAAAGAAGGACTGCAGTGCCAGGAGACGTAACAGTCGCACAGGTGAAGAGTGCTGTGAAACGGCTGAAAAATGGGAAAGCAGCTGGGGTTGATGAGGTGTATGCAGAGATGCTTAAGTGTAGTGGAAAGAGTGGAATGAAGTGCTTGTTGGAGATATGTAAGAAGGCATGGATGAGTGAAACTGTGCCTGCAGAGTGGAAGAAGGCTGTGATTGTACCCCTGTACAAAAATAAAGGTGAGCGAGGTGAGTGCAAGAAATATCGTGGCATAAGTTTATTGAGTGTGGTAGGGAAGGCATATGGAAGAATTATTACAGAGAAAGTAAGAGAGATATCAGAAGTCCTAGTGAGTGATGAACAAGGTGGCTTTAGGAGTGGCGGGGGATGTGTGGACTAAATATTTGCAGTGAGACAGATAGTAGAGAAGCTTGTGAGAAGGACCATAAGGTGTTTATGGCATTCATGGATCTGGAAAAAGCATATGGCAAAGTGTACAGAGAAGGATTGTGGAAAGTTTTGCGCATGTACGGTGTAGATTGTAAGCTGCTAGGTGCCGTCAAGAGTTTTTATGATGGTAGTGAAGCATGTGTAAGGGTTAATGGGCATCTAAGTGAATGGTTCACGATCGGTGTGGGTGTGCGATAAGGTTGTGTGATGTCCACATGGTTGTTCAATATATATATGGATGTGGTAATGAGAGAAGTAAAAACACGAGTAATGGAGAGAGGGATGGTGTTGGTAATGAATGGTGATGGATGGAATATCTCAAATTTGTTGTATGCTTTGCAGTACTGCTTGCAAGTACCGGACGAGAATTTGGTAGGCTAGTGCAGGGTTTTGCTGAGGTCTGTAGAGAGTAAATGTAGAATAAAGTGATAGTTATTGAGAGAGAAGGTGACCCCAGTGCTATGTAACAGTGAATGGAGAGAGGTTGGAATTGGTGAGAGAGTTCAAATACCTGGGTACAGTGATAGAAAAGAGGAAAATGTGCAAAAGAAGTTGAAAGTAGAGTGACACAAGGAAGAAAAGTAGCTGGTGCAATGAAGATCATGATAAGAAACAGAGGCTTGAGTGTTGCAGCTGCACGAGGCTTACATGAAGGAGTGTTAGTGCCAACTTTAACATATGGATGTGAGACTATGGTGTGGCATGAAAATGAAAAGTCAAGAGTAAGAACGGTGGAGATGGGACTGCTGAGGAATGTATGTGGAGTACAGAGGGTAGATAGGATACGAAATAATGTGATTCGTGAACGATGCGGTGTGAGGAAGTCGGTGGACACCAGAATCGAAGAGAGTGTACTGAGATGGTATGGCCATGTGGATAACAATAGAGTGGTGAAAAAGGTATATATGAGCGAATTTGAAGGACGGAGGAGGCGAGGTAGGCCAAGGAGAGGATGGAGAGATATGATGAATGAATGTGTGAGGAAGATAGTTTGGAAGTCGGTTAAGCTTGGGAACTGACAGGAGACCGAGCTGGCTTGATGAATGTCGTGAGGAGAAGTGCATGATCAGGGATTTTGGCACCCCTTTTTAACATGGCAATGTCTGGATTGACTATATATATATATATATAGATAGATAGATAGATAGATAGATAGATATAGATATAGATATAGATAGATAGATAGATAGATAGACAGATAGATAAATAGATAGATAGATAGATAGATAGATAGATATAGATATAGATAGATAGATAGATAGATAGACAGATAGATACATATATAAATCTATTACCAGACGCCATAATCCCATAAGGGGTGGCCATTTGACTTTGAGTTATTTGTTTTACGGGAAGGGGCACTAACCCTCCACCAACCCACTTGCTGACATGTAGGAAGCGCGTAAGGTTTGGTTATATGGTTACCACCCAGTGTTGTAAATGGTTTCTTGGATTACAGGAAACCATTTCGCTTGTCACTGAATGTAAAGCCACCTGTAAAGGAAAGAAAAGCAACAAGAAGCGACAGGAAAGATGGGAGAAATAGGAAGAGAGGAGGGCAGGCACAGAAAAAGAATGATAAAGGCTTAGGAAGAAGTAGGCAGCACTACATCAAGTGAGTGCATGATGGTCGCCACCACCTATTACAATATATATATATATATATATATATATATATATATATATATAGAGAGAGAGAGAGAGAGAGAGAGAGAGAGAGAGAGAGATAGATAGATATATAGATAGATAGATGGATAGATATAGATATAGATTGATAGATAGATAGATATAGATAGATAGATAGATAGATAGATATAGATAGATTGATAGATAGATAGATAGACTGATAGATAGATAGATAGATAGACATATATATATATATATATATATATATAATCATCATCATCATCATCATCATCAGCCATTTTAAGTCCACTGCTGAACAAAGACCTCCCCCAACCTTCTCGACGAATTCCTTGATTGAGCCAATCGTTGCCACGTTTTCCCTGCAAATTTCTCTATCTCATCTCTCCAGCTCCTGTCTGGCCTTTTTCTGCTACGCTTACCATCTCTTGGTGCCCAGTCAGTCAACCTCTTGCTCCATCGATTATCCCTTGTTCTTGCTACATGGCCTGCCCACCTCCATTTCTGTTCTTTTATAACTTCTATAATATCTTTGACTTTAGTCTGCTCTCTCACCCAAGTTGATCTTTTCCTGTCTCTTAAAGATATTCCCAACATTGACCTTTCCATTGCTCTCTGAGAACGAAGTAATTTATTTTCCATCGATTTTGTCAGTTTCCAAGTCTCACAACCATACGTCAGAGCTGGAATTATACATTCATTATACACTTTTCGTTTCATACAAACTGGCAAGCTACTTTTCATAATGTCTCTGTGTTTACCGAAAGCTTTCCATCCAATTGTAATGCGTCTTTTTATTTCGCTATCATTATCTTTCGTTAATTTTAGTATTTGTCCCAGGTAATTGTACTCCTCAACTTCTTCAAGAATTTCTCCACTTATTCTTATGACGCTCTTTGGTCTTTGAGGATTAAACATTACTTTAGTTTTACTCCGGTTCATCTTTAGCCCTACTTTGAGACTTTCTCCGTTCAGGTCATTTAACATTACGTCTCTGCTTTTTCTGAGGTTAGGACAATGCCATCTGCAAATCTTAAATGGTTTAGCTTTTCTCCATCTATGTTTACTCCTTTGTTTTCCCAGTCTAGCTTTCTGAAAATACTTTCTAGGCATGCTGTAAATAACTTTGGTGAAATTGTATCTCCCTGACGCAAACCCTTCTCAATCTTAATTTTCTCTGAGTCCTTATGTAATTTAACTGTAGCAGTTCCCTCTTTATATATGTTTTCGAGCAGTTTTACAATGTTCTTATTCACTCCTTGTTCTCGCAATGAATTTATAATTGCTATTTGCTCCACTGAGTCGAAAGCCTTTTCGTAATCAACAAAACCTAAGCACAGTGGTTTATTATATTCTGTAGTTTTCTCAATTAGCTGATTCATTGTGTTCAGATGATCAGTGGTCGACTACCCGCATCGGAATCCTGCCTGTTCACGAGGTTGGTTTTCCTCCAAATTTGTAGCTATTCTGTTTGTAAGGACTTTAGTGAAAAGTTTGTAAATGACTGAAAGCAAGCTAATGGGTCGATAGTTACTAAGGTCTTTTGAGTCGCCTTTTTTATAAAGTAGAATAATTGCATTACACCATGTTTTGGGAATTTTCTTCTGTTTTATACATTGGGTAAGTAAGTGAGCAAGCCTATTTTGTACTTCTGCTCCTGCATCCAACAGTAAATCTGCTACTATTCCATCTTCTCCCGGAGCCTTCCCTCGTTTCATATTTTTAAGAGAAATATTTACTTCGTCTGGTGTTATCTCAAGTATTTCACTTGTGTCAACAGAAAAGTTAGCTATTGGTACTACTGTCTTTGATGCATACAGTTCTTTGTAAAATTCTTCAACTCGCTTCAGCATCATATCTCTGCATTTAATGGCTTCACCGTTTTGTCTTTTAGTGATGTAATTTGTTGCTTTCCAAGTGCCATTTTATTTCGGACCTGTTTCAGACTTTTTCCTTTTTTGATGGTTTCTTTGATTTGATCCATGTTTCTCTTTCTTTTTTCTTCTCTTTGTCTTTTGTTGATAAGCTTATCTAATTCCGCTCGTTCTATTTCATCTTTCTTTGTTTTTACTTTCATTACCTTTCTTTTTTTCATAAGCTCAAGTGTCTTCTCTGAATACTTCCCGGCTTTGGTTGTATTAGGTTTTCCTACTACCTCCGCTGATTCTTTCAGGACTTTTGTTAGTCTGTCATTCAACTCATCAATGTCACATTCAGCATAGCTGAGAGCCTGAAATCTGTTCGTTATTTCCAACTGAATAGCTGCTTTGTTTTCGCTGACTTTTATTGGGCATATCTTTTTGTCTTTAATCATCTTCTTTCTTTCACTTTTGAAATTGAATCTATGCAACCCACCATTCTATGGTCACATCCAATATTTACTTTGTTGATAACTGTGACGTTTGTGATTGTGTTATTCTTATTTGCTATAATGAAGTCGATTTCATTCTTTGTTTCTCCATTTGGGCTTCTCCAGGTCCACTTTCTCTTTGTTCTTTTGTGAAAGAATGTGTGTGTGTATATATATATAAAATGAGCATGTGGAATAAGAAGTTAATTCCAAGGGAAACAAAACAGAGAAAGTGAACCTGATATTATTGAAACTTCAAGGTTCAGAAATACAATTAATGCAATATGAATTCAGTACCAAAATTCGGTGATTTATAATACTACTTACATGAGTTAATTATACCTATATGTATACATCTATCAGTAAACTAGCATAGATAGATAGACTGATAAATATAGACAGATAAACAGGAAATATATATTATCCATATGAAGTTCTTTGGGTTCATTATAATTCTGGGGAGAAGCAAGGACAAACTTGGTGAGGGACGATCTCCTGAATGGGGGGGACAAGATTATGAATAACATTTTTTTAGGCAGAGAAGAAAGGAATGGGTCAACGAAGTGACTCTGAAGGTAAGATCAAGGAAGGTGACGAAAGGAAGGGTGAAGGTGAAACGCAGGATGAACAGAATGCATGTGACAGGACAAGAGTTTATGAAAGGTTTGGGCGTGTATCATCCAGGTGTAGGAATGCATACCGAGGAAAGTGATGGGTATATTGTAAGATGTGATGGATAGAGAGGACGCAGGGGGTGGGAAGGAAAAGAGAAGCAAAGACAAGTTTACCTCACTTCTTCCGCGAAAAAGAAGCCACCTCCAAGCTGCTTTTCAATCAGAGTGAGATCAGGAAGCCATCGCAGAGAAAACATATAAAAGATAAGCCACACGAAAGGAGATGAGGACGGGTGAGAGGACAGTTAATAAGACGAAAAATAATGCTACCGTACCCCAGGAGATGAAATAACCTCGCTCTCTGAGTCGAAGGAACCAAGAGAGAGAGAGAGAGAGAGAGAGAGAGAGAGAGAGAAAGCAGGTACATTATGGCCGCTGCTTGACTCTGTAGTGTGGATAGCAAATTTTTATGCCACTGACCACATACACACTCCCACCTTTTCCCATACAATCCAAAACACACACACACACACACACACACACACGAACCCCTGCCTTCTTGTCGCTCTGCCTCCCCTGACGTGACCAGACACCACAGTGAGGCATTACAGGCTCGAAACATGAAGGCCTTTCTGGGAGCCTTGTACGGTGGGGAGGGGTTGGAGGGAGTAGGTCAGTGGGGAAGGGATGTGGGTGTGTGGGAAAGGACGAATGATTGAGCAGATGTGTGGGTGTGGGAGGAGTAGGTCAGTGGGGAAGGAATGTGCGTGCTTGGGAAAGGGTGAGTGAATGGGTGCGAGAAGCGTGAGTGAGGGTATGGAAGGGATATGGGTGTGTAGGAAGTGGAGAATTAGTGGATGAGGGAGGAGGTGAGTCGGTGGTGTGGATGGGATGGGGATGCATGGTATGGGGTGGGTGAGTGAGTGTGGAGGGTTGGTGGTTGGGAAGGGTCAAAATCGTGGGAGTTGATTGGTGTGTGGGCAAGAGAGGACGGGTGATGTGGATGGGCTTGCAGCTATATAAAAAAAATGTGGCTACTGTAGCAAGATCCATGGATGAAAAGGTGTGTGTATGTGGGGTGGGGGGAGGGGACTAATGGAAGGGGACTATGGGTGGGAGGGAAGAATGTGTACGCAGAAAAGGAAAATGTCAAAGATGATGGGAAGGGCAGTATACCTAAATGGGAAGCTGATGAAAATAATAAACCAGTGTGTACAAGAGAGCAGGGTGTGAGTGACGGTTTATGGGGAAAACAGGAAAGGTGTAGGTGAGTGGTATAGAATGAGAGGAAGAGGGTGGTTGAAATGGTATGGGAGGGAAGGAGGTGGGTGGGATGTAGAGGGAGGAGAGGGTGGTATGGAGAAGGAGAGAGTAAGTGTAATGGAAGGGGAGGGAAGAAGGAGGTGGATACTATCAAGAAATAAGAATGCGGTTGGGATGGAAATCCAGGGAAGAAAGTTGGCGGGATGAAGAGGGAGGAGAAGGTGGGTGACCTGGGCAGGGAGACAGGAAAGAAGCTTGGTGGGATGAAGGGGGAGGTGAGTGGGATGGAGAAGGAGGGGGGGAGGAGACAAGTTTTTGAGAGACAGATGGAGTTAGGGAGCAAATGAGTAGGAAGGAAAGGAAGTGAACGGGGGGGGGGGTGACTCTAAGAGAGAGAGGGAGTTAGAGAGAAGATGGGTAGGAAGGAAAGGAGGTGAACGTGGGGGGGGGTAGGATACAGAGAGTGGGAGGACGAAAGTGGATGAGGGTGGGTGGGATGGAGTGGGAGGGAGGGGACAGGTAGGTAAGAGGTGGGGGGAATGACGGGGCTGGTGGGTGGAATGGAGAGGGAGGGAAGGAAGGAGACAGATGGCGAGTGGGTGGGGTAATAATGCTGATGAATGGGGCAGCTGAGGTAAGGTAAGGGATGATTGGCTGGAAAGAGCAACTTATGACAAGAGAATAGGCCCCAGAGAGAGAGAGAGAGACTTCCCTAAAGGGCAGAGGTAAAAATCTCTCTCTCTCTCTCTCTCTCTCTCTCTCTCAGGCATCTGTTACTCCTCTTTTCCCATCTCCCTCCTGCTCCTGCCGACCATGTAAAAATAGCCTACCGTCATTGAAGAGTTCAGCAGTATCAAATATCCTCACAGCTTTCTCTTGTCTTTCCCGTCATATTTCACTACTTTTATCCAGTTTCTTATCACTGTTTTTCCTCAACATTATTTTTATTCCTTTGCGTATCATTGTTTCCTCTTCTCTATGAACGTTTTTCACATCCATTGTTGCCAGATATTTTTCCTTTTCTTCCTGTTTTACTTTTAATTTACTTTTACCTTCTTCTCTCTCTGCCCTTTTTACATTCAATTTTACGAATTTTCAACTCAGTTTTCTATGATTCCTTTCAGTATAACTGAGTATTATAAATATACTCTTAAACATACCTACAAATTACATTGCTCTTTTCGTCATCCATCGGTCACTCACTCTTGTTGTTCCTTATAAAATTTTAAACCCTGAGTTCCACGAAATAATCTTCATTATATTCTTAATCTGCAAGATAATTATACCGTAATTTAGTCTGGGAGAACGCCTATAATAGTAGTGAAGGGGTTATTGAAGGCTATATCTAATTCCTCAGACCGAAACTGTCACCTAAACAAAATAAATTCGTCTAAAGATGAGAAAAAGACACCGAGGAACACTCAGGTATTGCAATGCCCGTGCCTTACAATCGGTTTAATGACCTGCCCTATGACCCTGTCCAATGGCCTTGACCTCTGATCGATTGTACTGAAATCCAACCATTTCATCCTTATCTGAGCCTTATCTCTTCCACAAAGCTTGGTCTAATTTAGATAAATCTGTTTGAGTTCACCTTATGTACTTGGGATAGCCCAATGCCCTGGCAATGATGAGCTTGTGAGAATTGCCTAATACTTCCGGTTAGAAAAACCTTATCTAAGTTGAATGAAATCATGATACAACAGGAGTAAAACAAACAGGCGACATCTGGTATAGCTTAAACCTTGCTGGTAAAAGTACCAATAAATGTATTTGTACATTTTCCAAAGAATGATATTGTTTCAGTGTAATGGACTTAACCCTTTCAGCCCGTGGACGTCTATTACATACCATTATTTTCTTTCAGCTTAGGAGACATCAGGCAGTGAGAAGAATAATAAATATTTTTAAATCCTTCACTAATAGGAGTTTCTCCTGTGTTGTAAATCGCACATCAAAAAATTATATATATATATATATATATATATATATATATATATATATATATATATATATATATATATATATATATATATATATATATATATATATATAAAGGTCAGCACGTCTATTTTAGTCTGTTGTATCTTTCATCAGATGATTCTGATTTTTTTTTTTTTTTTACTGGAGTTGTTAGATATATCATTACCAACCTCTTCAGTCAGGGAAGTCGTACCTAACAAAACTGTGTGAGGGAAGCAAAAATTAAGTATATATTCAATGTGGACGGTGAGTGCTGGTGCCAAAGTGATGACATGTGAGAGTGTGTGGCACGCAGGAAGACTGCCGGGCCTAATGGAACGGGCTGTCAATTAAAAAAAAAAAGGGGGGTTGGGTAAAAATGCCATCAAGCCCTCAAGATGTTATGGTGGTCCGTCAAACAAGCCTTAGGGGGCTCACCGTGGGCGGTGCTATCACCACACTTTTCACCACAACAAACAAGCCTTAGGGGGCTCACCTTGCACGGTGCTATCACCACACTTTTCACCACAACAAACAAGCCTTAAGGGATTCACGTGGGCGGTGCTATCACCACACTTTTCATCACAAAATACCACTGCCACCTGGGCCTCTTCCTCTGCCCTGCCACTGACACCAACCCGATATCCTGAGGAGCCGCTGGAAAGGCTCGTTGTAAACTGCCATTCTTTGTGGCGACTCGTTTGATCGTGTTGTTCCCATATCTGCATCTTGCTCCCTTCGTCCGTCCTTCCCAGATTTGTTCTTTCTCCCTTTTATATCCTTCCCAGCTCTTCTCCTTTATGCGTTTTCCTTCTGCTTCTCATCTTCCTCCTTATAGCCTGAGGACTGAGCAGCACAGTGAAGGCTAGTTCTAAACTGTCAATCTTATGTTGCTAACACCTCCTTTGGTCGTGTGCTTCCATATCTGCACTATCTTACTCTTATCTCCCTGTTACCTACGTCCTTCCTTCCGGCTCTGATTACTTCTTCCCTAAAGGAGATATTTTCATTCTTTCTTTCCCAACTCCCCCCCCCCCTCCCTTTTGCTGTGTTTGTCCTCTTCTCCGTTACTGCTCTTGTCCCTCTCTTTCTATATTATCCTTCTACTTCTCTTCTATCCTCTCGATATCCTAAGATGGGACTGGAAAGTCTCGCTGGAATTGTTAGTTTCACATTACGTCTCCTTTGGCCACGTAGTTTCGTTCTCTGCATTCTCCTTTCCTCTTATCCACCTGTGCCTTCCTTCCTTCTGGCTCTGATTCCTCCAGGCTTTAGAAAACCTCCTTGTTCGTTCTCCACTTTCTCCTCCGCATCACCTCACCTCTGATATGTTTTTCCTACTTTTCATGTTTCTTCTTCGATGTACATTTTTTTTCCAGTGTCTATCTTCCTGCCTGTTTCCTTACCTGCACCCTCCCTTAGCTACGTTCGTCCTCCAGTTTTCCTATGCATCTCTTCTTCCAAACCCCTTCTCTGTCGTTTCTTCTTCCCTTCATATACTCTTTGTCTGCCTCTTTTCTGCGTTGCCTGTCTCCTTCCGAAAGAATCTCTAGTCTGTCCTGCCTCTTTATTACTATGCTCTGTTATTCTTCCCTTCTCCCTTTTATTTATTTAGCAGCCGTGGCTCAGTGGGTTAGAGCGCTCCGCTCTGACCGTAGGGTGGATCGAATCCACCCAAGGGTCATTGGTAGACATCAGGAAGGGCATCCGGTCATAAAATGCTACACGCTCCAAACCAAAGTCCTCTATCCAGGGGCAACGCCTTAGCCCTTATCCAAAAAAAGGGTACCTGGCGTAAAACTCACTCTTCAAGCTTTTCTCTTTTGCTGCCTTTGCTACGTTACTTCTAAATGTACTCTCATTCCACCTCTCTTCTCTCCCGTCACTCTTCTTACTTCTCTACTTATTTAACTCCTTCCTCCTCCACTCTGTCCTGTAACTCGGGTTTTTCTTTCTCACTCTGCATACTTCCTCCTTAATTCCGCTTCGGCTAGCTTTTCCTTCCTCAATGAAAACTCTCCGTCTACCCTTTTCCTTTTCTGCCTCTCTCTCTACCTTCAAACCTCTTGCGTCCTCTTCACTGTCTCTTATCTCTTTTCAAACTCTTATCCCCTCCCCTTCCCTTCCCCCCGGCATTCCTTATCCCAAATTCTTCTCTACCTTTATGCGTACTCTCTTCCTTTCCAACTCGGTTCCCTTCCCTCCCTCCTCCCCTGCAATTTCACCTCCTTCCCATCGGTGATTCTCTTTCCATTTCTTCCATTCCTGATAATTCTCTCCTTCATCCTTTAATTCTTTGCTCCCATCCCGCCAGAGCACTATAAGTAAATGTTGTCCCCTTTTTTTCCCTTCCCTCGCTGATTTCTATTTCTCTCAAATCCTTCCGATCCCTTTCACTACCGTCATCTTTCCCTTGTATCCCCTCAGTACCCTCTAAGCCGTCCTACCCTCTGCACGTTCCTTCTGTACTACTCACATCCCACTCACATGCCTTTTCCTCTACTATCCCTCAGTGTCTTCGCCTGCTTCTCTTTTCAACAACAATGTTTTCTTTATCCTTCTGGGATTCCGAAAACACGGGAGCTTGACCACAGACTAACCTGGAAAGTCTCTCTCTCTCTCTCTCTCTCTCTCTCTCTCTCTCTCTCTCTCTTTGTGTGTGTGTGTGTGTGTGTGTGTGTGTGTGTGTGTGTGTGTGTGTGTGTGTGTGTGTGTGTGTGTGTGTGTGTGTGTGTGTGTGTGTGTGTGCGTGTGTGTGAAATGCGGGAGAAAGCAGGGTCCGATCTTCCCCTCCTGTGAACTACTCTCTCTATTTGGAGGACAATCCCTTACAGCCCTCGATCTCTCTTCTCAGAGGCCAAGGATTTCCACGGCATCGCTGGCCCTTTGATCCAATAAACGTGATGGAGATAACACACACACACACACACACACACACACACACACACGTCATATATTACCATGTATTACAAGAAGGAAATAGCTGAAAAGTGCTCGTGGGCCCTTCGGGCCCCTCTCACTTGCTCTTGCGGAGGGCTCACACTTTCTCGCTCGCTTTTAATTGTAGCTTTGGGCAAAAAAATCTACGGAGATCGTATCCCGGGCTCCGGGAGCTGTTTTTTTTTTTGTCTAAATGTGATCGCTCATGAAATATAGTAAAAGTTTTTCAATTGTGATGGGACCAAGTTTTTTCACATCAGCGAATTTTTTGCTATTTTTGTGCCAATTTTGGTGCGATTTGAATGTGTAGTTTCGGCTGCCCAAAGTACACATACACACACACACACACACACACACACACACACACACACACACACACACACACACACACACACACACACACACACACACACACACACACATTGCTAGTGCTATAGTATATTAGATAAAGGGACAGTATTCTCAGCAAATAATACTGCTCTTATCAACTTTCAAAGCATTTTTCACACCCTAGGAAGGACGATGGATAATTAGCCAAACTTCACTTAATCCTTCAGACAGTGGACGTCATATATTATCTGCTGAACTCTGTCGTTTACTTTAATAATAATAATAATAATATTAATAATAAAAATAATAATAATAATAATAAAAATAATGATAATATTAATAATATTAATAATAATAATAATAATAATAATAATAATACCTTATAGAGTCCCCTAGCAGTAAGGGAGAAGTGGAAGGCTTAATCTAACCCTAACAGTTAAAAAGAAACTCCTCTTCTAAGCTCAAGAGACAATATCTGGAGAAAATAAGATTATACAGAAAAAGAAGTAATACGGTGCGTTTGGATGGGTAAAGAATGTTTATGGGTGTGTAAAAAGGCCTAGATAAAGCCTTCCTTACTTTAAGCCTATTCTCTCTCTCTCTCTCTCTCTCTCTCTCTCTCTCTCTCTCTCTCTCTCTCCACCATATGGCAATCCAGCCTTGAATTATCTGGTTCGTATTAACAAACATCCTGGAGTTTATGCCGTGTATAAGACTGCCTGACTGTACTTACGTCTTCACATATACAACTATCAAATAGTTCACAACCAAACTACACTGAAGATTAAGGTGAAAACGCAATAAGAAATAAAACTACTTAATAATAATAATAATAATAATAATAATAATAGTAATGATTATAATAATAACAGTAATAATGATAATAATAATAATAATAATAATAATAATAATAATAATAAGAAGAAGAAGAAGAAGAAGTAGAAGAAGAAGAGGAATACAAGTTTTGATGCAGCTCTTTGTTGCAAAACTTAGGATCTTTTAAACCGTACTCTCGTTGGCAGAGGAAATTTCACAGCACTTCATCCTCAGCTGTATTTTCAAATAATGCACATTAATTTAATGTTTACTATTTACATTTCAAGCCACTGACAGACGGTTTTATTTTGGAAGTCAGTCCCTGGCGGGTAAAAAGAGAAAAAATAGATTAAACACTTCACAACAAGAATTCCGCTCGGGAGAACACAGTAGTACGGTGAATATATATATATATATATATATATATATATATATATATTTTTTTTCCGGTATATACAGTGAAACGAGAAGGATGACATAGCTCCACTAATAAGAAGTAGACAGCACTCACAGAGCGCATACCTCCACCAACGCATATACAACTCAAAACACCATCAAATTTTTTTCAACTGGCTCTTCGCCCATGACCCACAAATCCACAAAATTCCATTGAAATCCGTCAGTAACTTTTTTATGTCTCTAGTGGACAAACAGACAAACAGTGATGAATACATAACCTGCTTCAACTTTTGTTGGCGGAGGTAAAAATACAGTACACAGTAAGGCTTAATATATGTTTTGAATTTTTCTTTAAGAGCCTCACCTGCCAACATTTGAGTACAGAGGCTCACCAGGCATGCAATTAACTTTAATCCAGTTACTTCTTATTAATTTTTGTATTCATCTGACGGTTTTGTTTACGTTTGACCATTCGAACTAAGGAGAGAGAGAGAGAGAGAGAGAGAGAGAGAGAGAGAGAGAGAGAGAGAGAGAGAGAGAGAGAGGATAGTGATCGGAAGACTAAAAGAAAAAAAGATGGCTCAGAGAGTTAACGAACAAACTTGTGATTATATCCCAATCGTCACTGATTTATAATTACAAAAATGAGGAGAGTGAAGTACCTTTGTCTCTTGTTCTTCTCCGGTAACAATATAGCTGCGGCGAGGAACACTAAAAGATGTTACTGTATCGAATGTTTCATTGCAAAAGCAGGCGAAAGTCAGTACCAAGTGTATGTTTGGAAGCAGTCAGGAGAACCATAGCTGACCAAAACTGCAGTTAAATCTTCTTGGCAACTCTCAGCACACCTGGCAAATCGCGAGGCAGAGAAATCGCCCAGTTAATATACTTAATATCGTTGATCTGCGGCGGCGGCGGCGGCGGTAGGGATATTGGCGATGTGGATTTAGAGTTGTGAAAATAATAATGGCTAATTTTGTGATGGCGTTCATGGGTTTGGCAGTTTAGCTAAGAAATGCTGCCTTGAGAGTGTCCCGGTTCCTCGCTGGTCCGGCTCCCTTTGATGTTCTGAGAGAGAGAAAGAGAGAGAGAGAGAGAGAGAGAGAGAGAGAGAGAGAGAGAGAGAGAGAGGTGACTGTAATTCAGAAGCTGATTAAAGCCAGTAAGTTCTTGAATGAATTAATGTTTTCATAGGAAAAAAAAAATAATAACCACCAGGCGGTAAAAAGGAATGAAATATAAAATATCGCCTTACTGGTGGGTTTTCAAGCATTTACTCATAAATACCTTCCCAAACATTGCACCTGCAGACAGAATACGTATGGTTGGAATTTGAGTAATCAGGGTAAATGGTGTCAGAAACTCGAAATCATAATGTTGCTGCCAGACGATTTTATTCAGATAACAACGCCGATTGTTATCCTGTTCTAGCTACCACCACACTATTTATATTAAAATAACGAAACACTAAACTTGATAGGTGAGGAGACTTTATGAACTGGTAAGATTAAATACAGCCTTCATTATTTTTACTCCTGCACCATGAAATGCGGTAACTAGAATAAAAGACGCCATCACACTGAAATGTAGCCAAATATTGCACATACTGACAAATCTGTTTGGTATTTTGATAATCAGATGAAAAGGTGGCATAAACTTGTGATAACACAGTTACTGAGAGACGATTTGATTCACTTAAGAGACCCCCGATAGTTTATATTCTCTTCAGAACGCTGATGCGTTTTTCATCATTGTTGGCGCCAGACAGTTTTATTAAGCTGAACCTTCGAAATGAGGAGATAGAATGTATCCTTCAAAAACTCTTCCAATAAGAAGGGGCTCTTGTAACGAATGAAATCGTCTGGCGATGACAAGAGTAAATGACGTCAGCATACTGAACTGTACCCTAACATCACACTACCCGACAAATGTATGCAGGGAATTTGGGAAATCAGCGGGAACGGTGGCATAAAATATGGCTTATTACGTCCTCCGCTAAGGGCGCAGCATCGAACATCTCAGAAAATGGATGGGTTGCCTTTAATGGTTTGTCACTTTGCATTTCTGACGCATATAGCACAAAACTTTTAGTCGTATTTTACGTCCAGCAGCGTAGCTGAAGGTGATAAGAATATGGTTCGATTAATTTTCTGCTGCTCCTCTTTCTGGAATGAACTATTCATTGAAAGTACACCAGACTTAGAGTGTTACTTTAGGAACATCAAAATAAAAAATGAAACTTAAGGCAAAAATGGTCGAAACGGTACTTCATAGGCCAAGGGCAAGATCAACTCAGAGAATTCTTATCTGATTTACGTAAAACCTGACAGAATGGCTGGGTGTCAGGAAAGGGTAAGGTGACTCAGTTTTGAATCAGCTGGTTTAAAGCAAAGGTCACAGGATATGACAAAAATATCTTCGGCCCTTTAACTCAAAAGGTGTTCATTTTATTTTGATTATGTTTGGTGGAAAGGTTAAGGCCAGTCCCCGATTAAATGATTATAATTCGAGAACACTAAGTCAGAGATCAAGGTCACGGGGCACGGCCAAGTTACTTTTTTAAATCAAAATATCCATGTTTAGTAAGGGGCTGATGATCATTCACGGACGAACTATCTAAAGCATGGGAATCCCATTAAAGATGGAAGTTACAGGGCAGGGTCAAAGGTTCTGTCTTAAATCGACTTTAAGACATGGGTATTGCACTTGCTGGATGCTTTCTCTACAACAACTCTCTTCTGAGTTGAATATCTTACATATACCTGTAGGTTTCTAACACAAAGGCTACAGAAAATCGGTGAATTAAGTCTTTAAATGAATTTTATACAAATATGAAGATACAGGGATGGCACTGTGCCAAACCACAGGCACAATGCACAGACACGGAAAGCATACCCCGTCCCTAAGTTTTTTCCTTCAGTAAGTGCCATTATCGTGTAACAAAGGGCACACAAAAAGAAAATTGTCATGATTTTGGATGACTGCAGTTTAATAAACCTCAACCACGCAAAGCTTGAATGTGTGACGCAGCACGAAAATTAGTCATGGTACAGTATTATAGGTTACATATGCTTAACTGTGTCCAAGTTTCTCTCGTGGGTTTGGGACTGTGGTTTCCCTACGTTTTTAAACGTTTTTTAAAGTGTATTTTTAATGTGTACTAAAGGTGTCTCGACCATTAAAGGGTTCACTTTTCTGAAATTGATGAACTTCAGTCTAAGCCTACATAACGACAGGAATGCTCGTGTGTCCATAGGTGGGAGCAAATCTGAACCCTTCAATATGGATGTGGGTGTAAAGCAAGGACGAGTCCTGCCTCCTGTAATTTGCAGTATCTATCTCACTGCAGTCACCCTTTTACATCACTAGCAAGTGAACCCTGATGATGGAATATAAAATTCATTTCTGTCTAGATGGTCACTTAAATAATCTCAGACGTCTTGAAGCACAGTCAAAGACTAGAACAACTCATTTCCTACCGCTGCAATATACCGATGACTCTGCTGTCCTTGCAAATACCCAAGAATCCATATAACAGAAATAATATCTCAGAGAAAAAGTGTAGCAGAGCCTCTTGCATTTCAGATGAATGGCCTAAAAACAAAATAGGTGGAGAATTTTACCCACCTTGAAAGTGTGCTCACAGAGGAACATAATGATGCAGAAGTCCTTGCACGAATGAACCAGGCCTCAGTCTCTTTTGGGCGTCTCAGATCCAGAGTTTTTGAAAACACCATCTTGAAAATCGAGTCGAAGGTATCAGTATATACAGCTGCATGCCTCATCACCCTCTTGTGCGGTGCTGAAATCTGGACAGTCAAACAGCTTGAGTCGTTTCACATCTGATGTTTACAGAGTATCCTAGGACTCACATGAGTGGATAAACTCCTTCACTCACAAATTCTCCAGTGGTCATTTTCAATCAGCATAGAAATCATGCTGACTAAAAGACAGCTTCGATGGGTCGGGCACGTGATCCACATGCCTGAGCACCTCCTTCCCGGCCGGTTTCTGTATGCAGCACCTCGCAACCCAGGGAGACAGAAGAAGATATAAAAGGATTATATAATGACAACTCTAAAGTAATGCAACGTCATACCAAAAGATCTTGAAACCAGCGCCTCTGACAGAAAACCATGGCGAGCCCTCTGCAGCATCGGAATCATTCATCTCGTAGAAGTTCGGAACCTGGCCAGAAAAGAGCATAGAAAACAGAGTCACAAACCCAGACTTGATATGCCAACTGTGTGGCCGAGTTTGCGAATCCAGAATTGGTCTGCACAGTCACACACACTGGCACCAAACTGTGAAAAACAAAGCATCTTAGTATCCGTCGTCTTCTTTAGTGGAAAGATGTAAGTGATGATGGGCTATGAGTGATAATGAGCAATGAGTGATGATGGACTATGAGTGATGATGGACTATGAGTAATGTTTGCTTATGAGTGATGATGGGCTATGAGTGATTTTGGATTATGAGTGATGATAGGGTACGAGTGATGATTGGCTATGAGTGATGATGGGCTATGAGTGATGATAGGTTGTGAGTGATGATGGGATATGAGTGATGATGGGTTGTGAGTGATGATGGGATATGAGTGATGACGGAGTATGAATGTTGATGGGGTATGAGTGATGTTGGGTTATGAATAATATTGGGTTATGAGTGATGATGGGCTATGAGTGATTTTGGATTATGAGTGATGATGGGGTACGAGTGATGATGGCGTACGAATGATGTTGGGTTATGATAAGTGATGTTGGGCTATGAGTGATGATGGAGTACGAGTGATGATGACGTACGAGTGATGTTGGGTTATGATGAGTGATAATGGGTTATGAGTGATGATGGACTGCGAATGATGATGAGCTATGAGTGATGATGAGCTTTTACTGCAACGAAACCAGTCAATCAGACAAGGAACCAGACAACCAAGCCAGACTACACACCCTGTCACATCCCGGGACACAGCCAGTCTCCCAGGTTCCGGGTCTCAGATGACACCCCTCCTCACTTTCCGGAAGGATCAAGCTTTCCCCGTTCCACGACCATCCAGCATCCTAGCCAACCAACAGGCAATTCCAGTCAATCAACTAACCAAGCCAGTCAGCCAACCAACACACCCCGTCGCATCCCGGATCACAGCCAGTCTCCCGTTCCGTGATTCGTGATGCACCCAGGTTCCGGGCCCCAGATGACACCCTTCCTCACTTTTTGGAAGGGTCAAGCCTTCTCCGTTCCACGACCATCCAGCGACCAAGCCAAGCAACCAACCAAGCCAAGCAAGCAATCAACTAACCAAGGCAATCAACCAGATAAGCAACCAGACAACCAAGCCACACAATCAACCAGCACACCCCGTCATATCCCGGATCATAGCCAGTCTCCCGTTCCGTGATTCACGATGCACCCAGGTTCCGGGCCCCAGATGACACCCTTCCTCACTTCCCGGAAGGATCAAGCCTTCCCCGTTCCACGACCATCCAGCAACCTAGCCATGAAGCCAACCAACCAAGCCAGCAATCAACTAACCATGGCAATCAACCAGACAACCAAGCCAGACAAGCAACCAACCAACACACCCCGTTGCATCCCGGATCACAGCCAGTCTACCGTTCCGTGATTTGTGGTACACCCAGGTCCCGGACCCCAGATGACACACCTCCTCACTTCCCAGAAGGGTCAAGCCTTCCCCCTTCCGCGACCATCCAGCAACCAAGACAAGCAACCAGCCAAATCAAGCAAGCAATCAACTAAGCCAGACCATCAACCAGACAAACAACCGATCAAGCCAACCAACCAACACACCCCGTCACATCCCGGATCACAGCCAGTCTCCCGTTCCGTGATTAGTGATGCACCCAGGTCCCGGACCCCAGATGACACCTTTCCTCACTTCCCGGAAGGGTCAAGCCTTCCCCGTTCCGTGACCATCCAACCAACCGAGACAACGAACCAAGCCAACGACGACAAACCACATACCAAGACAAGCAGTCAGACAAACAGCCAACGAAGCCTGCTAACAGACAGGCAAACCAACCATGCCTTCGTCCAACTCTAATTCTCGAGTTGTCAGGCAGCCCAGCTCTTTCCTTGTACGGATACAGTTCGCTTCACCTGTGCGGGGGTGGATTCGATCTCACCCGCCACGGTTGGATCAGCAGAACCTTACCGACTCAGCCGTCACAGCTGGGCGAGGGATACAATTTTGGAACTTCTACTGCACAATCCGGACCGAGTTTATCCAGTATGAACATATCTTTACAATGAATTTACACTTATTATTGATTAATGAAGATAGACCAATGCTGCTCTTGTTACATAGAAAATAAATAACACTTCTTACATAAAAGAAAAAATAACACGCACTATCAGATTGCCGCCGACTGCACATCTCTTAAACCGGGTTTACAGCCCGTGAGTAATAAATCAGAAACTTGGTTGTGACGTATAGTACAAAACTTTCTGTTACGCTATCGTGTCCGGGAAGGCCTGATATATATATGATTACCGGAAATAATCGGTAAAAAAATACTCGTTTCAAAGTGATAATAACATTGGTAAAATACGGTGCAAAAATATTTACTTCAATCTTCGATTATACTTCTACTTGTGTGTGTGTGTGTGTGTGTGTGTGTGTGGTTTGGGTATTTAACATTACTGCTGTATTCTTAATATAATTGTTCGCTGGGTAATTCATAATGGAGAAATAAAAGAGGGGGTTAAGTAGAGGGGGACGAGTATAGTAAAAAATAGGAAAAGGAAAGCAGAGGAGGTAAGATTACGCGAATGTTTGAATAAGGCCGTAATTTTAGTCACATTGCAATGTATACTTTGCACCGGAGACCTCTTGTTCAAGTGACCTGCACTGTCAAAATGCAATACGATCTAATTTAGGTTAGTTGTCCTATAAATAAATTAAAGAAAATATAAAGTAGTAGAATGCAAGGTAATTGGTTGAGATTGATGGGATCTGAGAAACGCCAAAGCTTGCCATCCGGGTGTGGCGTGTAATTTGCACTCCCCTGGGGTTCGACCCCGCAGTTGTAATTATACGTATAATAATCACTCCCCAGTCATAACTGTTCGTATAATAATCACTCCCCAGTCATAATTATACGTATAAAAACACTCCCCAGTCATGATTATACGTATAAAAGCACTCGACAGTCATGATTATACATATAATAATCACTCCCCAGTCATGATAATACATATAATAAGCACTCCCCAGTCATGATTATACGTATAATAATCACTCCCCAGTCATAATTATACGTATAAAAATCACGCCCCAGTCATGAGTATTCATATAATAGGCACTACTATAGTCAATATTGTATAGGTTAGGTTACGTTAGGTTAGTGTAAACTGTATGTATAATAATGACTGGAGAAATGCAAAATTACACGTACGATGTCGACTGGGGAGTGTGTGTTAGATGCAACAATGCATAGAAATATTCCCACTTCTTCCATAGTAATCTGTCTTGCAAGTTACGCCTTATTATTCTTTGGTATGTTATATATTTTCCTTTACTATCGACATGGTGCTGAAGAGGAGTGCCTTCACGCGATGGCACCGATGTAACTGGCTATAGAAACGTCTCAACCCAGACAATCACAGCCAGGTTCCCGGCCAAGTGAGCTATTGTGGCTACAGCAACAGCAACACCAGCGGCAGCAACCCTACTACTGTTACTGGGCTACTATCGGCATGTCACCACTAACATAAAACGGGAGGCCAATGCGTAACAGCAAAATTACCACTATAGAACAAACGTTATTAACTGTCCATTGCTAACGACATCACGGCTCCAAGACGCCATGGCCGGGCTGGTGGTGTCCCTCTCGTGGTGGCGGGTGGCGGCGGTCAACACAACACGGCCACGTAATTTTAACTGAGCTTTAGTTTTACCCAGTTTTTTTTTCCACCTTAAATATACCTTACTGACCTTGATGGGTTTAATATAGGTTTTATTAAACCTTGTAATACGTGAGGTTTTTCTTAAGTGCGAATAATCGTACAGAATGAACAAAAATATCTATCTATCTATCTATCTATAGCCCGACGCCCTAATCCCGCAAAGGGTGGCCGCAGACAAAACGCCTCCAAGTCACTCTGTCACCCACCATTTGACTCCCCTCCCCCCAACTCACCCCCCCCCTCCCTCATATACCTCTCAACTCCATCCCTCCACCTCATCCTCGGTCTACCCCTCCCTCTCTCTCCCTCCACCTCACCTACATACACCCTCTTAGTCAGTCTTTCATTCTCCATCCTCTCCACATGTCCAAACCACCTCAGTGTATTTCTCCTAATCTTTTCAACCACATCCACATCTACCCCACAACGTTCCTTCACTTCTTCATTCGTCAACCTGTCCCTCCATGTCACTCCACATGCTCCTCTCAAGTAACTCATTTCCACTGCTCTCACTCTTGACTTGTTCCCCTCTTGCAAGGTCCACGCCTCGCTTCCATACGTCAGGGTAGGGATCACAATACCATCATGCAGTGACTTCTTAACTTCCATACTCACCTCCCTATTTCTCATCACTGCTTTCAGTGTGCCAACAACCTTCCTTCCCTGCTGTACCATTCACGTACTTCATCCCCCAAAGTTCCATCCTTACTCATCACACTACCCAAGTACTTGAATGCACTCACATTCTCCATATCCTCACCATCCAACCTCACTGCACACTCTATGACTTCATTCCTCTCAAACACTATAACTTTACTTTTGTTTACATTAACTTTCAGCTTCCTCCTCCTACACACTGTCCCAAATTCATTCACCAAACCTTGCAACTCCCATTCATCTTCACTCAACAATACTGTATCATCAGCAAACAGCAACACCAGAAGCTTCCAAATGTCACCCTCATTCATTAGAGCCACCCCCACATCCACTGCCCTACCTTGTACCTCCTTTACGACCCCATCCATATATATATTAAACAGCCATGGAGACATTACACACCCCTGTTTCAGTCCCACATTGAGATCAAAGAACTCACTCAGCTCACCATCCACTCGCACCGTAGCCCTAGCTCCCTCGTACATACTCTTCACAGCACTCAACAATTTCCCCTCCACTCCATATATTCTTAATACCTTCCACATACCTTTCCTATCTATTCTGTCATAAGCTTTCTCCAAGTCCATGAAGGCAGCGTACACTTTCCTTCCCTTCTCTAGATACTTCTCCACTAAACATCTTAGAACAAATATCTGATCTACACACCCTTTTCCCTTCCTAAATCCCCCTTGTTCTTCTCCAACTAGCTCCTCTGTCATATGCCTAACCCTATCAATGAGTATTCTACCATATATTTTACCAGTCACACTAAGAAGGCAAATACCCCTATGGTTACCACATACTTCTCTCTCCCCTTTTCCTTTGTACAGAGGAACAATTATACCTGATTTCCAGTCCTCTGGAACCCTTCCCTCTTCCCAAGCCAATCTACACAACTTCCATATCCACTCCACAACAATCTCACCCCCATACCTAAGCATTTCACCACACACTCCATCAATTCCTGGGGCCTTTCCCAGCTTAATCTTCTTCATCGCTTCCACTACTTCCGACCTACTGATCTCTTCCTCCCTCCTCTCATCTCTTCTTCTCCCAGCCATTCCCCAACCACTTATACTCACACTGCTCTCACTCTCTACATTCAACAAATCCTCAAAGTGCTCCTTCCATCTCCTCAATTTCTCTCTCTTCTCCACCAACAATCTATTATTCCTATCTTTCACTCCCCTACTATTTCCCCTTTCACACTGCCTTACTTTCTTTACCTCCTTCCAAAACAATTTCTTACTCTCCCTCCATTTCACACTCAGATTCCTCCCAAACTCTTCATCCACTTTCTTCTTACTCTCCTTCACCAGTCTCTTAACCTCCCTTCTGCTCACATATACCTCTCTCTTCTCTCTCTCATCTTCTCCCCTACCTCTACTCGCCAACCATTCACCATATACCATTCACCATATTCACCATATTAATATGATGATATTAATATCACAAATAGGTTGCAAGAGAACCTTAAGGCGTACTATGTAGATTTCATCATTTAGGACAGCTTTTCTTAACCTGGGGTGCTAGCACCTCCAGGGGTGCTGAAGTCAATTTTAGGGGGTGCTGGAAAATGCTGCATTATTTTTTTTTCTTATTGGTTTTGCTTAGTATTGGCATTATTGATTTATTTTTTTTAGAGAATGTATAAAATAAACTGTTAGGCAGTACTTCACTTCACTTTAACCCTGCAGTAATGTAGCAACTGTAGTTCCAGTAACTAGCTGTACAGGGGTGCTGGCTGGACTGAGACCTTATTACAGGGGGTGCTGAGGTCGGAAAAGGTTAAGAAACGCTGATTTAGGAGGAAATGTTATGAAGTGTAAACCCCAATCCAAAGAGAATATTGCTTAAATAAAACCATGATTTTTTTAAATCTTCTTGTAGACGCACCCAACTCCCCCCACATAAGAATCGTACACAATTTTATCAAGGATTTGTTTCGAACCATCCGACTACAGACAGATCACAAAACATTCTTGCAGCCAAAAGCCATATGATTACCTTCCTCAGTACAGATAAATCAGATTATATAAACCCAGCGTATCCAAAAGATTAAATTGGTCGATACAGTGAATCGATTACATAAAATCAGCGCAATCAAATGATTAACCTTTTCAAATCGATGACGTACTGAAGCCAGGCCAGCCGGAGACGCTATGGCAAGGCATCTGGTTACTCTGTAGTGGGGGTGGGGGCGGCCATCACAACCCACCACAGTGTTTTTTTATTTATTTACTTTTTGGGGTATTTATTTTGTGCGAGTTTGTCCTTCCGCTTTATTCCTTTCAATCCAGTGACTCATTATAACTGACTTATTTATCATATTACCCCTTTATTTCCCCGTGTATGCTATGTATGTCCATCAGCAACATGGCCTGAATCAATTACGTTGTTGCTGCGTCCCCAGGCTTATCTGAAACGTGAACCCAGTGGACTGCAGGTTTAAGCTGCCTTTTCTTGTCCAACAGGGAAGTGCGAGTAGCTGAAGAACGTGTGCATATCCAGGCTGTTGAGCAACCCGGTTATATCAGCGCCACCAAATGAATGCGTCCCTCCCCAGCAAAAATAGTTAAGCACGGAAGGAAAATAAGGTGCAACAGGCAGAAGTATATGGCAGAAGAGTTGTTACCACAGCCTCTAAGCCAACAAGAATACGACTTATAAACCGTCCAGCTGAAAAGGAAACATAAAGAGGAAGGAAAATATATAAGAAAACAAATAAAGAAAACATATAACTAAAGGACTAGGACTAGCATTAGTGAACAATCCCTTCACAAAGATGACGTCTTCTGTATCTTTCTCTTGCTGCCTTCAGACGATTTTATTCAGGATTTCACGGGCTAAACAACGTGATCCTGTGCTAAGAAAATGACATTTATCTCAGGTGTTATGTAGTAACGAGGTTGACAGTGAAGAAGAGCAGAGCACCTACCAAACAATGGATAAATAAATATATAGATAAATGGAATAAAGAAATAATGAAAGACAGATAGGTACAAAGACAGATAGAGAGAGGGATAAACAGATACAGACAGATAGACAGAGTAAAAAAAACTTCACGGTGGGTTGTGTTGTGCTGGTCGGGCCTCACCACCACGAGGGAATATCCACCAACGCTGCCACGGCGTCGCTGGCTACCAGAGCCTCGTGAATTAACACTGTCAAAGCTCTGGCCGGTCAGACTCTTAGACAAGTTCTGTTGGCCTTCTTTCCCTGTTCAACGAGCCGTATAGTAAACCTGGTTACTTCGATATAATGTCAGTGTTATGGGTCTTATTCTAGGCGAAGACTGTGACTTGCACAAATGGGTTTCGCATAGAGTTGGCATTGATAATAAAACTAGCATGCGGGGCTTCGTAGAACCGCTTCCTTACCGATTCATTCTGCATACATCAGTTCAGTATCCTCTTGTATGTTACACATGCAAACCATGTCCACATATAAAAGATATAAACAGCAAACAAGCGAGTGTTACGGTGCCATGTGTAAAATAAATCGATTATGACGAGGTGCTGCGAAGCCCCCTACACAATCTATAAAGCCTCCCAAAAACTTCTTTCTCTTCTTCTTTCAGTATAAAGGCGTGCTTAAAATTCCTGTTACCCTACTTAACGTATTATGGGGGGCTGGGGAGGAATCGCCTTCACGTGGTGGCACAGATATAACTTGGTGGCTCTACTGCCCGGTGATAAAAACGTCCCTCAGTTCCCGCCCTTGTCCCCCAGAGGAGGACGGTGGACTGCAAGAGGAGGACAGCTTCCGCCTGTAGTTCACTGGATTCACACTTCAGATGAGCCTACAACAACAACAACAACAACAACAACAACTTCAACTACTACTATTGGTATTACTGCTACTACTACTACTTCTTCAACAACTAATATACTATTCCATTATTATACGAAGAACAAACACTACATTCATTACTACTATAACTACTACTACTATATTACAGCAACTACTACAGCAACAACAGCTACTACTACGATTTTTTTTTTTTTGTTAACTTCTATGGTCACCTCCATCCATTATCAAACTGTGAAGATCAAAACCAATCTTCATAATACAGATCACCATTTGGAGTTGTAATGTGAAGGTCAACACTTACCCTCACATTACAATCCGATGGCCCCAAGCACGCCAACTGATGTGGTTACCAACCATCTGCTACTACTTTTATTACTTATTTTTTATTCATTAACACTGCAGTGCAAATGTAGCAATTAACCTGTTGGGGTTGCTGGCCTATGCGACTTTCGACCACAGTAGCTTCGTAATGCACACCCGCCAGAGAGACAGGCCGGAGGGCTGATGATCTTGTGTCCCTGAGTCATAGGAGTGCAGGCCTCACGAGGGAGAATGACAGTCGACATCTCATCCACACCATAACAGAACTCTGGGGTTGATGCTTCTTCTCGGAATCTCTGCCACCCTGGAGTTGAATCTCCCCTCCTCTGGACCCGTCCCACCTGATGTGAATACAAGGGGAATGAATCAACCTGGTCCACATGCTGGATCCTTTCTGGATGGTTTGTAATTCCTTGTTCATTCTTCTTGTGTGCAGCCTCGAGAGATAGGCCACGATGATATGCTGCCATAGCATCAAATATCCTAATTTCAAAGAAAGCCCTCTGCCCACATGTCCAGATACCTCGAGCACTGACATCCACTTTTGCATCATTTGATGTATTTGGTGTTCTGTGAATGAAGTGCTCGCTGTCTAGATAGACCAGAGGTGGCTTTACTACTACCACCTCTACTACTACTACTACTATTATTATTATTATTATTATTATTATTATTATTATTAATATTAGTAATATTAGTATTAGTATTATAACAACAACAACAACTACTACTACTACTGCTACTACTACTACTACTATTACTACTACTACTACTACTACTACTACTACTACTACTGCAACTGCTACTAATACTGGTACTACTACTAGTAAATGTAGTAGTCACTACGCTGTCGTTGACTAGTTTAATTTCACAAGTAAATTTATAGTCTTTATTTAACTGATCTTTTCAAAACTATAAACAACTGTTCAAATATACTGGTAGGCTACCTATATGTAGTTACAGCCCTATGACACTACTAAGCCATCACCACCAGGTATGATTCAGCTTTTGCGAAAATGTCTTTAATAGTGAAATTGTTACTGATTTTTATGTGCAACCTCTCTTTTGCGACACATCCCTCCTACGGTGAGTAAAATCGTAATGCGAGAGCAAGAACTAAATAGAATGTACATCACCGTACTGAAGAGATTAGTCTGTGTGTGTGTGTGTGTGTGTGTGTGTGTGTGTGTGTGTGTGTGTGTGTGTGTGTGTGTTTCTGTTGGGACTTATTTCACTGTGTCATGACTGGATGCAGCGGTGTTCAGTCTGGGGCAAAAGCTGCTTTGCTGTTCCACTGCGTCAGTTTTACGCGTGGGACATGTCTGTCACTTTCTTGTGTGACGCATGATCTCAAAGAAAATAACTGGGGCGGAGAAACATATCAAGCCTCTAACGTAGGATTATTAGTTAGTCGAGGAAAGTGAGAAGTAAAGGTGAAAATTAGACTTGTCCCCGACTGTACTTGATCTAATTGATAACAGATACAGTCATATCCTGCCCAGTTAAATCGTTGCCTAAGAAAAAGTTATTTTTCAGATAATGGGATGTTAATAATTCTGTCTTTTCAATTGGTGCTGGGTTCTAAGTTTTACGGCAGAATAACTGAATTATTAATGCAAAGGTTACATGTATTACCATATTGATCGCATTCATGGATATGCACACCGCATAAAAACAAGGTTACTGCCTGATATTTATTCGCATCTAAAATATCATTGCTTCCTAGAACATGGGTGTGTGGTTCACTAACAAAAAATTAATCAGCATGTAATTATGAGATGACTAAACACATTTCTAGTATTATCATAACTCTGCTGGTCGGGTGGGTATAAATATCAGTTCCAGACACGTTGGCGTCGGCCAGTTTGCGGTGGGTGGGTTGGGAGGCTTTGGCTTGCCACCCAGCTGACGTTGGTTCGAGTCCTGCAGCCCCCCTGGCCCGGAACAGGGCACAGCGCAGGACCAGGACCGACTGACCCCATGACTGGCCTCCACCACGACCGTGACCACAACAGTGACTACGCTAATGATGCCTCAGGAAGAGTTAAGCTCCTCCGGGAGATGCTGTGTTTGGGGTTCACAGTTTTCAAAAACGTCCCCCTTCTGTGGTATCACCAGCCATGTCTGCTTAGTCGCCATGATCGTATAAAGTCCTCAGAAAGACTTTATGCCGCTTTTTGCATTTTTTTTTTTCTCTTATGATTCGTGTGTGTGTGTGTGTGTGTGTGTGTGTGTGTGTGTGTGTGTGTGTGTGTGTGTGTGTGTGTACTCAAATCCTTCCACTCATTTAATTGTTATGTGTCTGGTATACTCGTTTTACTTTGCCTTGAGCCAAAACCACTTTCTTTCCATCTTGAATGCTGATGTTGTACCAAAAGACTAACACTTCAATATAATCATGATCACGAAAAATTGCTATGGAAAGAATGTAAACCGAAGCATTGTCTTACTTTGTCACTGAGCTACGAAAATAAACTGCAAACAGACGAGAGTCTGAGGAAAATTAAAATGAATATAGTATAGCTCTAGAAATGAAGATATCATAATCATCTCTTTTTTCCCTCCCCAAGGTGAGGGGAGGAAGGGCTCTGAGAGCCAGGAATAAACTGGTAGAAAGAGATACCAACCGAATTTTGCCCAACTGAATGACCCACACTCCCGCTCACTCACCATTCAAGCCCCGGAAACCTGGCCCCACCTGATTGGTCAGAATACTTATTTCGCAGGTAGCTTCACACTGACCTATCTCTCAGAGTCAACCCAACGACTGTTAGGTTAAAAAGAGAATATGTAAGTATGAATAAAAAGTTTCATACATAAATAAAGTTAAGCAAAGTTTATCAGTACTGTCCTGTACCCATTAAACTTAACATGTTGTAGTTTTTGTTGTGGCCCCCCAGCTCATGTGAAACGCGTTGTTGTTTTGACTCACCATACAAGAAGCCCGAAGTGTACTTATTCTGTTTTATGTTTGTTCTAAAGATGGCTGCATTCCGGGCAAATTAACCTGTGGAAAACTTAAATTAAAAGTTTATCAAAAATTATACTATGAGTTAATCAAAATTCATAGTATTACATCGTTTAGTTACTTTAGTATGATACATATCTAGTTATTATGTATTCATAACGATTTTCATATAATTTTGTTATATGTCTTCAACAATATGTCCTGAGCATGATGAACTTTTATGAACTACCAAAACAGTGGTAATCATAGTTCCTGGGGTAGGAAGAAGGAGGAGGAGGAAGAAGGTATCCGGTTGTGACCTAAATGCCGGATTATTCTTGTATCCCTGGTTTGTGATTTGACAAAGATTGAGTAATATTTTGGACTGAGGCTGATCGTGAAAAAGAAAAATCTAACGTCACTGCCCACATTTCGTAATTTATACTAATAAAAAAGTAATTACTGAGAACAAATTTGCGTTAATCTTAGCATATGAGTTCCATTATATATGAAACTTCACTCCTTGGTTATCGTGTATCAGTGTCATGTTTTTCCTCTTAGTAAGCTGGTTGATATTACACAGGTAATCCAAAATACACACTATTTGGTTTGGTTGACACCCGTGTAACAGTATTATCAGTTATAATGTATAATCGTATATAATGATGGGTATAGATTCTTCTAACTCCAAAATTTACCGATATATTATGATAATTAATGAAATAATCAGAAACCTAGAATCAGTCAAGAAACACAATACAAATCTAATAAAGAAATGAGAAGACATGGCACCACAAAGACGACGGCCATTTGTAAAGAAAGGGAAAAGTGGAATGGGAAGAACAAACCCAGGACAAACACGACAGTAACGACCGAAGGCAACTCGTCTTAAGCCATAAGCTGATAACGTGAAAGTGGAACATGACGATGAAAAGCAATTTACTGGTTTAGGGTATTAAAGAACACTGTATGTGTAACTTTATATAACTGGGGAAGTATAACGCCACTAATATTAAGCGTGATCTGTCTATAGGCTGGTCATAATGGATAAACAGGAGTGGCTTTGGAGAAGTGTGGGTCAAAATCAGCAATACTATTGAATGACTGACAATGCCCAATACGTCTGGTCAGTGTGAAAGAGGCATAGTAAACCCTGCATAAATGTGTGGGGAAAGGAGGTGACTTACTGCTAGTGCGAACGGCAACAGTAGAATATACGATGTGAAGATGTGGAAGGAGTGACGAAAAAATGAGAAACTGTAATAGTGGCGAGAAGGACTGAGTGTGGGGGAAATGGAGATAGGGTGCGGTGGCAGTGATAGGTTAGATTAAAAGGGAAGTAACGGACCATGTGATATGATACAAAAAATTATATCTTTCTATGTACCGTATGTATGTATGTATGTATCTGTGTATGTATGTATGCTGAAGATCGTCATCATTTAGCACAGAATTAATGCACCGCAAACACGGAGCTCTAGACTCCTGAAGACATGCGAGATCAATTTGCCATGTATGTGTTTTTGAAGTGTGTCAGATGTGTCCTTCAAAACCCCTTTAATATAAGAGGTCTCACTTCAACTGAATAAACTCTCCTGAAAATATTAAGACTAAAAAAGCTGAGAGTGTTCGTCTCATAAAGTAATTCGCTGTAGGAACGCTCGAAGGGAGGAGGTAATTTCGTCTACTACCAAGTTCAAAAACGTGTGCAACTCCGGTTACGTGAAAAAAAAAAAAAAAAAAACAATGGATAATAAAAAAGCAGACCTGTTAGGAATCTTAGTCTCCATGATTTCTTTGCCCAAAAGTAAACACAGATCTAGGATTCGATCCGAGGACAGTATAGTTTTAGCTTCTCACCTCACCCACCATACAAGAGTGCCATGGTAAAAAAAGGGGTAGAAAAATGGAAACTGCATTGATTAAATTCTTACGTCCTAGTCTTCTCACATATTTGATAAAATCTATCAGATACTAAAACTATGAAATTGTTAGCGTCTGTGGGCGGAGATGTCTATTAAAAATGAGGATGAGATTGAAATGATGGTTGTTGAGAAATAATGACTCAGTGTGAAGTTCTGGTGAACGAGGATTAGATGTGGTAGAAGAATTTTAAGTCATGCCAGTGAAAGAAATAGATGATAATTGTGATAAATGGAAAGATATATAAGCGTTAGCCTTGTGGTAAAAAATAAAGAAAAAAGGAGACAAATGAGAGAGAGAGAGAGAGAGAGAGAGAGAGAGATGGAGAAATGAATTCCCCGAGCTAGGCAACTAAGGCCATATAGCCCCGCTGGGTAACACGAGGGCGCTACCCCTCCCGGCGACGGTAGCCCGGGCGAGGCTCGAACTTGCGACCTCCCGATCACAAGCTAGAGAGAGAGAGAGAGAGAGAAATTAAGTGGTAACGACCCCACAAGATGAGTTGGGTGGAAGACTGTCCCTTCCTCTCCGCCAAGCACGGGAGGGACACCATGCAGATTACTGTATATACTTGATTCTTCTTACTGTGAAACGTTTACATGTCGTCATGGTCAGATGTGTCCCTCATATACAGTACACTTTCATTTCAAGGGAAATATTTAACGTGAATAATATGGCTCGGACATAGTAAAAATAAATTAAGGACCGAGGTCTGTACTCAACTCACTGTGGCAACACTGGCAAAGTACAGACTATTTCCTACAATTACCAACTGACGAATTGCTGCAACTCCTGTCACGTGTAAAAAATGCTTAAGCAAAAGTAAGATATAATGAAATAATAAAATACATAATGCATTAAAAGATTCATTTAGTGGCCACGAACCCGGAGACTGAATTGGGTGGTAGTTCACCCCTCCCGCCCTGCCATGGTAGAGTCAAAACAGAAGGATGGAAACTCGCTAAGTGTGGGAATTATCCTATTCGCTGAAGAAAATATACTTAGTATCGAATTTTGGTCGTTTTCAGACGTTTATACTCGAGAAATCTATGGATTCAAAAAATAACAAGGCTCTCATGATTAACGTTTTTGTCGAAATTAAAGAACTTTGTACTTTCTTCAAGTCAAAGATCACATGAAGATGAGAGGGACATAGTTCACTGCTTTAGGTAAAGATTCATCACATCCATGCAACTTGATTTTATATCATCCTTCCCAGTAAAATAATAATAATAAAAATAATAACAATAATAATAATAATAATAATAATAATAATAATAAAATAGTAATAATAATAATAATAATAATAATAATAATAATAATAATAAAATAGTAATAATAATATAATAATAATAATAATAATAATAATAACAATAATAATAATAATGCCCCAATAATATCCCTGTTCTTCCTCCACCAAACAAACTCATACCCGGTGAGTTACCAAAAGAAAATAAAAATCACAGGCATTCAAAATCTCCCACCAAACTAGTATACATTCATCATCCGCCACCTAGACATCCACCCCTACCCCGAGAGACACCAGGACACTTACACAGACTACGATGTGGCCCTCACCTTTCCCTGTTAAAGCACCAACCCAACCTTCAACTCACAATCCACTATACCCACACAGCAGTGCAGCCACCACACCACACCAGATCACACTAACCCCATGCACCTTCCACTTTCAGTATAAACTCAACAACAATCTCTAAACGCCCTGATGAAGTGGCAAGTTACCTGTTGCTCTCTGGTTTCATGTCAAGATGAGCCCTTTTCAATGCCTGCATGTTTCTGTTGACTTCCAGCTGGATGGGTTCGGTATAATGGAACCTTTATCAGTACTTCCAAACACAGAGATCCAAAGTTATATAATACCGGGTGTTCCTTTTATTATTAAACATGAGAAAAGTCAACCAATTCAATAAGCTAATTTCGTAGAGCAAGTTAAAAAAAGAAAGAAAAAAAGTTGTGCTACCCGGCCTCGAGCCTGGGCATTTGGCATTGCTGGGTGGGTGTGTTTATCACGGCACCCTATCCTACCCAGCCAAATATTGATGAGTGGTGTGTATTTGCTGGAAAGTATTCACTCATGGGGGCGGTCATTGGTTGTCCAAGGCGTAGTTCTTACATGCTTTTCCCCTTCTTCCAGCAACGATCTCTCCTGTATTGAATAATCATTCATGGCCATAGCAGTAATGAAATATATAGCGTCATGAGACCATAGTTCACCATATTTTTGTCTGAAGTAAGTTTTTTTTTTTTCCTCTTCAGCTCTAGGGAGTAAATTTCATTCTTTTTAGCTGCATATCATTATATTCAGCTTTGGAGAGAATTTTTGGTTTGGACTGGTTAGGTGCAGCCTTCAGTATCATCAATGTAGTTTTTAAACTCTAAAACAACGTAAAAGTGTTATTTCTTCTTATCTGATACCGAGTTGCAACAAGAGACTTCCACATAAATACGATGAGGATCGTGAAGAAGTGCTACGGGAAGGAGGTAAATAGCACTGTCTTTCAGTCACTGAAGAACGTAGCTTCAGTTGATGAAGGACGAAAATCTTGATGAAATTAAGGCAAAAGAACTCCAGTAATTATCCTTCCCACATTAGAAATAATCAAGTGGAAACAGGAAATACAAAGATAAACATCATTGAAAGAAAATAGTGACCACTTCACTCCGATGACATATATTTCATTTTATTCTTGCTGCCTCCAGAGGCTTTTATTTAACTCAGAGATATTTTTCTAACAAGAAGAGGTTAGCTAAAGACGTCATGTACCCCTTCACTATTAGAAGCATGTCGGAAGTTCAATAAAACCGTCTCGTGGTGGCAGGATGTAAATAAAAAAAATACGTCATCGGCTTCAAGAGAGGATACCACAAACAAAGCAGTACAAGAAGAAAAGTTGGAAACAAATGAAAAGAGTAATTCAGAATCCAGCCTATTTATTAGCCTTGCTGGGAGGATCTATCTTACACCGCACCCTTTCCCACCCGTCAAGTTAAGGCTGCGTTTTGATTATTTGTGGGATTCTTTTTTACTAAGAACTGGAAGAATGTTTTGTAAATGGCGAGACAGGGCAAGGAAAAAGTGAGATATTTATACTGTATATAATATAAGCTAGTCAGGATAGAAAGCTGGTAGGCGCGCCGTAATGTTAAGTTGTCAGGGTTCTGTGCGAAAGCTTATCACTTGAAGATATCACTTATTAAATGTCTTATGTACTCCACCTATTCACTACGATGGGTCACCCGTAAGTTAAATAAAAATCACCTGGAAGTACAGTAGCTGTAACTAAATAATATTTTAGTTACAGCTACACTAACTAATATTAAGTCTTAGAGCAAGACAACTGAACCGCATTCACAACGATGACGTCACTGTTATTTCTTATTTCCTATTTTCTTTTCCCGCCCAATGAGTTTGTTAAGTCTGGCAGAACGCTTCTGTAGTGAAAGGGATAATGGAGGCTGTTTCTGATTCCTCTAGTTTGTTGTCTCTACTCAGCTGAATAAAATCGTAAAGCAAGAATAAGATTGGAAAGCACGTCATGGAATTCAAGGAATTAATATGAATTACTTCTTAGAACTCCCTCCTACCTAAAATGTGTATGTAAATATATGTATGTATGTATGTATATTATATAACACTATATGTAATATCTATTATGATACGAGAATATATTCCAAGGTATCTATTTATTTATCTTTTTTTTTATGTGACCGACTCTGGGCATAGGCTTCACAGCCCGTTACCAAGGCCCAGTAGTCCTGCTACATACCATACACTGCTACATGTCATCATTTCGGCGCTAACACCCACCGTCCATATTGAATACATGCTAGGGCTGTCTCATACACGACTGGTGTATTGGTATTAGCGGGGGTATTTTTACCACATGTCGGCGGGTCGTCCGATAGATCAGTAAAGTCTGCTTTAAAGAAATTCAAATCCTTAAATTGTTCCCTGCCCCAGCGGGGATATGAACCTGAGTCCGTTAGGACCGCAGGCCAACTAAATACCGATTAGGTCACCATCTCTTTCAAGGAATAAAGAAATAACGCGAAAATGTGCGTCTTTCATATTATTTTCTTTCTTTCTGCTACTGTCAAACTTCCTTCACTCGCTTTCCTTCCTTCTTGCAGTCACCTTATTTTCTTTCTTCCTGTCTTCATTACATATTCTCAGTCAGTACCATCTATGCATGTCCTTTCCCCTATCTTAGAGAGAGAGAGAGAGAGAGGGGGGGGGGAAGGCGAAATAGAGGTGATGGAAGGAAGAGAAAAGGGAAATCGAGAGACAAGGAAGGAATTATTGGGGAAGAGAGATTAATGAGAGAAAAAATGATGCAGATAATAAGAAAAAAGATGAAGGAAGGAACGACTGTGGAACAAAGCTTAAGAAAATAATGAAGAATATACATGATGAGAGGCAATATGAAACTAGAGCACTGAGTATGAGAAATGGGAGAGAAGGAAAGGAATACCTAAAACGAAAGGTGAAACAAGATGTTATTAATAAAGTTGAGGTATGGGAGAAAAGGGCAAGAGTAACTAAAGGTGAGGGATGTGAAGAAGGCAACAGCAGAAGGAGGCTTTATATCTTCATAACTACGGTGCTGACAATTCTGTATTTTATCTAATACCATGTGGTTTCATTTACCATAAGACACTGTCCGGATCTGATAAAAGAATCGGTTGAAGTTTTAAGCTAGTAAAGAGACGGGGTAAAAGTGAGAGAGAGAGAGAGAGAGAGAGAGAGAGAGAGAGAGAGAGAGAGAGAGAGAGAGAGAGAGAGAGCAATTGGGCAGCGTCTGTGATTAACTTAACAGGATCAGTGTTAGGTAAGACGATGTCTGGCCTAATACATTCGCCTGCTTAACCTCTGCCTCTACGCTGTGTGTGTGTGTGTGTGTGTGTGTGTGTGTGTGTGTGTGTGTGTGTGTCTCTCTCTCTCTCTCTCTCTCTCTCTCTCTCCGTCATGCTCGGATTCCCCCACACTGTAGACTTGCTGCTGTGCGTACCGTGATGGACTGACTGTCCGATAGATAGACGGTCAGACTGACTGGCAGACTAACTGACAGGCGGATGAACAAAACTAGCTCATTACGAAAATATAATGTCTAATGGATAGATAGATGGAAAGAGGATGTGGCCTAACCTATGGACAGATAGATACAGAGATGAGAGGAGTTGTGTAAAGAGATGATCAGGTTGCTAAGTTGATGCCTATGACAGTTTTATGGACTTCTTATAAGCACAACAGATATGGGATTGTGGCAGGCACTGATCACAGAAATTGCTGAACAATAAACTCCCACCATGTTCTTGAAAATGCAAAAAATCTTCAGAACGTCCACCAAACCTGGTTCATCTTGAATATCATTAAAGCCACACAAATCACTGGGAAAGCCTGTGGAGAGTAATGGGTGTTATTTACATGGCTTTTTTTTCCTCAACATTCTCCAACAAACTACAAAAAAGACCCTAAAACATCAAACTGAGCACAAAAAATGAGTCAAGCATGTCATTTCAAAGCCTCTTTAATATCAGGCAAATTGGATGGCACATTTCTTTCAACTAATATAACATTGGCAAGATTGTTTGAAAACATTTCACACTTTCAAGTATGGAAGCACATGACTAAATTATTGTTGTAATTATATTTATTACTGTTATTCTTTTATTTCTAGTAAAAATTATTGCCATATCCAGGAGGATCTTTCTTTTGGGTGGGAAAAATAGTAGAATGATGACGATAATGATGATGATGATGATGATGATGATGATGCTGATGTTGATGACGATGAACCTAACTAGTTGTGTCAGTACTCAAGTGCGTGCTCGGCCGCGGTTACCTGGGCACTCGACATGTAATAGTTGTACAAACATCGACAAAAGGATCGTTACTCTCACTGCTACATTCCACAACTCAGGTGTTGAAAATATACCAGTGTACGATTTCTCCTGTATTATGGTACAAAGGCGATTATTTGACTTCACCATGAATTATAAGTTACTCACTAAAGTGCTGAATGAATAAATAGACTTATATCAACCTGGATGTTTACTCAAAAACAGTTGATAAAGTACAGGTATCTGCGTAAATAACCTTGCCAGTATTGTAGTCCCGTGGATTACTTAGAAGTGAGAGCAACTGTCATCAGACTGAAGTTTTTAATTACTGTATTTAAACGAAAAATAACGCGGAAACAGAGAAATACTGTTTATGGTCAAAGTCTAGTTACTCGGAATTACCAAACACTTTTAACGCGCCCAAACTCGAATGAGCTTATTGTATTTATTATATTTTCTCATGTCGTTATCTATCTTCCCCCCATGCTCATTCTTCCTGCCGTAATCTCTTTTCATTTTTCTGTCTACATTCCATTTTCTCTTGTCCTATTTTCAGTCTCCCTCCCCAGCATATCCTTGTCCCATCGCCACCTGCCCCTTACCTCACCACTGATGATACACTTCCCTGCTTCTCCTTGTGTCCTCTTACCTGCTCACCTCACAAACTCCTGCTAACATTCCGGTAACTTCTTCATAGATAAACTTCCCGCCTGTCAGCCTTTATTCTCTCTTCCTTTGATGTTTTCCTCCTTTCGTTGGCTGTGTAGTTCGTTTTTTATCGTTTACTTACATCCGTTGGTCCTTCCTCTGTAAACTTCTCAGCTGTATGCCTTATAATTGGTTCATTTGCTGTCTCTCGACTATTGCGCTGGCTATTTGTTCCTCTTTTCCCCTTTCCTGCAAGCTTATTGACTTTCCTTTTGTCACTCCTTTTCAGTACTCTTCTCAGCGGTCTGGCTTTCTTCTCCCTTCCCCGCTCTTGTGTTGGCTGTTTACTTCATTGATTATTCTTCAGTCACTTGAGTCTTTACTTACTTCCCCTTCGTCAACCCTTCATAAACACTTTCTTGTAGTCTGTCTTTATTCCCATTATTTTTATTTTTATTTTATTTTATTTATTTATTTATCTATTTTATTTTTTTTGCTGTCTCTCGGTTTCGCCAAGGCTGTTTATGTTTCTACTTATCCTCTTGTAATATTTTTTCCTCTTACCTTCCGTTTATCATTCTTTGTCAAGTGATTTCTCAACTTTGCCTTCTTTGCTCTAGTCTGTCTATCGATCTATCTGTCTATTGTCAGACGCGTTAATGCCGTAAGGAGTGTGTGTGTGTGTGTGTGTGTTGCAAGTAGCTGCTGTATAGTTATTTGCATGTATGTGTAAGATAGCGGTACACATATGTATATGGGTGTTATGATCCTATTTACCTGTATGTGTGGTAAGCGAGGATCATTCATGTAAGTATAATGTGACCTCTGACTATATGTGTGTACGTGTGTGTGTGCGTGAGATGGGTTTACGTGTAGGCTATGTGTGTATGTATTTACGTGTTTGTCAGATGTAATTGAGAGAGAGAGGGGACATTGTTGACTCCAGTGTTTGTTTAAAAATTATTATGTTTACCAGCAATCTAGTCGTGTTTCTTTCTCTGTTTGCTTGTACTGTATTTATGGTGCAAGGTAAAGGGGAAGTGAAAAGTTGAATGTAAACTTGTGCTGCCCTTTTTTAGTTTCGTATTTCTACTTTTTTATTATGTTCGTAAGTTTGGACATTGACTCAACACACACACACACACACACACACACACACACACACACACACCTTTCCATCCTTTCCTTTACCTTAAGTCCGTATATATATATATATATATATATATATATATATATATATATATATATATATATATATATATATATATATATATTGTTACGGAACAGAGAAAACTGTCCCGCAAAGTTCCAGGTTCAAAACAAAAGAGTTAGGTAAAATTACAAGTTAAAGTTTAATGCTCAAACTAACAACAAAACATTCAGGACTCATAAGGATAATGTAATGGCAAAAAACAGGTTAAATACTGTATATGGTTAACTGCAATAGCCTCTATTAACATGAAATTAGCAAGAGTAAATTTATCTAAGTGAGCCCTGATAAAATGAAAATACCAGATAATACTCAGTGAATGCAAGATATATTATTACAGATGCAAAATATTATTAATAAGGGCTGACACCCAAAACACATGAATCACAAAAAGCTCACCAGGCCCAAGAATTAACACCTTACACTACACAGTACAAGAAAAAATGCAACAACACTTATACTCAAATTACACAGCTGCTAGATGGTTGGAGACTTCCTGAGCACTCACAATAATAACACCTGTACAGGGAAGGACAGAGATGTGAACAAAATGAGTAGATCTAAGTGGCAATAATGCAGAGACTAAGCTCATTATATAGGGGCTGGGAGAGCTTGATACACTTGTAAGAAGGACGCGCAAATGAAGCCAGAGGGGACAAAGAGTTGACACTCCTGCTCTGAACAACAGAAAGAACGTCTTACTCTACTATAAGGGAGAACGGGGGGAGTGAGGTAGAACACGCTCGTGATCAAACATGCAGCATACTGTACGTTAGAATTACACAAAGGATGATGAAATCATAGGCTATGTAACACCTCCCCACAAAGAAAAAAGAAATTTACAAAGGAAATTTCTTATTACTCTAAAACAATCTGTCTAAAGTCTAGATAAGCAATCTGCAATAACATTTTCTTTCCCCTTGACATGTTGTATGTCTAATGAATACTCCTGAAGAAGTAGACTCCATCTTGTCAATCTCTGATTTTTATCTTTAAACTTACTAAGGAATTTCAGTGGGTTATGATCGGTATAAATGACTATGGGGTCAATACCAGAACACAAATAAAATGAAAAATGCTGTAAACCCAAAATTAAGGCCAAAAGCTCTTTCTCAATAGTGAAGTAGTTCTTTTGAGGTGGAGTGAACTTCTTACTGTAATAAGATACAGGGTGTTCAATACCCTGATCATCCTCTTGCAGCAAAACAGCCCCAGCTTCTGTATCACTTGCATCAACAGCCATCTTAAAAGGCTTAGCAAAATTTGGAGTAGTGAGCACTGGCTGACTTAATAGAAAAGCTTTAAGTTTGTTGAAAGAGGATTCACAGTCATCGGTCCAGACAAATTTAACTCCCTTTTTCAGTAGGTCTGTAAGTGGTGATACAAGAATTGAAAAGTTAAGAACAAATCTCCTGTAATAACCTACCATTCCCAAAAATCTTTGTAGCTCTTTCCTACTTTTAGGTCTGGGAAGATCACTTATAACCTGAACCTTAGCTGCTGCTGGTGCAACATGTCCATCACCAATTACGTACCCAAGGTACTGAACTTTAGCTTGACCAAACTCACACTTTGATAAATTAGCTACAAGATTAGCCTGAACCAAACGCTCAAGAAATTTACTGACATGGCATAGGTGATCTTTCCAGTTGTCACTGAAGATTAATACATCACCAATATAAACAACACACCCTGCCAAACCCTCTGTTACAACATTCATGAGCTTCTGATATGTGGCTGGTGCATTCTTCATACCATATGGCATTACAGAACATGCAAAAGTCTTTCCTAGTGTTACAAAACATGAGATCTCCCTAGCACGTTCAGTCATAGGTACTTGCCAGTATCCCTTTAACAAATCAAACTTACTTATGTACCTAGCCTTTCCGATCTTGTCTATGCAATCTACCACGCGAGGGAGAGGGTAAGTGTCTGTTTTGGTTATCTGATTAACACGTCTGTAGTCGATGCAAAGCCGCTGTGACCCACCTGGCTTAGGGACTAGAGTGACAGGAGAACTCCACTCGCTCTGACAGGGCTCAATCATCTTGTGGTCCAACATGTAGCCAAGCTCCTTCTGGATGAGAGGAACTTTCACTGGGTTGACACGGTAAGGAGGCAGTTTAATTGACTTTGCGTCTCCAACATCGACATCATGCATCAACACAGTGGTTCTTCCTGGAGTGGCACGGAACACTTGCGGGTACTCCTGCAGTAATGCCGAAAACTCCTGCCTTTCCTCGGGAGGTAGATGAGAAAGCTTAGTCTGGAGATCATTCATGATATCAGGATTCTTCCCCAAACTATCACTCAGGCTCATGCTGCATGGGAGACTTTCACTTGCAGACTCAGGTGGAACAGCTACAGTGCAGACTGGATTATTTTCGTCCCGCTTGTGATATAACTTTAGCATGTTGATGTGACAAAGTTGCTTGTTCTTTCTACGATCTGGTGTGGCGATGACATAGTTGACATCACTGAGTTTCTTCTCCACGAAATAAGGACCACTAAACTTGGCTTGATGAGGTTGCCCATGAACCGGTAGCAGAATCAAAACCTGATCTGGCTGAAAGTGGCGTAACCTGGACTTCTTATCATACCAAGTCTTCATCTTCTCCTGAGCAGCTCCTAAATTCTCTCTCGCCAGCTGTAAAGCAGTGGACAGCCGTTCTTTGAACTTCATCACATACTCCAGCAGGTTGACGTCATCTTCCTCCAACAGCCAGCATTCCTTGAGTAGCTTAAGGGGTCCTCTTACTTCATGGCCAAATAGTAGTTCAAAGGGTGAGAAGCCCAGTGATTCATTTGGAGATTCTCTTGCGGCAAATACAACGAATAGAAGACCTTTATCCCAGTCTTTCTGATGTTCCAAACAGTATTTCCTGAGCATCGATTTGAGTGTTTGATGATATCTCTCCAACGCTCCTTGGGTCTGGGGATGGTAAGCTGAAGACGTGATCTGGGTGATGCCCAACTCTTTCAGAGACTGCTTGAAAACATTTGACATGAAATTACTTCCCCGGTCTGACTGTACCTCCTTGGGCAGACCAAACTTTGTGAAGAACCCTAGCATTTCCTTAACCACGTTCTTTGCTGAGATATTTCTAAGTGGAATGGCTTCAGGATAACGAGTAGCCATATCAATCAGGGTCAACACATAAGAAAATCCTGAAGAAGTCTTAGGAAGAGGGCCCACAATATCCACCAACACATGGGTGAATGGCGCCTGAAAAGGAGGAATGGGAACTAGAGGTGCAACCTTTTCGGTCTGATTACACTTCCCCACAACTTGACAGGTGTGACAAGACTTACAATACCAGGAAACATCCCTGAAGATACCTGGCCAGTAGAAGTGTTTCAAAATGCGTGCCACAGTATTCCTCCCTCCAAGGTGTCCTGCCAAACTGGAATCATGAGCCACTCTAATGATATCCTGCCTACAAACACGAGGGATGACAACTTGATGTACAACCTCCCATTCACAGTCGGCTGATGCTGTTGGGGGTCTCCACTTTCTCATAAGTACTCCTGACTTTATATAATAACAAGTAGAAGCACCGGCTGACTCTTCCTCACTGCAAGCAGAGTTAGCTAGACCTTTCAACTCAGGGTCAGCAACCTGCAACTCAACCAACTCTTGACGAGACAAAATATCAACACTACTCGATACTGCCTCATATGGTGAGTGGTCCAAATTAGCAAGAAAAGTGTCAGCTAGGATAACATCATCATCATCATTATCCTCTAAGTCACCAGTAACTTTAGACTTAGCCCTAGTGACAGCACATGCAGGGAACACATCAGGGACATCACAATCCTGGGTCGCAGTCCCTGGCTCACTAGACAACTGAGGAGCTGGACACACTTGACTTCCACCAATATCATTTCCAGGTAAGAAAGTTACACCTGACATTGGGAGTGTCTCAACCAACCCAACCATAACGGAACCATTAACAAAACCAGACTCTAAATTCACTCTGCACTTAGGGACAGAGAAGTAATTATTCCCTACACCTTGAAAGATTACAGTTTCATCAGAGGAATTAACATTACAGCCTAGAACACTGGTCAGCATAAGGGATTGGCAAGCACCTGTATCACGATATATTTTAACTGATTTCCTGTCATTACTGTCCAGAGGACTGACAAAACCTTCAGACAGGAAATTAGCACATGAACTCTTGAGAGTGTCACCCACGTTACTGCTCAAAAGAGGAGCTCCATCATGAGAATTTAATTTACCCCTCAAAGCAGGTTCAGTTAACTCAGTTAAAGAATTCTGGGAACTCTCAAGAGTGGACACTAGACCAATTGACTGAATATTTAAAGACTCCTTTTTTTTCACATCACGCTGTCTCCTGAAACATTTCTCTGTAGTATGACCAAGCTTGCTACAATAAGCACATTTACTTTTCTGAAACCTAGAGGTGAAGCTGGTATTTACTTCCTGAGAAACATCATCTTTATTCTCTTTCCTGTTACCTGTACTCTGAGTAGAGGCAACGTACTTACTCTCAGCTTTCCCTTTTTCTTTAGAATATCTCTTGTGAGTGAGAACATATTCATCAGCTAAAACTGCAGCATCAGACAAATTATCTATTCTTTTCTCATCAAGATATAGGCTTACATCTTTATTAATACACCTCTTGAAGTCCTCCAGCAAAATCATCTCCTTAAATTTGTCAAAATCAGAATCCACATTCATAGAATTTAACCACTGCTCTAACAGATCTTCTTTGATTTTTGCATACTCAACATGGGATTGCTTATCTTGTTTATAAGTTGTCCTAAATTTTACTCTATAGGCTTCAGGAACAAGCTCATAGGCCTTAAGAATCAAGCTCTTAACTACATCATAATTATCAGATTGATCCTGAGGCAAAGATGCATAAGTTACTTGAGCTTTACCGGTGAGAACAGTTTGAAGGAGTACTGGCCAATACTTTTGGGGCCAATTAAAACCTGTAGCTACCCTCTCAAACAACTGAAAATACTTTGTTAAATCAGATTCATTAAAAGGAGGGACAAGTTTAACATTTTTAGCCACATCAAAATCATCAGAGCTAGATGATCCAGTTCCACCTTGTTTCATGCGATACTCATGGTCTGCCTGAATCCTAGCAATTTCAATTTGTGCCTCCTGAATACGAGCCTGAGACTCAGCCTCCTTAGCACGTGCCTGAAACTCAGCCTCCTTAGCATTTGCCTGAAATTCAACCTCCTTAAAACGAGCCTCCTGCAGGGCTAGCAGTAACTTAGCTAATTCAATCTGCGTTTGCTCATTTCGAGGAGTTACATTAAACAAGCTTTCATTAATCATGTCAACAATTTGATCTTTAGAATGATGAGAGCAAACAGCAATTCCCAACTGTTGAGCAACAAGCTTAAGTTCATTCTTTGTTCTGTTTTCTACATCACACACTGTTTGCACATTTGACAAAAAATCTTTGGCTTCATCAAGTGTAGCAATAGTAGACATCATGAATAAATCACAGTCACAAAATATCAAGCAATATCCTTATGATAATATCCTGAATATCCTGATAAAAGGTCGCCAAATTTATGTTACGGAACAGAGAAAGATAATGTACACTTTAAGTGAGAATACTAAAAATCACTACTGTCCCGTAAAGTTCCAGGTTCAAAACAAAAGAGTTAGGTAAAATTACAAGTTAAAGTTTAATGCTCAAACTAACAACAAAACATTCAGGACTCATAAGGATAATGTAATGGCAAAAAACAGGTTAAATATATGGTTAACTGCAATTGCCTCTATTAACACGAAATTAGCAAGAGTAAACTTATCTAAGTCAGCCCTGATAAAATGAAAATACCAGATAATACTCATTGAATGCAAGATATATTATTACAGATACAAAATAATATTAATAAGGGCTGACACCCAAAACACATGAATCACAAAAACCTCACTAGGCTTAAGAATTAACACCTTACGCTACACAGTACAAGAAAAAAATGCAACAACACTTATACTCAAATTACACAGCTGCTAGATGGTTGGAGACTTTCTGAGCACTCACAATAATAACAACTGTTCACAGAGATGTGAACAAAATGAGGAGTAGATCTAAGTGGCAAAAATGCAGAGACTGAGCTCATTATATAGGGGCTGGCAGAGCTTGATACAACTTGTAAGAAGGACGCGCAAATGAAGCCAGAGGGGACAAAGAGTTGACACTCCTGCTCTGAACAACAGAAAGAACGACTTACTCTACTATAAGGGAGGAGAAGGGGGGAGTGAGGTAGAACACGCTCATGATCAAACATGCAGCATACTGTACGTTAGAATTACACACAGGATGATGAAATCATAGGCTATGTAACAATATATATATATATATATATATATATATATATATATATATATATATATATATATATATATAATTTTTACAACCCGAGTTGCGATGCGAGGGGAGTGACTGTTTTCATTTAATTTCATTTCAGTTGTGTATATATATATATATATATATATATATATATATATATATATATATATATATATATATATATATATATATATATATATATATTTTTACAACCCGAGTTGCGATGCGAGGGGAGTGACTGTTTTCATTTAATTTCATTTCAGTTGTGAGGTTGGCTGGCTGGCTTTGTTTGTGTGTGGGTAAACAAGATGTCTCATGAACGGCTTGAGCTATCAACGGGAAACTTCCAGGGTATCAAGATATGGCCAAAATCTTGGGCGAGTTCGAAAATGGGCACTCGGATTCAAGGTCGTCACCAAAAGGGCTGCTAAAGGTCAACTAGTTGACCTTTAGTGACATTGACTTTGACCCCGAGTGCCCATTTTCGAACGCGTCCAAGATTCTGGCCATATCTTGATACCCTGAAAGCTTTTTGTTGATAGCTCAAGCCGTTCATGAGATATCTTGTTTACCCACACACAAAGCCAGGCAGCCAACCTCACAAATGAAATTAAAACATTACTACTCTGCTCGCTTATCACCCGCATTGCGAAGCAAACGGAATGATAATGTTTTCAGTTGTGAAGTGAGCTGGCTGGCTTTGTGTGTTTTACATCCTGAATTTGCATCAAATCAGAAATGTAGGTGCAAAATTATGTGCCGGGGAAAACCTTTCTGGCAACGCAGGTGGTGAGATCCTATCGCGAGGTGGCTTCTGGTTACTCATGTTTCACTGCTAAGCCACCCTCTTCCTACCACAATCCTCTCTCCCTCCTCCACTCCTCTCCTCCACCCCCCTCTCTCTACACAACAACTGTATCTTTCTTGCACACCTCTCTCCATCATACCTCCTCTCTCTCTCTCTCTCTCTCTCTCTCTCTCTCTCTCACACACACACACACACACACACACACACACACACACACACACACACACACACACACACACACACGATCTCCGTCATGCTTGGATTCCCCCTTTATAACGAATATCGCTTTGTGTTTCCTGACAGACGGACACCCTGATAGATGGACGGACTGACTGGAAAATGGATAGATATACAGGTAGATAGGAGAAAGACTGACAAATGAATAGATGTATAGGTAGATAAGAAGAATGGACTCTATTTATCTGTATCTATTTATCTGTCTCTATCTGTCTCTCTCTCTATCTATCTATGTGTTTATATATCTAACATAATGTGCCACGCTTCCCTCCATACACCACAGCACACCTTGACAAACATCTCCCCTCAGGCACATCTTCCCCTCCGCCACACCTTCACCACACTTCTCCATCTTCAACACAGCTCCCTACACCACACATGTCTCTTCCACCACATACCTCCTTCCCTTCACCACACTTCTCCATCTCCATCACAGCTCCCTACACCACATCTCTCTCTTCCATCACACAACCCTCCTTTCACCACATCTGGCATCTCTTTGCTCACCTTCCCTCTCACCAGCACACTGTATCATCCTTTTTCCACATTCACCACCACACTTCTTTCCCTACCACACCTCTGACACCTCATTTCATCTTTCTCCCCACGACATTGGTCTCCCAACCATACCCCTATTCCCACACTGCATTTTCATCTTCCCATTCTCTTTCACCACACTGTATCTGCCTCCCCACCACACCCCTGCCACCACACTGCATCTGTCTCGCTTCCACATCTGTCACACCACCGCACGTCTTGTTCTTCTTTCACCGCACCTTTCCTCACCACGTTGGTCTTCCACACCTCGTCTTACCTCCACATCTTTATCACCAAATTATATCTCTTCCCACATCATACTCTTGATTCTACCATTTCCTTACTACCACACAACACTACAGCGCCCTCCCTTCCACACCTTTATCACCACAGTACACGTCTCTCTTCTGACATCACACCACTCTCCCCATCACACCAGTTTATCTACCACACCTCACTTCTCTCCCCACCCGACCCCTCCCCGTATCGCATCAGTCCAGCACCCCTCCCCTCACCAATCACTCCCCTTCCTGTTCTGTGCTCCATTTTACCCCAGTCCGGCAGTTCATTTCCTCTGATTGCTGTAGTTTTCCCTTTCATCTCTATCAGTGGCCACAGTTCACTACCCTACTTTGTTTTTCACTCTTGCCATTAAACGTTTGCTCTAACCATGCCTGTATTTTGGTCCTTTCACTAACCCATTCAGTATGATAACGCATTTTTCATTTTTGTTATCATTCATACAATTTTATTTGTTTAAGAGAGATCCTACGTACTGAAACAATTAGGCCGAACGCTTTGCATTCAGTCCCTACCGTGATTTATACCTCATCAATTAAGTTCATACCTTCCATTTACTTGTATATTTCCTCTTATTTCAGTAAACTCCGATCTAGCACATATTTTTCTTTTTATCTGCTTCTCACTTTCTCTTATACTACACGTAATATATTCGTTTACATTAAAGTCTTACCCACTACCTGCATACACTTTTCCACTCTTTTCATTGTGTTCGTACCTTGCATGTGCAATGCTGACAGAAATATCGATTCCCTTCCTTGCGAAAATAAGGAGACTGGGAGTGTGACATGCGATCTTCGGACGTTATTATTAGACGCTGTGGAAGTGATTCATATCTACTCGTACTGGACCAGAAAGTGGTGTAATATTTTGGCCTCCATCTTAACCTACAGTGTTTTCCATTGTGTTAAATTCAACCATCATTTCACATACGAGTATTATCATCTCTTCATTAAACTCTTGCCTTCCACTTCCTCTATTTTTCATCTTTTCAATGGGCTCCCCCCTTCTAATTAGCCTTCACTTCTTAATCGTTCATTAACTCTTCAGTACAACGACGTTTCTGGTTCTATTTTTACTTTTACCTTTCTTGATTTCATTAACGTTATCCTTTTTTTTTTTTTTTTTTTTTTTTTTTTGCTGCCTCCAGATGATATCAATCAGCTGTGGAGATACTTTCCGAGGTGGAGGGTTTAGATCCAGCCGTCATTAACACCTTCACTGTGAGGGGGGAAGAGGGCCATTGGAGGTGAGTAAAGTTGGTTATCTTTACTAAAACAAAACGAAAATGGTGTCCTCTCATCTACAGTTATCCTAATTTCTATCATGCAACAAATTATCCCTTTTATCTTCGGCTCGTGTGACTGACTCTCAGCTGAATAAGATCGTCTGGAGGCAGCTGGAGTAACGTTAGACTTTCCGATCATAAAAGGGTTAAACTCTCTCTCTCTCTCTCTCTCTCTCTCTCTCTCTCTCTCTCTCTATCTATCAAGCTCTCTATCTACTATCTCTCTCTCTATCTATCTATATCTATCTATCTATCTATCTATACATTAATTTTGTGTTTGTTATTTCGCTAAGAATTTGAGTAGCATGGAGACTCGTTCACTATATTCTTCTTGCTTGTGGTCTGCTGTATTAACCTGAAGGAGAGCCGTATCGTAGTGAAGGGACTGATGGGGATCGTGCCTAACCCCTTCACTACAACACGTGTCGCGTGAGACCTGAATAAAAGCGTCTGACGGCAGCAAGAATTAAGTACACAAGACATCATCGTACTGAAGGAAATAGTCCCGTCGCCTTCCCTTACCCACAGTTTATGTTCTGCCTTCAACGCCAACCATACACTAATTTAAAGCTTTTCTCCACTAGTTAAACTTATGCCTTTCACTTATCTACGGCCTCTTCCTTCCATCGGCCTCCCAGTTTCGTTTAAGTTACGTTTTATTTTCTTCCTTAGTCCCTTACAGGACAGGGTTGAAAGTGGTGTGAGAGACTTGGAGGTCGTGGCTATGTATATTCTCCCTCTCTGCTTCTGAACATTTCCTTCTGTGTGTGAATACGTCTATGCTGTATAAATATTGTAACATTCTTGGGAGTGTGGCAGTGCGTGCTTCAGGTCGGCTTGTCTGTAAATTACTACCGGGACCTGACTGCCTGTGTGTGCACCTCACAGTCCCTCTCGGAATATGACTTGCAGCTTTATTTGTGCAAACGTTAATGTAATAACGATATGATAAAAGTGTGTGTGTGTGTGTGTGTGTGTGTGTGTGTGTGTGTGTGTGTGTGTGTGTGTGTGTGTGTGTGTGTATGCTGGTATATTCCTGCTTAATTGCATGCCAGTGCGAGTACCTGTATGACCAGGTGCATCTATAAATGGCAGGTTGGCAATACTCGTATATCATAGTTCTTGTGTAAACCCATGTGTGACTGGATTTTTGTGCATGTGTACGCCAAGGTTGGGGCAGCTCTGTGTGTACACTTATCTATATTGTATTCCTGTGTGAGAAAAAAGCTATATTTCAGACCTTGAGTGGCTGGGTGTTTGATCGTGTGTGCTTCTTCCTGTGTGTGTGTGTGTGTGTGTGTGTGTGTGTGTGTGTGGTATGCACACGCTGACATGTGCGTGGGCGCCAGTGTATAAGCTCCATTTCGTGTCAGAATGTCATGGAGTACACGTATGCGTGTCCGTTTGTGCGTGTATCACATTGCGTGCTTATCTGTGTGTGAGTTTTTCCGTATGCATGTATCTTTGTGCATGTATGGCTTACGTGGTTTTGTACTGTGTGTGTGTTGTGTGTGTGTGTGTGTGTGTGTGTGTGTGTGTGTGTGTGTGTGTGTGTGTGTGTGTGTGTGTGTGTGTGTACGTGAGTGCATTTGCGTGCATAGTTGTGTGTGTATGTGTATATATACGTGTGTGTACGTGAGTGCACTTCTGTGTGTGTGTGTGTGTGTGTGTGTGTGTGTGTGTGTATTTGAGTGCATTTGTGTGCATGTGTGTGGTGTGTGTGTGTGTGTGTGTGTGTGTGTGTGTGTGTGTGTGTGTGTGTGTGTGTGTGTGTGTGAGTTTGAGAGTGTGTAAGAAACGGAATCTAAAGGTGAATGTAGGGAAGAGTAAAGTGATGGTCTTTGAGAGAGGTGAAGTCAGTGAATGTACAGCGAGGTTGGATGGTGAGGAATTGGAAAATGTGAGTACGTTTAAGTACTTGGGCAGTGTGATGAGTAAGGATGGAGGTTTGGAGGGTGAAGTGCTTGAAAGGGTACAGCAGGGAAGAAAGGTTGCTGTTTCTTTGAAAGCAGTGATAAGAAACAGGGAAGTGAGCATGGAAGTGAAAAAGTTACTACATGACCGTATTGTGATACCAACTCTAAAGTACGGAAGTGAAGCTTGGACGTTGTTGGAAGGACACAAGTCAAGAGTGAGAACAGTGGAAATGAGTTATTTAAGAGGAGCCTGTGGAGTCACATGGCGAGACAGGCTGACGAATGAGGATGTGAAGGAGCGTTGTGGTGTTGATATGGATGTGATAGGAAGCGTTATGAGGAACACACTGAGGTGGTTTGGCCATGTGGAGAGGATGGAGGGTGAAAGACTGACAAAGAGAGTGTATGTGAGTGAGGTGGAGGGGGAAAGAGGGAGGGGGAGGCCAGGATGAGATGGAGGGATGGGGTGGAAAGATATATGAGAGCGGGGGGGGTGAGTTGGGAGCAGGGGAGTGAAATGGCGAGGGACAGGGCGACTTGGAGGCAATTTGATTGTGGCCACCCCAAACGGGATTGAGGCGTCTGGCAATATATATATATATATATATATATATATATATATATATATATATATATATATATATATATATATATATATATAGGGAATGGAGGAGGGGTAGTGGGTGTTGGGGTGGGAGGTGGAGGGGAAGCAGTGGGGAAGGGATGGAGGAGGGTAAAGGGTGTTGGGGTGGGAGTTGGAGGGGAAGCAGTGGGGAAGGGATGGAGGAGGGGTACAGGGTGCTGGGGATGTTGGGGGGGTGGTGTAGTAATAACTCTGCCTCCTGAGTGGTTAGTGTGGCGGGGTAATTAGGACGTAAGCGAGCACCTTTGTCAAGCAATTAATTATCCACTTAGTGAACCTTGTGTTTGGGCAGAATGGCTCGTCTTGAGAATGTGAGTGTGCAGTTGTCATGAATATGCATGGAGAGAGAGAGAGAGAGAGAGAGAGAGAGAGAGAGAGAGAGAGAGTATGATGAATGCTTAGAACCAGTACACTAGGCTATACTTTTGTGTAGAGGTGTAAGTAGATGTGTAAGTAATTTTGTAAGTAGCAGATATAAGTAATTGCCTTACTAGCGGAATGTATGTGGCTGTGTAAGTAACATTTTGAAGTGGCAGGGATGTAAGTAATTGTTTAAGCAATGGTGTGTTAGTAAGTGAATACTGAGATATAAGTTACTTTGTAAGAAGCTACATGTAAGTGTGTAGGTAGTGAGGTGTAAGTAACTGTGTGGGTAATTGAATGGAAGTAATTGTGTAAGTTGTAGGGCTTAATAATTGTCTAGGTAACGGAATGTAAGTAATTGTGTCCAAGTAGCTGAATGTATGGAGCCGGATGTTAGTAGTTTTGGTAGTAGCTGAGAAGTGTAAGATATAAGTAACTGAACGGGTAAATAGGCAGCGACGATGCATTTGTGAAAGTAGGCAAGATGTGTACTTAACTGGTCAGTGAGAAAGTAAAATATAAGTAAATTGGTGCGTAGCGTGGTAAAGTAGTTGTAAGTGTATTTGAGAACACAGTTTAGTATGTACACACTTGACCAAGGGCGTAGTTTAAAAGTGAACCATGTGTACCAATTGTCGGTGCTTACTGGGTCTGTGTGCGTGACGGTGCGTGGCAGAGAGAGAGAGAGAGAGAGAGAGAGAGAGAGAGAGAGAGAGAGAGAGAGAGAGAGAGAGAGAGAGAGAGATGCGCAGTTTTAACCCTCATCCCTGTTCATAATCTATTTACCTGGTGGTGCAGTTACCTTCACCCCCAATACACTATTCACCTGACCCACCTACACCACCAGCACTTAACGCTGCACCGCCTTAACTTACCACTAACCACTTCCCCCTTGATATCACACGGGGGTTTTCGTATTAGGCTACCATTGCATTATGTCTCTGTCTGTCTGTCTCTTATCTATATGTCTATCTATCTATCTATCTATCTTGGGGGCTTGAAGTGTAGTGCTGTTGCTTCGCCTTTGACATGATCAGGTTGTTTAGCCGAGGACGTCTTTCCCTAAACTGAACTGAATATTTTTGTGCTACCAAGAATATGGTTAACGACACGTCCTTGGGCTTAACAGTGTTAGTTATGTGGGAGTTGAAATGTATTTACACACACACACACACACACACACACACACACACACAAACTGTTACATAGCCTATGATTTCATCATCCTTTGTGTAATTTTAACGCACAGTATGCTGCATGTTTGATCACGAGCGTGTTCTGCCTCAGTCCCCCCTTCTACCGTTATAGTAGAGTAAGTCGTTCTTTCTGTTGTTCAGAGCAGGATTGTCAACTCTTTGTCCCCATGGCTTCATTTGCGCGTCCTTCTTACAAGTTGTATCAAGCTCTGCCGGCCCCTATATAATGAGCTCAGTCTCTGCATTATTGCCACTTAGATCTACTCCTCATTTTGCTCACATCTCTGTCCTCCCCTGTACAGTTATTATTATTGTGAGTGCTCAGGAAGTCTCCAACCATCTAGCAGCTGTGTGTAATTTGAGTATAACTGTTGTTGCATTTTTTCTTGTACTGTGTGGCATAAGGTTAATTCTTAGGCCTAGTAAGGTTTTTGTAATTTATGTAAGGTTCTTATTGTCAGCGATCATTAATAATATTTTGTATCTGTAATAATTTATCTTGCATTAACTGAGCATTACCCAGTGTATTTTCATTTTATCAGGGCTGACTTAGGTAAATTTTCTCATGCTAATTTCGTGTTAATAGAGGCAATTGCAGTTAACCATATATTTAACCTGTTTTTTGCCATTACATTATCCTTATGAGTCCTGAATATTTTGTTGTTAGTTTGAGCATTAAACTTTAACTTGTAATTTTACCTAACTCTTTTGTTTTGAACCTGGAACTTTACGGGACAGTAGTGATTTTTAGTATTCTCACTTAAAGTGTACATTATCTTTCGCTGTTCCGTAACATAAATTTGGCGATCTCATATCAGGATATTCAGGATATTATCATAAGGATATTGCTTGATATTTTGTGACTGTGATTTATTCATGATGTCTACTATTACTACACTTGATGAAGCCAAAGATTTTTTGTCAAATGTGCAAACAGTGTGTGATGTAGAAAACAGAACAAAGAATGAACTTAAGCTTGTTGCTCAACAATTGGAAACTGCTGTTCGCTCTCATCATTCTAAAGATCAAATTGTTGACATGATTAATGAAAGCTTGTTTAATGTAACTCCTCCAAATGAGCAAACGCAGATTGAATTAGCTAAGTTACAGCTAGCCCTGCAGGAGGCTCAGGCTAAGGAGGCAGAGTCTCGTGCTAAGGAGGCTGAATTTCAGGCCCGTTCTAAGGAGGCTGAGGCACAAGTTGAAATTGCTAGGATTCAGGCAGACCATGAGTATCGCATGAAACAAGGTGGAACTGGATCATCTAGCTCTGATGATTTTGATGTGGCTAAAAATGTTAAACTTGTCCCTTCTTTTAATGAATCTGATTTAACAAAGTATTTTCAGTTGTTTGAGAGGGTAGCTACAGGTTTTAAGTGGCCCAAACAGTATTGGCCAGTACTCCTTCAAACTGTTCTCACCGGTAAAGCTCAAGTAACTTATGCATCTTTGCCTCAGGATCAATCTGATAATTATGATGTAGTTAAGAGCTTGATTCTTAAGGCCTATGAGCTTGTTCCTGAAGCCTATAGAGTAAAATTTAGGACAACTTATTAACAAGATAAGCAATCCCATGTTGAGTATGCAAAAATCAAAGAAGATCTGTTAGAGCAATGGTTAAATTCTAAGAATGTGGATTCTGATTTTGGTAAATTTAAGGAGATGATTTTGCTGGAGGACTTCAAAAGGTGTATTAATAAAGATGTAAGCCTATATCTTGATGAGAGAAGAACAGATAATTTGTCTGATGCTGCAGTTTTAGCTGATGAATATATTCTCACTCACAAGAGATATTCTAAAGAAAAAGGGAAAGCTGAGAGTAAGTACGTTGCCTCTACTCAGAGTACAGGTAACAGGAAAGAGAATAAAGATGATGTTTCTCAGGAAGTAAATACCAGCTTCACCTCTAGGTTTCAGAAAAGTAAATGTACTTATTGTAGTAAGCTTGGTCATACTACGAAATGTTTCAGGAGACAGCGTGATGTGAACAAAAAGGAGTCTTTAAATATTCAGTCAATTGGTCTAGTGTCCACTCTTGAGAGTTCCCAGAATTCTTTAACTGAGTTAACTGAACCTGCTTTGAGGGGTAACTTAAATTCTCATGATGGAGCTCCTCTTTTGAGCAGTAACGTGGGTGACACTCTCAAGAGTTCATGTGCTAATTTCCTGTCTGATGGTTTTGTCAGTCCTCTGGACAGTAATGACAGGAAATCAGTTAAAATATATCGTGATACAGGTGCTTGCCAATCCCTTATGCTGACCAGTGTTCTAGGCAGTAATGTTAATTCCTCTGATGAAACTGTAATCTTACAACGTGTAAGGAATAATTACTTCTCTGTCCCTCTGTGCAGAGTGAATTTAGAGTCTGGTTTTGCTAATGGTTCCGTTATGGTTGGGTTGGTTGAGACACTCCCAATGTCAGGTGTAACTTTCTTACTTGGAAATGATATTGGTGGAAGTCAAGTGTGTCCAGCTCCTCAGTTGTCTAGTGATCCAGTTGCTGACCCAGGATTGTGATGTCCCTGATGTGTTCCCTGCATGTGCTGTCACTAGGGCTAAGTCTAAAGTTACTGGTGATTTAGAGGATAATGATGATGATGATGTTATCCTAGCTGACACTTTCCTTGCTAATTTGGACCACTCACCATATGAGGCAGTATCGAGTAGTGTTGATAATTTGTCTCGTCAAGAGTTCGTTGAGTTGCAGGTTGCTGACCCTGAGTTGAAAGGTCTTGCTAACTCTGCTTGCAGTGAGGAAGAGTCAGCCGGTGCTTCTACTTGTTATTATATAAAGTCAGGAGTACTTATGAGAAAGTGGAGACCCCCAACAGCATCAGCCGACTGTGAATGGGAGGTTGTACATCAAGTTGTCATCCCTCGTGTTTGTAGGCAGGATATCATTAGAGTGACTCATGATTCCAGTTTGGCAGGACACCTTGGAGGGAGGAATACTGTGGCATGCATTTTGAAACACTTCTACTGGCCAGGTATCTTCAGGGATGTTTCCTGGTATTGTAAGTCTTGTCACACCTGTCAAGTTGTGGGGAAGTGTAATCAGACCGAAAAGGTTGCACCTCTAGTTCCCATTCCTCCTTTTCAGGCGCCATTCACCCATGTGTTGGTGGATATTGTGGGCCCTCTTCCTAAGACTTCTTCAGGATTTTCTTATGTGTTGACCCTGATTGATATGGCTACTCGTTATCCTGAAGCCATTCCACTTAGAAATATCTCAGCAAAGAACGTGGTTAAGGAAATGCTAGGGTTCTTCACAAAGTTTGGTCTGCCCAAGGAGGTACGGTCAGACCGGGGAAGTAATTTCATGTCAAACGTTTTCAAGCAGTCTCTGAAAGAGTTGGGCATCACCCAGATCACGTCTTCAGCTTACCATCCCCAGACCCAAGGAGCGTTGGAGAGATATCATCAAACACTCAAATCGATGCTCAAGAAATACTGTTTGGAACATCAGAAAGACTGGGATAAAGGTCTTCCATTCGTTGTGTTTGCCGCAAGAGAATCTCCAAATGAATCACTGGGCTTCTCACCTTTTGAACTACTGTTTGGCCATGAAGTAAGAGGACCCCTTAAGCTACTCAAGGAATGCTGGCTGTCAGAGGAAGATGACGTCAACCTGCTGGAGTATGTGATGAAGTTCAAAAAACGGCTGTCCACTGCTTTACAGCTGGCGAGAGAGAATTTAGGAGCTGCTCAGGAGAAGATGAAGACTTGGTATGATAAGAAGTCCAGGTTACGCCACTTTCAGCCAGGAGATCAGGTTTTGATTCTGCTACCAGTTCATGGGCAACCTCTTCAAGCCAAGTTTAGTGGTCCTTATTTCGTGGAGAAGAAACTCAGTGATGTCAACTATGTCATCGCCACACCAGATCGTAGAAAAAACAAGCAACTATGTCACATCAACATGCTAAAGTTATATCACAGGCGGGATGAAAATAATCCAGTCTGCACTGTAGCTGTTCCACCCGAGTCTGCAAGTGAAGCTCTCCCATGCAGTATGAGCCTGAGTGATAGTTTGGGGAAGAATCCTGATATCATGAATGATCTCCAGACTAAGGTTTCTCATCTACCTCCCGAGGAAAGGCTGGAGTTTGCAGCATTACTCCAGGAGTTCCCGCAAGTGTTCCGTGCCACTCCAGGAAGAACTACTGTGTTGATGCATGATGTCGATGTTGGAGGCGCAAAGCCAATTAAACTGCCTCCTTACCGTGTGAACCCAGTAAAAGTTCCTCTCATCCAGAAGTAGCTTGGCTACCTGTCGGACCACAAGATGATTGAGCCCTGTCAGAGTGAGTGGAGTTCTCCTGTCACTCTAGTCCCTAAGCCAGGTGGGTCACAGCGGCTTTGCATCGACTACAGACGTGTTAATCAGATAACCAAAACAGACACTTACCCTCTCCCTCGCGAGGAAGATTGCATAGACAAGATCGGAAAGGCTAGGTACATAAGTAAGTTTGATTTGTTAAAGGGATACTGGGAAGTACCTATGACTGAACGTGCTAGGGAGATCTCATGTTTTGTAACACTATAGGACTACATAATAGATAGATAGATAAATAGATAGATAGAGAGACAGATAGAAGCAGGAAGTCAAATGATGAGAAGGTGTTGTGTCTGCGAGAATCTAGCAGCGCTAAACATGCTTACACGGAGGAAAGCTGACGACAGCGGCCAGTAAGGAGATGATGCAGTTAGCTGTCAGCAGTCCTCTCGTGAGAAAGATCTGGTTGCCATGAGGAACATACGTGACACACCCCTACTACACCAGATTTTAGGAAAGAGAGTTTAGAAGGAGACAAGCGACCCTAGAGAGAGGTCGAGACGGAGATTAGCCTTAGAACAGAAAGAGAGAGAGATAGCGAGACAGGAAGGTAGCTACCCGGGACTTATACTCTTATACCTGTTTAATATTTCCAAGACAAATAAAAATAGTCCCATACTATTCTTTACCCCTCCCGTCACTACATGACATCTGGTGGGGAAACTACTACAAGATATAAAAGCCGCTCGACCACAAGTCTAAAATATACTTCTCTACAAGTAACTACAAAGTCTTTATGACATTTGGTAGCAGCGAACGTATACGAACCTCGTCTACGAATCAACATTAAATTCCTACAAAATATCAAGATTGAAAACAACCAACAATATCAGCTCCTGACAGTATTCTCTCCGTCCTGCCCCCTCCGTCTCCCAGATCATTACGCTGATGCAGAGGTCAAGAGATCACTTGACGCCTTGCACGTACCTTAACGACAAACCAGCAAATCTGCGGACATCGTCTCCGAATTAAAAGCAAATTTCTACAAAAGCAACCGAGACTACAAGATTAGCTTCAGTTCTACATTGATTCCTACAAAATACAGTCTACAGTGCAAATAGTCTACAAAGTCTACAGCCATCTACAATCAACTACAGCCATCTACAATCAACTACAATTAACAACTCTACGTCGTCTGTATAATCTTCTACACGCACCTACAAGTAGCGGCAGTCTTCATCCCTCAACAAGTAAATCACTAGAGAAAAGGACCGAAAAAACTTCCACATAGAATAAAGGGAACAAACAAACGAAGAATGAGACACGACTCACAACTCATCTTCACTCAAGTTACTCATCGCTACTCATTCACTCACCACAGCTACCAGTGTGGGAAGCCGACGTCACCATGTGCTGAGATGACATCACAACGCGAGTCTGCCATGCCAAGCAACGTGTGACTGACACCAGGCACTTCTCACCCACTACTCATTACTCATTATTCACATAGCTCCTACTCATATTCACTTATTTTCACAGTTAAGTTGGAAATTCGACGTTCTATGCTGAGGTTTGCCTGGGACAGCCGTTAACCACTACAAATACCAGGCCATGGAGTTTCCTGAGTAATATCGTCCATCAACACACCACTAGAATTATCAAGAGATCTTCAATCAAACCTGTATTTTCTTCCGAGATAGACTTTTGTATCGACACACCTCTACGATCTGTATCAAGTGGGTAACATTATACTTACTCATTTCTTCTCAGTGCTAAAATTAGCTATATTCCACCTATTTACTCATCTAGTTTGCTAGGACATAAATAAACAAGAGGCGTATTTCATAACATCATATCTTAATGACAGGAATATTTTCGCCACCACCCACGTTAATACCAGATGACACACAAATTGCCACAACATCAGACTCACAATTAAGAGACAGCCCACCCATTGTACAACCCACACCACATGTTATAGATAAGGAAACAAATACGGGAGTTTCGGATGATGAGTGGGAAACCCCTTCAGACGTAGAGAGTATCGACTTTGCAGCTGCCTTGAATACGTATGCCAATATACTTAACAGGGTTCACCGGTCCGGTCATACATATTCTACCATTCCCTCACATAACGATAAACTCGTACAAGTTGAATTAACAGGGCAATCATTAAATATGAATCAAGAACCAAATACTGCTGATCTAAAAACCACACCTCACGTTTTTGTGTATCACGAGGATAAGACTGCCCCAAAATTCCCTGGCATAGACAAGGATCGCATTGATGTCATTTCATTAATCAGTCAGTGCGAACAAATGTTCATCAAGCGCCACATACTAGATGAACAAGAGAAAATTGCTATTTTTTCATCTTGCATAAGCCAGGAAAGATGTCCAGCAAGCAATTTATTGCGCTCCGATAAGCTACATCGTGCTAGGACATATGATGAATTTAAAACTGAATTTCTGAAGAAATTTTCTGGAGGTATGAACTTCTTGCCAGGTATCATTCCAGAATTACATAAAATTGTAGATCTTGTAAGGGAGCACACTACAAACCATGTGCTCAGTGAAATAACTGCTGATGTCTCCACAATCAAGAGAACCCTATTAGCTACTCTGGAGAATTCTAAGTGGATAACAGATGATGGAAAGATGTCCCCAGACCTCGTCGTGGACATCATTGGTTATGTAGCTGCCTTGTGTAAATTACCTGATAGAACCCTTAAGATCGCCAAAACAATCGCGTACACCCCGGGAATGTGCTTACTAGACTTAATGAACGAGGTAGAGATGCAGTGCAGTAAAGCAGGTGTGGTCGACACACATGCACATTCTGGTAGAATCAGGGTACCTGAGACAGTATCAGCTGTGAAAACATTAACACCGACCCCAAACAGAGAACAAAATCGATCGCGACCAGAAATGAGGCAGCCCAAACAAACAAAGACGCCTAGACCTCGTTCCCACACGCCATCCTACAGGCAGTTTCATAAGTTTTCGCGCAGCCCGAGCAGGTCTCGCGCCATAAACAACACTTTTTATGGGAAATCACCTCGTAGGTCACAGTCAAGGGATAGGTCCATTCTGTGTCATTACTGTGCAAAACCAGGACACACAAGGTATGAATGCTTTATCAAGGCAAAAGAGGATAATCAAAAGACACAAGGATTTGGTCCTTACTGTAGGCATCATAGATACCAAGGGCACTGGACTAGTGATTGCAAAACAGTAGAAAAAATTGTGTCTATGTTCAAATCGGGGGAAGACCAAGTCATGACAAAAAACGAACAAACGTAAGGAAGAACAAGGTTAAACTTCACATAGGAGGCATGTTGGGAAATGAGTGTATCTTGATACCAGCTGTATGTGAGGATCAAAACGTTTCCTTATTTTTAGATACAGGCTCTCCAGTGAACTTAATAACACATGAAGAACTAAATAGAATTCTTAAAAATAAAAAGAAAGTAACTTTTCTGGATGAAGCTGATTTAGAATTATACACAGTAGATGGTCAAGAGATTACAGTAAAAGGCATGATAAGATTAAATCTCAGTTTCACAGAAACTACAAGACCATTCTCTGCATTGTTCTATATCGTTGAAAACTTAGCAATTAAAGCTCATATGTTACTGGGCTTAAGATCCATGAGAACTGAGAACATAACTATACTCCCACAAATGAATGGAATAGACTTTGATAATGAATTCATAGAGGAAATACTTTCAGAGCCCTCACCGATTGGTAGAAGAGAGCCAAAAAGAATTGGTAATATTAAAGGCTTTAACAAACATACACAAACAGATGAGTGTATAGATCCACTTACACCAGCAACCCCATCCTCCAGAATTAGTGACCCAGATAACAGTACTGATTTATCAATTTTTCCAGCCCATCTCACTAATGATTTGGTTATACCACCTAATTCATACATGAAGGTTACCATAAAGAGCAAATTACGGAATAGTACTGTTCTTGTCTTAGAAGAATTATGTAAAGTAAAGGGATTGTCAGTAGAAAACGCATTATGTCATACGAACGACGAAGGGCTAACTCAGATATTCATTATTAATCACATGAATGGGGAAGTTCAGTTGAAGAAGGGAACTTGCATTGTTAATATTGAAAAATGTTTCGCCCCTGTGAAGGAAATAAATATTGGTGGAGTAACAAGTGAGATAAAATCTACGGATAGAGAAAGAATAAAAGAGAATTTAATTCACTCAGGTGAATTTGACGAAGAAAATGATTTGTTAACCCTGCTGGAAAATCACAGGGACACCGTGGCATTGCCCGGAGAACAATTAGGGTGTACTAACTTGATTAATCACATGATTAATGTGCACCCAGAAACACCACCAATTTTCGTACCAGCTTATCGCATACCACACTCCCAACGTACACTTGCAAATCAGTATGTCGATGAAATGTTAAAGCTTGGAATTATTGAGCCTTCAGTTTCTCCGTGGAACGCTCCCCTTTTCTTTGTGCCCAAGAGAAATGGAGAAATGCGTGCGGTAGTAGATTACCGTAAACTAAATAATCACACAATCCCAGACAGATTTCCCATGCCATTGCTAAGTGATGTTCTACAGAATATTGGTCCTGAGAATAATATATTCTCGACCATCGATCTCCTAAACGGATACTATCAGATTCCGGTATCTCAGGAGTCACGTAAATACACTGCCTTTTCAACAAACAGAGGCCATTATCAATATACAAGAATGCCAATGGGACTGAGGACAGCCCCAGGTACGTTCCAGCGTCTTATGAATTACGTATTGTCTGGAATTTTAGGACAAGGCATATTTGTTTATCTTGACGATATTATTATCGCAACGAAGAATATTAAGGATCATCTCAGGAAATTAGACTTACTCTTACAAAAGCTTAGTGATGCTGGATTAAAAATTAAACTTTCTAAATGCAAATTTTGCTTTAAGGAAATAAATTTCTTAGGCCACAAATTAAGTTCTGATGGTATTCACACCACTGATGACAAAATACAGGCAGTGAGAGATTTTCCTGAACCCACTACGACTGACGAAGTTAGACAATTTTTAGGTCTGGCTGGGTACTATAGGTCCTTCGTACCACAGTTCTCTCATATAGCTTTCCCTCTATTCCAACTACTCAAAAAAGATGCTGTATTCCAATGGGAAGAAGAACAAAAAAGGGCATTTAACAATCTAAAAATTAAACTAACGAATGCACCTTGTTTAGCATATCCGAATTACACGAAATCATTTCTTATTTGTACAGACGCATCAGTTAAAGGATTAGGGGCTGTACTGATGCAGGAAGATAAAAGAGGAAAGAATCAACCAATTGCATTTGCCAGCAGACAAACAAGAGGTGCGGAGAAAAATTATAGCACTACAGACTTAGAGGCACTTGCAGTGATTTTTGCATTACAAAAGTTTCGAGATTTGGTATATGGTTACGAAATCCACTTATTCACCGACCATAAACCACTGGTGGGTATGTTTAAAGAAAAACTCCTTTCTGGGAGGAGAGCAAGATGGAAATGTACAGTTGAAAACTACAGTGTACAAATACATTATATACAAGGTAAAATGAATATAGTAGCTGACGCATTATCTAGGAACCCGAACACAATTCAGGTTGCGGCGTTAGATCTCAAAGGAAATATCCCAAACCACGAGGATATCGCAAAGGCACAAAGACTTGACCCAGTATGGTCAAAAGTAATATACAAGTTAGAAAGTGGAGATGACATACAATTACCCAAACTGCATGTCCCACTTGAACAATTCACAATGGTCAATAATACATTATACAAAATTAACTCTAAACAACCAAAACGCCAAAGAAATACTAACCAGTTGGTAGTACCTAATGACATGATACCCCAAGTATTACGAAGGATACACGACAGCCCACATGCAGGACACCCTGGAAAGGATAAGACATTCAACCAAGCCCAGCTATTATATTACTGGCCTTCATTACGAAGAGATATAAACAATCATATAGACAGATGCGAATCATGTGCGAAACACAAAGGATACCCAATCACACCTGCACCGATGGGTAATTACCCAGTACCACATCAACCATGGGACGTTGTCGCTGTTGATTTACTCAAGATGCCATTATCATACAATAATAACCTATACTTATTCGTAGCAACGGATCATTTTTCCCGTTATGTCATTTTAGCTCCAATTAAAGATAAGACAGCAGAGACAGTAGCAAAGGCAATAACAGATAATGTAATATGTCGCTTTACTACCCCAAAGGTATTAATAAGTGATAATGGAGGAGAATTTAATTCTGAGATCTTACAAGAAATATGTAAACAATACAACATTAAAAAGGTTAACGTTTTGGCCTATCACCCAGCATCGAATGGGTTGGTAGAGAGACAAAATAAAAAGGTATTAGATGTGCTACGACACATTCTCAGTGAAAATTATGCAAGCTGGGATGATTGGATTCCCAGAGTAGAGGCCTCCATTAATGGGTCTATAAATAAATCCATTGGTGACACACCACATTTCATTATATATGGCACAGATAAAAAATTACCATATGAGCTCCTAGAAGGTGACAGCATGCCTATATACAATTACGATGATTACTCTAAACTCCGTTTACGTGAATTCCAGGACATTCACAAAAGAGTGCAAAAACAATTAACGATGTCCAAGGAAGAAATGACGGAGGCATTTAACAAGAAGGCAAAAGAGTCACCTATCAGCTTAGGAGACATTGTTTACGGAGTCATTCATACGAGAGAAAATAAATTATCCCCTAAGTTTGAGGGCCCATACAGAGTAATTAACATAAAAGCAAACAAAGTTTTAATTAGGTCACTTTCAAGTGGCGAGGAAAAACAAGTTCATATTGACCATTTAAAACGAGTTTCAAGGGAATTATCACATAATTATTCAGCCTCGGATACAACCGAACAGGTGAACGTACCTCAAGAAACCAAGCAAGAACACAACAATGATTACAAAAAGAAATTAAGGTCATATACCAAACAATCGAACATAGGTGCAACTATTCCAATGAAATCTACAGTACATCATTTACGAGAATTAAATATCGATTTAAACTCCTTCTATAAATGAAATAACAGCCAACCGTAACGCACATCATCACTATCATCAACCACAGCTTTATAGGAAATTAATAGATTTTTTTTTTTTCGGTAGGTTACGATGAAGGGACTTATGCTATGGATTCTCCTATACATAGTAAGAGTATATGCGCACCTAGACCCCAAGCATATAGTACGACAAGGATGCCTCATAGCTCCAACGGCCACGACTACAATCGTCAAGGACGTCATGAGTACTGAAATAGTCTAGATTACTTGTATGACTTACCTACTTATCTAGACAGACTTGCGACGCCGATGCGAACTCTGGACTTCAAGATAGGGAATTATGTTTCACAATCACATATCACCAAGGAAGTGGATGAAATGATGAAGTTAGCGAAATGGAAACTAGAACAGGCGAAGTCAACTATGCTCGTCATGATCCAAGATCTCCCATCTTATGGAACGGAGGTGCTGAGCGACAGGAACAACATCACACGTACTCGCCAAAAGCGCGGTTTGTTCGATCTGGGCGGCGCAATTCTTGGGAACATCTTTGGATTGGCTACAGAGGATGACCTTAAAGAAATAAACAACAAATTTAATAAGATAGCTCAGGTACTAACATACCAGGATAAATTCATCACAGGACAGAACTCGGCAATGAAGACAATTGTGAAAAATCTGAAACAAGCAGAAAACGTAGCTCTCGAGAGTGTAGATAAAATAAATGACTTAGAGGGCAACGTTACTCTTTTCCAGCACTTCTCCATCATCACAGAACATATTGACACGATTCTACTACAATTAGAGAACACTAGAGATCATTTCAGGGCACTTATGCAAGGAATTTCGAATGCTGGTGATGGCAAGATCACAAATGACTTACTCCCAGTTCATGAGCTACGTCAGATAGTTAGTCAAGGCATACATAAACATAAATTGAAGCCATTGTTCCGCAGTAGGGAATTTATGCAATATTACCCATACTTAGAAGCAACACTAACACCAACATCAGTGATAGTTCATGTACCATTCATCACGGAAGACCTGTTCACAGTATACCAAATACACCCCTTCTCCTATAGAAACAACAACACTTTGGTCATCATCAACATCAACACAGACACCGAACTCATCATGGTCTCCAAGAGACGAGACACTGTCACTTTCGCAAGTGAGTCAACGATTGAGCGAAAGTGCCGCACATCCTTACATGCTGTTCATCTTTGTCCTGCGTACATTTTCACGTTTCAGCCTACTGATACGGTCCCTTGTGAAATGGCTATCATCAGCAATAACAATATTCATCATCATTGCAACTTCACTTTTGCTCCAGATAAACTTGTACACCATCAACGCATTGGACACTCGCAGTTTTTTTATTTCCCTCATAACACATCAGTTTACATAGTCTGTCCAGATATACCACCATCTCATACATCAGCCTCAGGATTATACATAGCACCAGACTACTGTGCGGTATTTACACCATCCATGTCTACTTTTTCCACCATCAATCACTACGCCATTATCAACCATACACACAAACATTTCCACCCACTGCCTGATATGAACTTAAACATGAGCACCAGTATTAAGCTGACTTCACCTAAGTTTGAAACTATGCAGCTGATCAATGAAACAATGAAGCCCTGGGAAGATTTGAGTTTGAGTATGTTCAACCCATATTATGTGTATAGCCAAGCACCTTCTGTCTTTATAATCATCTGCATTGTAGTTGCAGTATTGCTGTTGGCCATGCACAGAATGCATGCAAGAATTGCTAATTTGGAGTCATTGTTTAGTGGGGGGAGAGTTAACATCACAGTTAACCACCCTGAATGAAGTGTATATATTTTGTATATAGTATTAATTATATATATAAAAAAAAATAATAATAATAATAACACAAAGAAGAATGACCCATATATGACAGACCAGTACCATTATCTTTGAATGAAATATTAATAACTCTTACAATAATCTTAATTTTAAACTATTTTTATTCTTGCATGTATGCATTTCACTATAATATCCCAAGTACATACTGTATTACAGTTAAATAATTTACTTTAATGCATTTATTCCAATATGTATTCAACTTATTTAAAATGTACTATTACTGAATAATCACTATTTACTATGAATAATATATGTATACAATATTCATACAATTATGTTACTTTACAATATTTTGTATTTCACTTAATTAGCTTATAAGTTCATTATAATGTGTATGTAGTATGTATTAATATATTATAACTATTAAATGTCGATGGTACGCCATTTTCGCGCGGCCGAGCAAATATAGGACTACATAATAGATAGATAGATAAATAGATAGATAGAGAGACAGATAGAAGCAGGAAGTCAAATGATGAGAAGGTGTTGTGTCTGCGAGAATCTAGCAGCGCTAAACATGCTTACACGGAGGAAAGCTGACGACAGCGGCCAGTAAGGAGATGATGCAGTTAGCTGTCAGCAGTCCTCTCGTGAGAAAGATCTGGTTGCCATGAGGAACATACGTGACACACCCCTACTACACCAGATTTTAGGAAAGAGAGTTTAGAAGGAGACAAGCGACCCTAGAGAGAGGTCGAGACGGGGATTAGCCTTAGAACAGAAAGAGAGAGAGATAGCGAGACAGGAAGGTAGCTACCCGGGACTTATACTCTTATACCTGTTTAATATTTCCAAGACAAATAAAAATAGTCCCATACTATTCTTTACCTCTCCCGTCACTACATGACATCTGGTGGGGAAACTACTACAAGATATAAAAGCCGCTCGACCACAAGTCTAAAATATACTTCTCTACAAGTAACTACAAAGTCTTTATGACAACACTAGGAAAGACTTTTGCATGTTCTGTAATGGCATATCGTATGAAGAATGCACCAGCCACATATCAGAAGCTCATGAATGTTGTAACATAGGGTTTGGCAGGGTGTGTTGTTTATATTGATGATGTATTAATCTTCAGTGACAACTGGAAAGATCACCTATGCCATGTCCGTAAATTTCTTGAGCGTTTGGTTCAGGCTAATCTTGTAGCTAATTTATCAAAGTGTGAGTTTGGTCAAGCTAAAGTTCAGTACCTTGGGTACGTAATTGGTGATGGACATGTTGCACCACCAGCAGCTAAGGTTCAGGTTATAAGTGATCTTCCCAGACCTAAAAGTAGGAAAGAGCTACAAAGATTTTTGGGAATGGTAGGTTATTACAGGAGATTTGTTCTTAACTTTTCAATTCTTGTATCACCACTTACAGACCTACTGAAAAAGGGAGTTGAATTTGTCTGGACCGATAACTGTGAATCCTCTTTCAACAAACTTAAAGCTATCCTATTAAGTCAGCCAGTGCTCGCTACTCCAAATTTTGCTAAGCCTTTTAAGATGGCTGTTGAAGCAAGTGATACAGGAGCTGGGGCTGTTTTGCTGCAAGAGGATGATCAGGGTATTGAACACCCTGTATTTTATTACAGTAAGAAGTTCACTCCACCTCAAAAAAACTACTCAGCTATTGAGAAAGAGCTTTTGGCCTTGATTTTGGGTTTACAGCATTTTTCATTTTATTTGTGCTCTGGTTTTGACCCCATAGTCATTTATACCGATCATAACCCACTGAAATTCCTTAGTAAGTTTAAAGATAAAAATCAGAGATTGACAAGATGGAGTCTACTTCTTCAGGAGCATTCATTAGACATACAACATGTCAAGGGGAAAGAAAATGTTATTGCAGATTGCTTATCTAGACTTTAGACAGATTGTTTTAGAGCAATAAGAAATTTCCTTTGTAAATTTCTTTTTCTTTGTGGGGAGGTGTTACATAGCCTATGATTTCATCATCCTTTGTGTAATTTTAACGCACAGTATGCTGCATGTTTGATCACGAGCGTGTTCTGCCTCAGTCCCCCCTTCTACCGTTATAGTAGAGTAAGTCGTTCTTTCTGTTGTTCAGAGCAGGATTGTCAACTCTTTGTCCCCATGGCTTCATTTGCGCGTCCTTCTTACAAGTTGTATCAAGCTCTGCCAGCCCCTATATAATGAGCTCAGTCTCTGCATTATTGCCACTTAGATCTACTCCTCATTTTGCTCACATCTCTGTCCTCCCCTGTACAGTTATTATTATTGTGAGTGCTCAGGAAGTCTCCAACCATCTAGCAGCTGTGTGTAATTTGAGTATAACTGTTGTTGCATTTTTTCTTGTACTGTGTGGCATAAGGTTAATTCTTAGGCCTTGTAAGGTTTTTGTAATTTATGTATGGTTCTTATCGTCAGCCATGATTAACAATATTTTGTATCTGTAATAATTTATCTTGCATTAACTGAGCATTACCCAGTGTATTTTCATTTTATCAGGGCTGACTTAGGTAAATTTACTCTTGCTAATTTCGTGTTAATAGAGGCTATTGCAGTTAACCATATATTTAACCCGTTTTTTTTGCCATTACATTATCCTTATGAGTCCTGAATGTTTTGTTGTTAGTTTGAGCATTAAACTTTAACTTGTAATTTTACCTAACTCTTTTGTTTTGAACCTGGAACTTTACGGGACAGTAGTGATTTTTAGTATTCTCACTTAAAGTGTACATTATCTTTCGCTGTTCCGTAACAATACACACACACACACACACACACACACACACACACACACACACACACACACACATGTATACCAAGTAGATGAAGGTACACACACGCCTCAGTAATCAGATGATCAATATGTACCAAAATGTAGACACCAACACATCAACCCCTTCACAACGATGACGGATATAATGAAGGAATAGCTGATAATGCCTATAATAACTGTAATAAAGTAACCGGATAATGTCTGTAATAACTGTAATAAAGTAGGTGGATAATTCCTGTAGTAACTGTAATAAAGTAGGTGGCTAATGCCTGTAGTAACTGTAATAAAGTCACTGGCTAATGCCTGTAATAACTGTAATAACGTCACTGGATAATGCCTGTAATAACTGTAATAAAGTCACTGGATTATGCCTGTAATAACTGTAATAAGGTAACTGAATAATGTCTGTAATAACTGTAATGAGGTAACTGTATATTGCTTGTATAAATAACTGAATGATGACAGTAAAAAATACCTGGATATTGTGTGTAAAAACAAATGGATGATAATTATAGAACTAACTAACTACTGCCTGTAAGAACTATAAAGTAATTAGGTAATGCCTGTAATAAGTAAAGGAAGGGGGAAATTCCTTCAGAAATAAGGAAGTAATGCCTTTATACATCCTAATAGTGGGAGGCTCCCACAAGTCACTCTCAGTGTAATAATAAAAATGTATGGTATTAGATGGAGTAGAATGATAGAGCTATGTCAACCGTGACAGGGTCAGTGGCACCAGTAGCAACATTCCCACACTCCCATATACTCCCTATCAGCTGAATAAAATCGCTTGCTGTCAGTTGGAATAAAACACTGGATAAGACGCCAGCACCAGAGGGTTAATGAGCACGTTGGGTAAATGTTTGTAATACTTATGATGCAGCAGTTGTATATACTGGCCTGAGTCGCCACACAGGTTCCAGTCCTAACGTACGGGATGCAGGTGTTGATCAGGTAATGACACCAGGTGTGCAGGCTGGTCACTTACCTTTTAATATTGTGGACTACGGCAGCCTAGCAATGGTCTCCTAGGCTTCACAAGGGATGATATGGAATTGGCTGTTACCTTTATCGCTTAACAGTTATTGACGGCAGGCTAATGAAGGCAGTCACCTGTACAGTATGCTCGAGATGATGATAATGATGATAATAATGATATAGTATGCTCGAGATGATGATTATGATGGTGATGGTGATGATGAACTTGTAGTATGCTCGAGATGATGATGATGATAATAATGATACAGTATGCTCGAGAGGATGATTATGATGGTGATGATGATAAACTCGTAGTATGCTCAAGATGATGATGATGATGATGATGATGATGATGATGATGATGGTGATACAGTATGCTCGAGATAATGATGATGATGATGAGGAGGAGTAGCAGGAAGAAGAGGAGGAGAAAGTGTGAAACCTGTGAAGAGGATATCAGAGCAGATTATACAGATGCAAGGAGCAAGCTAATTACCTCGTTAAGACACGTAAGGAATGGGGATTGCAGCAGCCGAAATGTGAGGCCTTGGGAATCCAGACAAATCATAAGGAGTGACTGGTGAGCCTAAACCGTCTGGCTTCCGCTTAATGAACCTCGTATCCAATTACACAACTGTGAGAACATGATTAACACTTTAACGCCCAAGTACAACTGTGAGAACCATGATTAACACTTTAACTCCCATGTACAACTGTGAGAACCATGATTAACAGTATAACTCCCATGTACAACTGTGAGAACCATGATTAACACTTTCACTCCCATGTACAACTGTGAGAACCATGATTAACACTTTAACTCCCATGTACAACTGTGAGAGAGAACCATGATTAACACTTTAACTCCCATGTACAACTGTGAGAGAGAACATGATTAACATTTGAAATACCATGTACGACTATGGGAACCATAATTAGCACTTTAACTACCATGTAAAATATTTGTTTTGTACAGTCTTTGAATAGTGTCTAAATTCAGGGAAATCTTCTTGAATAATCAGCAATAATCAAAGGAGCATTTGATGGTGGAATCGGGCGCATACCAGTCTCCTTAATGGGTACGAAACATGTCTCATCGCCTGTCACTTTTTATTACAAGCAGCCTCGCATCTCCACAGCACTGGCGGTGTGGGCAATAAACTGTAATGGGATTTGGTTCTCACTTCATTCAAGGCACTGAAGAAATTGGCAACAGAGAGAGAGAGAGAGAGAGAGAGAGAGAATCAGTTGAGCTTTTGTGTTTTATCAGCTGTTTGTGGGAGTGCTGCCACAAGCACGCCATATGTACCCTGTGTGACTTCAGAACACCAGTGGCTTCCTTGCTGGGGGGAGGGGAAAGAGGAGAGGGGAGGAGAAGAGTAAAAAGGGGATGGGGAGAGCGGGAGTAAATGGGGGAGAGAGGAGGGAGTTGACTTCTTATTTTACTGTCCATAGTTCACTTACACATTCCACTCAGAGATCATATATAAGCCATACAAGATCATACGAGGTCAGCATAAACAAAGTATAATATTGTCCAGCTGTGGCCAAAACTGTTCTGTCCTGCAAATAAACTCAGTGGCTTGGGTAGAACCTTGTTATTTACAGCAGCCAACTTTTATTGCTGACTTCTTGTACACTCAGGCTCCTGTGGCTACTCACCCCAATAACACTGTCTGGTGTTGTTGGGAAATTAATACTAGAGTTGTCCCGGCCATGGGAGGGTTAATGATGACAGTCTTGATATTCTCAGCCTCCTTTGCCTTACTCTAAGCTGAATATAATCGTCTGGAGTGGATGAAATGCAATACTCAGTTGTACCCACCCTGACAGAAGGAAAATGTTTATTTGGATTTTGAAGCTACCACTGCAGATATAGATAAAAAAAAAAGTGAAATTAAACCTTAGTGGATAGGATTTTTTTCTTTATGATTATCATATTCTGCCCGTGTCTCTCCTTTTTGCTACTTTTCAAATTACTCCTATTACATCATGTTAACACAGCTTTGGATTCTCATTTCACATGAGGATAGGCACGTCTGTAAAATGTCTGGGGAATTCAATTTGCATATATATTGCGTTTTCAGTCTCCTTCTCCTCGTTAGTTACAATTTTTTTTAATTGGTCTTTTGGAATTCTCGTAAAAACCTTCATGGCCGACGTTGTAGAGGACGAAGGTAAAAACCTGCAATAAAAACTGTAAGGTATTCATATTCTATTTCCGATATTTATATTGCCTTGTTCCTCTCGTTTTCAGTCACGAATAATGTATTTTCAGCACCGATTACTGTTTTAAGAGTCTCATTAAGACCTACCAGTCGGCTAATGTAAGCACACACACACACACACACACACACACACACACACACACACACACACACACACATACACAAGGTATATTTTATTTGCATATTTACGGTCTTACCTCTGTGTAATGACCCGCATTCCTCATGTTTCTTTAACTGTTGCAATTTGGGATCTCATTAAAACGTCTGTGTCTGGTAACAATAAAAAAGTTCAAGAGCGGGATCGAATTTTTGGCAGTTTAATTGTCATTTCGACCTTAATTTTTTGTTTACTAATTGACGTTTCGTATTGTCATTAGCGTCTCCCAACCTGCTAATGAAAAGGACAAAAGGCGAACTCGTTAGCAAAATTTTATACCTTTGTATCTAAACGCTGATGTTAAGTGCCCTTTCGGATCTCAGTTATATGCCTAACTTTCCTGTTTTCTCTGTTTACAGGAATTGCTGTTTGGGATTCTGATCAGACAATAATACGTATGTGAGTAAAATGTTTGTCGTATTATTTTTCCGAAATACATTGTCAGCTCAGCTTTTGTTTTGGCACTTTTGTTGTTGTTGTTGTTTGGGATTCTTATTAGTATTGCCATGCCTGCTAATGTAGATGAAAAACAGTAAAAAAGGTGAATTGAAAGTGTGTGGCTTTATATTGGTAAGAACTGGACTTATTTCGGCATAAATTAACATATCGCCTTTATTTTTTATATTAACAATCAGTGTTTGGTCTTGTCATTATGTTCTGCATGGGTAACAGTGTGTATGGCAAAGGTAAACCTGTGAATTAAAAGGTGTGTGGTGTGGTGCTTGAAGCCGTCATGAAAAGTGTCGTAATGGCGAGCGGCATCAAAGGCGGTTCAGAGTTTCGTTAATTTCGCCCTTGTGGATGCCTGAAGTGTGTTGGATGAGAGAGAGAGAGAGAGAGAGAGAGAGAGAGAGAGAGAGAGAGAGAGAGAGAGAGAGAGAGAGAGAGAGAGAGAGAGAGAGAGGAGGGTGGAGGGAACGGCTGAATAGTGAGAGCTAAGGAGGCTTCAAGTAAACGGAGACTGAAGGTGTAATGGAGAGAGAGAGAGAGAGAGAGAGAGAGAGAGAGTCTGATGAATATGATAGGAACTAAGAAAAGGAATGAGAGAAGTTATTGGACAAAAGGAGAGATGATAAAATGTTGAAACGTGATAAGAATATGACTGAATGAGAAACTAGAAACAATAATATATAGGAATGGTGTTTGATCGAGTTGGAATGAAAGAGAGAGTGTAGTCAAAACAACATTGAAAGGGTAAGTAAGAAAAAGTAGTCATGAAGAAAGAGAGTAAGGATGTATGAGAGGGAAAGGAGATATGAAAGGAGCAACGTTAAGTGAAAAAGGAGGAAGTAAAAAAGAAAGGATAGGAGTGGCTGAAAGTGATCGTGGTAAACAAAAAAGTTTGGTAAAGGTTAACGAAAGGTGTAGCAGTGACAAATAACAGTGTAGGAGAAAGAGAGAGGATGTGTTATTTCATTTTGTGTAAATATTTGTTTTTAGTACAGTAAATATAAGCTCTCATATCTTCATCATTATCACCATCATCATACTCATCATATTCATCACCTTCGTAATGATTTTTTAATTTATTTATTACAATTATCCTATCATCATCATTATTATTATTATTATTATTATTATTACAGTATATAATCTCTGTTGGTCACAAGTTGAGTAATGTCCATCCCATCTTATAAGAAGTAAATGGTCCTATTACACAATATTGTGCTATTAATCAAGTACCACTAATGACCAATTATGTGCCATGTCATTGATAATTAGTGGCAGTAATTATGTTGGGTAATTGGTTTTGTTGGGCATAATATTTCCCTGTATCGTTGTAGAGGTTTGTGTGGTGGTGGTGGTGTCTGTGTTTGTCTCTTGTGGTGCTTGTGCTGGTAGTCCGGGCTGGCTGTACGTCTGCCTGCCTGTCTGTCTCTGTCATCTTGTTGCTTTCTGTAGTTTGCCCACCTCGACTCTCTCTCTCTCTCTCTCCCTCTCACATTCTCTTTCTCTCTTTCTCTTTCTCTTCTTTTCTCAGGGTTTGTGTATCTCTCTATCCTCTGTTTCCTCCTCCTTATTCTCTCCCTCATTATTATCGATTCACTATTTTTTTTTTTTCAGCCTTTTCTAGGTCTTCTTCCTTCATTTCCCACTTTTCTCTTGTGTGGCTTTCCAGTTAATATTTTTTCCTGCTCTCTCTCTCTCTCTCTCTCTCTCTCTCTCTCTCTCTCTCTCTCTCTCTCTCCTTCTCTCCCTTTGTCTCTGTCTATCTGTCTCTGTCTCTGTCTCTGTCTCTGTCTCTTTCTCTGTCTCTCTGTCTCTCTCTTTCGTTCTCTCCCTCTGTCTCTGTCTGTCTGTCTGTCTCTCTCCCCCTTTCGTTCTGTCTGTCTGTCTGTCTGTCTGTTTGTCTCTATCTGTCTGTCTGTCTCTGTGTGTCTGTCTGTCTGTCTCTCTCTCTCTCTCTCTCTCTCTCTCTCTCTCCATTTTATCCAGTGTTCTGCCTTTCTTCTCAATTCCACATATCCAAAGCTTTATTTTGCTTGAATTCCCTCGCTCTGAACACATTATTATTTTTTTTATATATTCCTCTTTATCTCTTCCCCTTCCTCCCTCTTTCTAAAATCCATTCGTTTTTCCGTCTCCTCAAACCAATAATGTGTTTCTGTCGCTGTTTTTCTCTGGCTACACCCGCGCTCATGGAGAGATCTGTTATTATATTATTGTTCTGAATTTGTGTGTGCCATTGTCAGAGATACACATGGCATCGGTTGCATCCCCTGTCTAGCTGGGTATACAACAAAACGCCTCATCCCTTAGGCAGTCGTGAAACATATCTAAATGGAAAAGAAAAATCAACGTGGATATTCTTGCCTATGAGGTGGAGCCAAGAATTTCGGAGGCTTGCGTGCTGAGTGCCTGGCTTACACACGCCCGGCATAAACACCAACTTTTACTCTGTCGTGCATTCCAGCCGTGTTTTGTGGGTCCTGAAAGACAGATGAATCGTAGGACTGAGGAACACTTTTTTCTGCCTCTGGGGAAGTAACCCTCCCCCACCCTGGGCCTGGATAGTAGGTGAGGCAGCAGTACGTCTAGCAGGGGAAGGGTGGGACGATAATAACGTGTAGTCTCTTTCACTGGCCACTTTGTTGACAGTTCTTGAACTTTTATGCCTGTATTTTGCTGCCTCTGGATCCCGCCACATTGTTTTGTGGTGGTGGGGATTCTGATTCTGATGATGATGATGATTATTATTATTATTACTATTTTTTCCTTTGTGTACTGTGTTGAACTGTACTATGTATTATCCTACGTTCATTACGTAATTTAGTTGTGTTGTTGTTTACTAACATTTTTATTTGCCTAATGTATAAATATTTTTACCAACATGTCTGTGGCATAATTGGAGCATAAATGATTTCAGAATTGCTGTTAATTTGAATAACTGATGAGCCATGCTTTGCAAGGGGTGAATTGTTTTATGTAACTGAGTGGATGATGAAAAGAGAACACAGATGCTTATAATAATTGATGAACCGAAATAGCAGGCTGGCTGACAGACAGGTGAATGGGTGTTCCGATATATCAGACAGATAATTCTCTTTGCTCACCTTCCCTCTCACCAGCACACTGTATCATCCTTTTTCCACATTCACCACCACACTTCTTTCCCTACCACACCTCTGACACCTCATTGCATCTTTCTCCCCACTACACTGGTCTCCCCACCATACCCCTATTCCCATTTTCATCCTCCCACTCTCTTTCACCACACTGAATCTGCCTCCCCACGACACCCCTGCCACCACACTGCATCTGTCTCTCTTCCACATCTGTCACACCACCGCGCGTCTTGTTCTTCTTTCACCTCACCTCTCCTCACCACGTCGGTCTTCCCCACTTCTTTTCTTACCTTAACACCCTTATCACCAAATTATAACTCTTCCCACATCATACTCTTGATTCTACCACTTCCCTACTACCACACAACACCACAGCGTCCTCCTTTCCACATCTTTATCACCACATCTGATGTCTCTCCTCTGACACCACATGTCTCTCCGCACCACACCCCATCACCACATCACACTACGCCATTCTGTCCACCACACCACTATCACCACACCTCTATCACCATACCGCAATACGCCACTCACCACTCAACACCTCCATCACCCCAGTACACCTTCTCTTCCTACACTACACCACTCTCCCCATCACACCAGTTTTTCTACCACACTTCACCTTCCTCCCCACCCCATCCCTCCCCGTATTGCATCAGGCTACCATCCCTCCCCTCACCAATTACTCCCCTCCCTGTTCTGTGCTCCATTTCACCCCAGTCCAGCAGTTCATTCCCCCTGATTGCTGTAGTTTTCCCTTTCACCTCTATCAGTTGCCACAGGTCACTGTCCTACTTTATTTTTCACTCTTGCCATAAAATGTTTGCTCTAACCATGCCTGTATTTTGGTCCTTTCACTAACCCATTCAGTATGATAACGCATTTTTCATTTTTGTTATGATTCATACAATTTTACCTGTTCAAGGGAGATCCTACGTACTGAAACAATTTTCATCGTGTTCGTACCTTGCATGTGCAATACCGACAGAAATATCAATTCCCTTCTTTACGAAAATAAGGAGACTGGGAACAATGACATGCGATCTTGGGACGTATTTATAAGATGCTGTGGAAGTGATTCATGTCTACTCGTACTGGACCAAAAAGTGATGGAATATTTTAGTCCCTATCTGAACCTACATTTTATTAAGCTCAACCTTCTGTTTTACATATCATCATCTCTTCATTAAACTGTTGCCTTCCACTTACACTTTTTCATCTTTTCAATGGGCTCCTGCCTTCTAATTATCCTGCACTTCAATTTTCATTATCTCTTTAGTGCAATGACGTTTCTTTTTCTTTTTATCTTTACTTTTCTTGTTTTCATTTTCGTTATCTTTTTTTTCTTTCTTTTTTCTTATTTTATGTTCTGCCTCCAGACTATATCAATCAGCTGTGGAGGGACTTTCCAAGCTACTGTACAGTAGAGGGTTTAGATCCAGCCATCAATAACTCCTTCACAGCGAGGATGGAGGTCTCTTTGGAGGTGAATAAAGTTGGCTATCTTTATTGATACAAAAATAAACAATGTTCTGTAATCTACACATGTTTCCCTTTCATACTTCTAATTTTCACTTTTATCTACGGCTCTTGTGACACCCTCAGCTGAATAAAATCGTTTGGCGGCAGTTGGAGTACATTATTAGAGATATTCCAGTCACGAAAGGGTTAAACTCTGTCTGTCTGTCTGTCTGTCTGTCTGCCTCTCTCTCTCTCTCTCTCTCTCTCTCTGCATGTTTATTTGTTATTTCTCTAAGCAGTTCAGTGGCATGGCGCCTTGTACGCTATATTCTTACTGGTTGTGGACTGCTGTATTTACCTGAAGGAGAGCCGTATCGTAGTGAAGGGACTGATGGGGATCGTGTCTAACTCCTTCATTACAACATGAGTCGCCTGAAACCTGAACAAAAGCGTCTGAAAGCAGCAAGAATTAAGTACAGAAGGTATCATCGTACTGAAGGAAATAGTCCCATCGCCTTCTCTTACCCACAGTTTATGTTCTGCCTTCAAACCAAACCATACACTAATTAAAAGCTTTTCTCAGTTAATTAAACTTCTGCCTTGCACTTATGTATAGCTTCTTTGTTCCATTAGCCTCCCAGTTCGTTTAAGTTACGTTTTATTCTCTTCCTTAGTCCCTTACAGGACAGGGTTCCACATACACACTTTCTTCCGGCACCTCCAGGAAATCTTAATCAAGTGGGGGAAACTTTTGCCTTGTGGGGGATTAGAGCCACCTCGATTAACCCTCCAGACTGGCAGGGTCTCACTTTCGCTGCTGCCAAACCAATATATTTAGCAGAGGTCAACGCTGCCTTATGGACGCTTAACCTCACACATTTCACTAATTGGCAGATATTCCATCCTTCACAAAACACTTACCTTATACGGACTACAGTATTTCTTTCCATTAGTTTATTCTACACATGACTAGAGTTTATTTGTTTCATTCAATTCCTACGTTCTACATACATTTTCATCATCATTTCTTTATATATGAAATCATTTAGTAGTCATTACCACATCAGTTTCTTACAGCCTTATTGCCACTCGTACCAAGTTACTGCCGCTTCCCTGCCATCGTTTAATGCAATTTTTCTTGAAAGTTCCAAATTGCGTCTTTTAATGGTTACATCACTATCAAAGTTACCATCCGGCTGGCTATTACACGTAGATTATTGGTGGCCACAGGTATGAACAGGTACACAGGTACGCTGGTTGGTACACAGGCACAATGGTTTGACAGGTACACAGGCTATAACACTCGTGAATGCTTGTACAATTACCTTCACTTAACACAATGGATGGTGTGTCGGGGTGTTATGTGGCATCAGTGTGTTTGTTTATGTCTGATGTGTTCCAACGCAGTACACGTGACACGTAAACAATATACGTGTGTCACATAAAACCTCCTACACACCACATCTTGTACAACTTATAACTGAAGACGAATGTATCTTTTGAAAATATAAGTATCATTGGCATTATGATCATCGTTATTACTCTCACTCTTACCGTCACTGTGAGGAACAAGATGAACAATAGATAAAATGAAATGAGAGGGACAGTAGTGACAAAAGGATCCAGAGCACTAGTGATGAAAGTTCAGTCAAGGGACAATTAAGCGAGACTGGCAAAGTTCTGATAGTGTGTGTGTGTGTGTGTGTGTGTGTGTGTGTGTGCAAATAAATCTGAGATAAATTTTAATACCCTTTCACACAAGCATTGTATGTGAGAAATGAGTGGTTGGAGCCAAGTCAGCCGTTGTATCATCTCCTCCTGACACATTATGTCAGTACACTCAGCAACAAATGTATCCCAACACTTTATGCGTTTTACTGTATGATGTACAGAACAAAACATATACGTCAAACTTGCCCTTTAAATCTGCAAATATTAAATACTTTCTTTTGAGTTCTACAGTAAGTACCTTAAAGACCAGTTCTGTATACGAATAAGGAGTTTTTTTAGAGAGAACCACGCAACCGCTTCTGCCAGCCATAGCGACATAACCCAAACCATGTTGCTCATTCAGAAATCCCAAGTATCCAGCTGTCCTGATGATATTATGTCGATCCAACCTGATAAGCTGTGAACAACCAGGGATGAACTCTGGGATAAGGCGTCAGGCTGTGGACACAAACTGGAAATGCAGATCCAGTGCACTTAAGTTTACGAAGTAGAGAACGGCATGAATTAGATCCCCATTCTGTATTATTCCTCCTCTCACCTGTGTGAAAAATACAAGTAAGTAGGCTGTGTATTGAAGCAACCAGCTTGCACCTGCCAAGCATGGGCGTCAACTTTGCCATATATGTTAAGGCTGTATTTCGTAGGTCCTGCAGGGCAACTGATGAGGTAAAGTAACGATAACATAAATCCCATATTTCCCATGAGGGGCATAGGGATGCTGTGGTCAGACTGCCCTACTCCAGAATATTTAACCACTTCAACCAGAGGACAGAAGCGTATTTTTTTCTTGCCAGGTCCAGACGATCTGAGGAATTTTGTCGAACCGCAGGGAAGATAATTATAGCCTTCATGAATCCCTTCACTACTAGGGGCCTTGGCTTATTGTTTTTATTTCTTTTTGGGGGGAGGAAGGTCATCTTGACAAGTAATTTCAAGTTCCCTTAAACCTTGGGGGACAATTTATCGTTTATTCATAGTAACCACAGACGATTTTACTGGAAAACTTCATGATATGTGAGTGTAAGGGAACTACGTCGATCTAACGTGTAAACATCTGGGGAAGGCCCATATGTTTTATCCTGACTACCGTCAGACTTTTTTTTTTTTTTCTAACGAACGGGACAGACACCCGAGGTCTAAGTGATAATATATATTATTTTCTGTCTTCGATCCTTCTTTTTTGGATATCGTACCCATACCCCTGTTTTAAAAATTTTCTCCCCTTCTTGTTCAATTCATATTGCAAACCATCTGTTTCTTCATTCTCTCTCTCTCTCTCTCTCTCTCTCTCTCTCTCTCTCTCTCTCTCTCTCTCTCTCTCTCTCTCTCTCTCTCTCTCTCTTTTCATTCTTTTCATAATTCAGTTTTTCCTCATCTTACGTAACTGCTCCCTCCTCCATCTTTTATTCCTGTTCCCTCTTCACTCATCCTTAACCCTGTCAACTGATCGCGCCACACATGCAAGGCTGGCTTACCGGCACGCAACCAGAACCACAGCCAATCGGACAGTGGTATAAAAAGAGTCTGCCTGATTGTTTTGGCGTCATTTTTGAAGGTCCCCTGCCTGCCTCTGCCATGAACGTGCCAGGATTGCGTCGGATTGGCTCCTCTTGTGTGTGCGTTCTTCAGATCAAACTGGGATTCACTATGTATGAAGGAGGTAAGATGTTGGGCACGTCGAGACATAAAAAGATAAGTTTTCATTAGATAAATTTTTGGCCAATGAAAGATTATAATGCCCTCAGTCTGATGGCGTATTTGTTGATGTATTTATTGTTATCTCCATACTATTTAACTTTATGAGATTTTAAAAAAGGAGTTATAGATAAATCTTCTGGCTCCTTTACTACAAAATGTCACCCAGGCTAAGATGAACAATATCGTGTGGAGGCAGCAAAACCCAGCGAACAGGGCAGGTCACCTCTTTCATGTAGTTACAGTTTATATTGCGGTGATGTCTGTTCTGTTTTCATTTGGCCAGAGCAAGAGGACTTCATATAGCTTAGTGGACTGGAAATATTCTCCCTTAACCGGCAGAGCACAATGACGTCTTTTCTGTTTTATATTTGATACAAGCTGACCATCTTAGTCTGAGTAGGAGAAATTCCCTCCCAGTGAAAGCGTTAAGACGATAACTTTTGATGAATAAATTTAAGAACAGAAAATGTATGTACAGTATATATGAGAGAGAGACCGTCGACAATTGTTGCCTTGGTGAATTTTGTGACCTACTTATCACACACACACACACACACACACACACACACACTGCCATCTCTTCATTCATGCTATTCAGAAGCTTATTATTCATGTTTCTCTCATTCCCCCAGTCAAATTTCACCCTCCCCCACCAACACACACAATGTCCCCTCCTTCCCCGACCACAATCATTAATCATATATTGTATTGCTGTGTACAATTACTGTCGCTCTGGTACTGGTGGGGTATTGATGTGGGAGGTATGGAGGTGGTGTGGGAGGTGGTGGGGGAAATGGTGGTGGAGGAATGGAGGTGGTATGGAAGGTGGTATGGTAGGCATGAAGATGGTGTGAGAGGCGCGGAGGTGGTAGAGCAGGGAGGGAGAGGGTGTTGGACGTAGGGAGATGGTATGTCAGGTGATATTAAGGTAGTATAAGAGGTAGGATGATGATGGAGGTGAGGGGAAGGAAGGAGATGGTGTTTAAGTATGTATATGTCCATCTATCTATTTATCCGGACCTCCTTTCCCACCCAAGGGCAGGATATATATATATATATATATATATATATATATATATATATATATATATATATATATATATATATAACGCACTGCGAAGTCAAGAGGTCTCCCATTCTGCCCCTGAACACTGCCTTCTGTGTGTGAATACGTCTATGCTGTATAAATATTATAACATTCTTGGGAGTGTGGCAGTGCGTGCTTCAGGTTGGCTTGTCTGTATATTACTACCGTGGCCTGACTGTCTGTGTGCACGGCTCTGTACCTCATAGTCCCTCTCGGAATATGATTTACTGCTTTATTTGTGCGAAGGAAAATGTAATAACGAAGTTATAAAAGTGTGCTAAATACTTACGAGTTATAAGTAACTACTGTGAAGAGTGTGTGTGTGTGTGTGTGTGTGTGTGTGTGTGTGTGTGTGTGTGCTGGTATATTCCTGCTTAAGCACATGCCAGTGTGAGTACTTGTATGGCCAGGTGCATCTATAAATGCCAGGTAGGCAATACTCGTACATCATAATTCTTGTGTAAACCCATGTGTGATTGGATCTTTGTGCCTGTGTACGCCAAGGCTGGGGCAGCTCTGTGTGTACACTTATCTATACTGTATTCCTGTGTGCGTAAAAAGCTATTTTCCAGACGTTGAGTGGCTGGGTGCTTGATCGTGTGTGCTTCTTCCTGATTTTGTGTGTGTGTGTGTGTGTGTGTGTGTGTGTGTGTGTGTGTGTGTGTGTGTGTGTGTGTGTATTAATACTGGTGTAAGTGATTGCATTATTTGTATATGTGCGTTTGTGTGTGTTTACGTGTTTAATTGTTTGAGTATGTGTGTTTGCATATTTGTCTGTGTGCATGAATGCATGTATGGATATTTTCGTATGAATATGTATATGCCTTCGCGCACGTGGTAGTGTACATATAAGTGTATGTAATGGAGTGCATAAATAGCTCTTTGAAGTCACGGAGCCTGTCGCCCAAGTGTTTGCTTTGACTACGACGGGTCACTAGGCTCTAGGGGAGGGGGGGGGAAAGGGGGGAAGCAGAGGGGAAGGAATGGAGGAGGGGTAGTGGGTGTTGGGGATGGGAGGTGAAGGGGAAACAGAGGGAAGGGAATGGAGGAGGGGTAGTGGGTGTTATGGGTGGGAGGTGGAGGGGAAGCAGAGGGGACGGTTAATAGGTGTTGGGGGTGGGAGATGGAGGGGATGCAGAGGGGAGGAGATGGAGGAGGAGTAATGGGTGTTGGGGGTGGTAGGTGGAGGGGAAGTAGAGGGGAGAGGATGAAGGAAGGATACAGGGCGTGGGGGGTGGGAGGTGGAGGGTAAGCAGAGGAGAGGGGATGGAGGAGCGGTCGAGCGTGTTGGGGGTGGGGGTGTTGTGGTGGAGGTGTTGGGGTGTTGGGGGTGGAGTTGACGGTGTTGGGGGTGGAGGTGTTGGGGTGTTGAGGGTGGGGATGGGGGTGTAGGGGGTGGTCGTGTTGGGAGTGGAGATGTTGGGGGTGCTAGGGGTGGGTGTGGGTTTGCTGGATGTGGGGATGGTGTAGTACTAACTCTGTCTCCTGGGTGGTTCAGTTTGGCGGGGTAATTAGGACGTAAGTGAGCACCTTTGTCTTAGTGAACCTTGTGTTTGGACAGGAATGGCTCGTCTTGAGAATGTGAGTGTGTTGTTGTCAAGGATATGCATGGAGAGAGAGAGAGAGAGAGAGAGAGAGAGAGAGATGCTCAGTTTTCCCTCTCACCCTGGTGGTGCAGTTCCCCTCACCCCCAATACACTCTTCACCTGACCCACCTACACCACCAGCACTTAACGCCTTAACGCTGCACCGCCTTAACTTACCACTAACCACTTCCCTCTTGATATCACACGGGGGAGTTTTAGTATTACCATTCCACTATCTATATCTGCTATCTGTCTCTTATCTGTTTCTTTGTCTGTTTATCTATCTGTCCCAAAGAGTTGAAATGTAGTGCTGTTGCTTCGCCTTTTACATTATCAGGTCGTTTAGCCGAGGACGTCTTTCACTAAACTGAACTGAATTGTTTTGTGTTACCCAGAATATAGTTAACGACACGTCCTAAGGCTTAACAGGGTAAATTGAAATGTGAGAGCTGAAATGCATTTAAGCACACACACACACACACACACGTGCAGTGGTAACGTTCCCGCTTGCCAACTGGTGGACAGGAGTTCGCGCCTCGCTCAGGTTGCGAAAAGTTTCACTGACGAAGTGGGTGGTTACTGTCCCCCTTGAGCAAGGGGACGGGTGTGTGAGTGTGTGAAGGTCACAGCCTTGCCCTTAGATCGGACTATATGAGCTCTCAGCTCCCTTCCGGGAGGGTAAAAGCTGACCATCACGACCATCAAGTGATCCTGACCAACCCGGTGAATTACACACACACACACACACACACACACACACACACACACACACACACACACACACACACACACACAAGTAACTGGATGATACCTGTAAGAATAACTGAATGATTCCCGTAAAAACAAATGGATAATAATTATGGAATTAAGTGACTACTATCTGTAATAATTACAATGAAGTAATTAGATAATGCCAGTTATAATTCAAGGATCGGGGAAATCTCTTCAGAAAAAGAAAGAAAAAAAAAAGGGAATGCCTTTATTTATCTTAATACTGGTAGGTTCCAACAAGTCACTCTCAGTGTAATAAAGATGTATGGCATTAGGTGGAGTAGAAGGTTAAAATTGTGCCAACCGTGAGAGGGTCAGTGGCACCAGTAGCAACACTCCCACACTCCCATATACTCCCTATCAGCTGAATAAAGTCGCTTGCCGTCAGCTGGAATAAAACATTGGACAAGACGCCAGCACCAGAGGGTTAATGGACCAGTTGGGTAAATGTTTGTAATACGTATGATGCAGCAGTTGTATTTACTGGCCTCAGGCGCCACACAAGTTCCAGTCCTGGCGCACGGGTTGCAGATGTTGATCAGGTCAGGCCACCAGGTGTGTAGGCCGGTCACTAACTTATGATCAGGTCATGCCACAAGGTGTGTAGGCCGGTCAATCCCCTTTAATATTATGGACTTTGGCATCCTAGCCATGGTCTCCTAGGCTTCATAAGGGATGACATGGGAGTAACTGTTACCATTACCGCGTAACAATTAATGAAGGTAGGCTAATGAAGCCAGTCACCTGTGCAGTACACTCGAGATGATGATGATGATGATAGTGATACAGTATGCTCCAGATGATGATGATGATGATGATAGTGATACAGTATGCTCGAGATGATGATGATGATGATGATGATGGTGATACAGTATGCTCGAGATGATGATGATGATGATGATGATGATGATGGTGATACAGTATGCTCGAGATGATGATGATGATGATGATGATGATGAGGAGGAGGAGAAGGAGGAGCAGGAGCAGGAGGAGGCGGAAGAGGAAGTATTAAACTTGTGAAAGGGATATCAGAGCAGGTTATACAGATGCAAGGAGCAAGCTAATTACATTCCTTAAGATATGTAAGGACTAAAGATTGCAGCAGGCGAAATGTGAGGCCTTGGGAATCCAGCCAAATCATCGGGAGTGACTGGTGAAGCCTGAACCGTTTTGGCTTCGTCTTAATGAACCTCGTATCCAATTTCACAACTGTGAGAACCATGATTAACACTTTAACTCCCATGTACAACTGTGAGAACCATGATTAACACTTTAACTCCCATGTACAACTGTGAGAACCATGATTAACACTTTAACTCCCATGTACAACTGTGAGAACCATGATTAACACTTTAACTCCCATGTACAACTGTGAGAACCATGATTAACACTTTAACTCCCATGTACAACTGTGAGAACCATGATTAACAGTAAAACTCCCATGTACAACTGTGAGAACCATGATTAACAGTATAACTCCCATGTACAACTGTGAGAACCATGATTAACACTTTCACTCCCATGTACAACTGTGAGAACCATGATTAACACTTTAACTCCCATGTACAACTGTGAGAGAGAACTATGATTAACACTTTAACTCCCATGTACAACTGTGAGAGAGAACCATGATTAACATTTGAAATACCATGTACGACTATGGGAACCATAATTAGCACTTTAACTACCATGTAAAATATTTGTTTTGTACAGTCTTTGAATAGTGTCTAAATTCAGGGAAATCTTCTTGAATAATCAGCAATAATCAAAGGAGCATTTGATGGTGGAATCGGGCGCATACCAGTCTCCTTAATGGGTACGAAACATGTCTCATCGCCTGTCACTTTTTATTACAAGCAGCCTCGCATCTCCACAGCACTGGCGGTGTGGGCAATAAACTGTAATGGGATTTGGTTCTCGTTTGATTCAAGCCATTGAAGAAATTTGCTACAGAGAGAGAGAGAGAGAGAGAGAGAGAGAGAGAGAGAGAGAGAGAGAGATCGGTTGAACTTTTGTGTTTTATCGGCTGTTTGTGCAAGTGCTGCCAGAAGCACTTCATACGTACCCTGTGTGACTTCAGGACACCACCGGCTTCCTCGTTGGGGGGAGGGGAAAGAGGAGAGGGGAGGAGAAGGGTAAAAAGGGGATGGGGAGAGCGGGAGTAAATGGGGAAGAGAGGAGGGAGCTGACTTCTTATTTTACTATCCATAGTTCACTTACACATTCCATTCAGACATCATACATAAGCCATACAAGATCATACGAGGTCAACATAAACAAAGTATAATATTGTCCAGCTGTGGCCAAAACTGTTCTGTCCTGCAAATAAACTCAATGGCTTGGGTAGAACCTTGTTATTTACAGCAGCCAACTTTTATTGCTGACTTCTTGTACACTCAGGCTCCTGTGGCTACTCACCCCAATAACACTGTCTGGTGTTGTTGGGAAATTAATACTAGAGTTGTCCCGGCCATGGGAGGGTTAATGATGACAGTCCTGATATTCTCAGCCTCCTTTGCCTTACTCTAAGCTGAATATAATCGTCTGGAGTGGATGAAATGCAATACTCAGTTGTACCCACCCTGACAGAAGGAAAATGTTTATTTGGATTTTGAAGCTACCACTGCAGATATAGATAAAAAAAAAAGTGAAATTAAACCTTAGTGGATAGGATTTTTTTCTTTATGATTATCATATTCTGCCCGTGTCTCTCCTTTTTGCTACTTTTCAAATTACTCCCATTACATCATGTTAACACAGCTTTGGATTCTCATTTCACATGAGGATAGGCACGTCTGTAAAATGTCTGGGGAATTCAATTTACATATATATTGCGTTTTCAGTCTCCTTCTCCTCGTTAGTTACAATTTTTTTTTTTTT